>NC_064623.1:178379127-178728571 GCF_023898315.1 Schistocerca nitens
CCTTGTACCTTCAAATTGTCGATGAAACAAAGAAATTGCATCGGGATTCAATCCCAAATTCACAATGGCGGTTTCTGTCCCCAGGAGTAACATTTAGAAGAGTCTGCTGTTACCGCCTCTCCTGGGAGCCCAGTATTAGATTCCGATGCACAGTAGTAGTTTCACTGTAACCCTTGTACCTTCAAATTCTCAATGAAACAAAGAAATTGCATCGGGATTCAATCCCAAATTCACAATGGCGGTTTCTGTCCACAGGAGTAACATTTAGAAGAGTCTGCTGTTTGGGTCTCTCATGGGAGCCCAATGTTAGATTCAGATGCACAGTAGTAGTTTCACTGTAACCCTTGTACCTTCAAATTGTCGATGAAACAAAGAAATTGCATCAGGATTCAATCCCAAATTCACAATGGCGTTTTCTGTCCACAGGAGTAACATTTAGAAGAGTCTGCTGTTTGGGCCTCTCCTGGGAGCCCAGTGTTAGATTCCGATGCACAGTAGTAGTTTCACTGTAACCCTTGTACCTTCAAATTGTCGATGAAACAAAGAAATTGCATCGGGATTCAATCCCAAATTCACAATGGCGGTTTCTGTCCACAGGAGTAACATTTAGAAGAGTCTGCTGTTTGGGCCTCTCCTGGGAGCCCAGTGTTAGATTCCGATGCACAGTTGTAGTTTCACTGTAACCCTTGTACCTTCAAATTGTCGATGAAACAAAGAAATTATATCGGGATTCAATCCCAAATTCACAATGGCGGTTTCTGTCCCCAGGAGTAACATTTGGAAGAGCCTGCTGTTAGCGCCTCTCCTGGGAACCCAGTATTAGATTCCGATGCACAGTAGTAGTTTCACTGTAACCCTTGTACCTTCAAATTCTCAATGAAACAAAGAAATTGCTTCGGGATTCAATCCCAAATTCACAATGGCGGTTTCTGTCCACAGGAGTAACATTTAGAAGAGTCTGCTGTTTGGGCCTCTCATGGGAGCCCAATGTTAGATTCAGATGCACAGTAGTAGTTTCACTGTAACCCTTGTACATTCAAATTGTCGATGAAACAAAGAAATTGCATCGGGATTCAATCCCAAATTCAGAATGGCGGTTTCTGTCCACAGGAGTAACATTTAGAAGAGTCTGCTGTTTGGGCGTCTCCTGGGAGCCCAGTGTTAGATTCCGATGCACAGTAGTAGTTTCACTGTAACCCTTGTACCTTCAAATTATTGATGAAACAAAGAAATTGCATCGGGATTCAATCCCAAATTCACAATGGCGGTTTCTGTCCACAGGAGTAACATTTAGAAGAGTCTGCTGTTTGGGCCTCTCCTGGGAGCCCAGTGTTAGATGCCGATACACAGTAGTAGTTTCACTGTAACCCTTGTACCTTCAAATTGTCGATGAAACAAAGAAATTGCATCGGGATTCAATCCCAAATTCACAATGGCGGTTTCTGTCCACAGGAGTAACATTTAGATGAGTCCGCTGTTTGGGTCTCTCCTGGGAGCCCAGTGTCAGATTCCGATGCACAGTAGTAGATTCACTGAAACCCTTGTACCTTCAACTTGTAGATGAAACAAAGAAATTGCATCGGGATTCAATCCCAAATTCACAATGAAGGTTTCTGTCCACAGGAGTAACATTTAGAAGAGTCTGCTGTTTGGGCCTCTCCTGGGAGCCAGTGTTAGATTCCGATGCACAGTAGTAGTTTCACTGTAACCCTTGTACCTTCAAATTGTCGATGAAACAAAGAAATTGCATCAGGATTCAATCCCAAATTCACAATGGCGTTTTCTGTCCACAGGAGTAACATTTAGAAGAGTCTGCTGTTTGGGCCTCTCCTGGGAGCCCAGTGTTAGATTCCGATGCACAGTAGTAGTTTCACTGTAACCCTTGTACCTTCAAATTGTCGATGAAACAAAGAAAATGCATCGGGATTCAATCCCAAATTCACAATGGCGGTTTCTGTCCACAGGAGTAACATTTAGAAGAGTCTGCTGTTTGGGCCTCTCCTGGGAGCCCAGTGTTAGATTCCGATGCACAGTTGTAGTTTCACTGTAACCCTTGTACCTTCAAATTGTCGATGAAACAAAGAAATTATATCGGGATTCAATCCCAAATTCACAATGGCGGTTTCTGTCCCCAGGAGTAACATTTGGAAGAGCCTGCTGTTAGCGCCTCTCCTGGGAACCCAGTATTAGATTCCGATGCACAGTAGTAGTTTCACTGTAACCCTTGTACCTTCAAATTCTCAATGAAACAAAGAAATTGCATCGGGATTCAATCCCAAATTCACAATGGCGGTTTCTGTCCACAGGAGTAACATTTAGAAGAGTCTGCTGTTTGGGCCTCTCATGGGAGCCCAATGTTAGATTCAGATGCACAGTAGTAGTTTCACTGTAACCCTTGTACATTCAAATTGTCGATGAAACAAAGAAATTGCATCGGGATTCAATCCCAAATTCACAATGGCGGTTTCTGTCCACAGGAGTAACATTTAGAAGAGTCTGCTGTTTGGGCGTCTCCTGGGAGCCCAGTGTTAGATTCCGATGCACAGTAGTAGTTTCACTGTAACCCTTGTACCTTCAAATTATTGATGAAACAAAGAAATTGCATCGGGATTCAATCCCAAATTCACAATGGCGGTTTCTGTCCACAGGAGTAACATTTAGAAGAGTCTGCTGTTTGGGCCTCTCCTGGGAGCCCAGTGTTAGATTCCGATACACAGTAGTAGTTTCACTGTAACCCTTGTACCTTCAAATTGTCGATGAAACAAAGAAATTGCATCGGGATTCAATCCCAAATTCACAATGGCGGTTTCTGTCCACAGGAGTAACATTTAGATGAGTCCGCTGTTTGGGTCTCTCCTGGGAGCCCAGTGTCAGATTCCGATGCACAGTAGTAGATTCACTGAAACCCTTGTACCTTCAACTTGTAGATGAAACAAAGAAATTGCATCGGGATTCAATCCCAAATTCACAATGAAGGTTTCTGTCCACAGGAGTAACATTTAGAAGAGTCTGCTGTTTGGGCCTCTCCTGGGAGCCAGTGTTAGATTCCGATGCACAGTAGTAGTTTCACTGTAACCCTTGTACCTTCAAATTGTCGATGAAACAAAGAAATTGCATCGGGATTCTATCCCAAATTCACAATGGCGGTTTCTGTCCACAGGAGTAACATTTAAAAGAGTCTGCTGTTTGGGCCTCTCCTGGGAGACCAGTGCTAGATTCCGATGCACAGTAGTAGTTTCACTGTAACCCTTGTACCTTCAAATTGTCGATGAAACAAAGAAATTGCATCGGGATTCAATCCCAAATTCACAATGGCCGTTTCTGTCCACAGGAGTAACATTTAGAAGAGTCTGCTGTTTGGGCCTCTCCTGGGAGCCCAGTGTTAGATTCCGATGCACAGTAGTAGTTTCACTGTAACCCTTGTACCTTCAAATTGTCGATGAAACAAAGAAATTGCATCAGGATTCAATCCCAAATTCACAATGGCGTTTTCTGTCCACAGGAGTAACATTTAGAAGAGTCTGCTGTTTGGGCCTCTCCTGGGAGCCCAGTGTTGGATTCCGATGCACAGTAGTAGTTTCACTGTAACCCTTGTACCTTCAAATTGTCGATGAAACAAAGAAATTGCATCGGGATTCAATCCCAAATTCACAATGGCGGTTTCTGTCCCCAGGAGTAACATTTAGAAGAGTCTGCTGTTACCGCCTCTCCTGGGAGCCCAGTATTAGATTCCGATGCACAGTAGTAGTTTCACTGTAACCCTTGTACCTTCAAATTCTCAATGAAACAAAGAAATTGCATCGGGATTCAATCCCAAATTCACAATGGCGGTTTCTGTCCACAGGAGTAACATTTAGAAGAGTCTGCTGTTTGGGTCTCTCATGGGAGCCCAATGTTAGATTCAGATGCACAGTAGTAGTTTCACTGTAACCCTTGTACATTCAAATTGTCGATGAAACAAAGAAATTGCATCGGGATTCAATCCCAAATTCACAATGGCGGTTTCTGTCCACAGGAGTAACATTTAGAAGAGTCTGCTCTTTGGGCATCTCCTGGGAGCCCAGTGTTAGATTCCGATGCACAGTAGTAGTTTCACTGTAACCCTTGTACCTTCAAATTGTTGATGAAACAAAGAAATTGCATCGGGATTCAATCCCAAATTCACAATGGCGGTTTCTGTCCACAGGAGTAACATTTAGAAGAGTCTGCTGTTTGGGCCTCTCCTGGGAGCCCAGTGTTAGATTCCGATGCACAGTAGTAGTTTCACTGTAACCCTTGTACCTTCAAATTGTCGATGAAACAAAGAAATTGCATCGGGATTCAATCCCAAATTCACAATGGCGGTTTCTGTCCACAGGAGTAACATTTAGAAGAGTCTGCTGTTTGGGCCTCTCCTGGGAGCCCAGTGTTAGATTCCGATGCACAGTAGTAGTTTCACTGTAACCCTTGTACCTTCAAATTGTCGATGAAACAAAGAAATTGCATCGGGATTCAATCCCAAATTCACAATGGCGGTTTCTGTCCACAGGAGTAACATTTAGAAGAGTCTGCTGTTTGGGCCTCTCCTGGGAGCCCAGTGTTAGATTCCGATGCACAGTAGTAGTTTCACTGTAACCCTTGTACCTTCAAATTGTCGATGAAACAAAGAAATTGCATCAGGATTCAATCCCAAATTCACAATGGCGTATTCTGTCCACAGGAGTAACATTTAGAAGAGTCTGCTGTTTGGGCCTCTCCTGGGAGCCCAGTGTTAGATTCCGATGCACAGTAGTAGTTATCTGTAACCCTTGTACCTTCAAATTGTCGATGAAACAAAGAAATTGCATCGGGATTCAATCCCAAATTCACAATGGCGGTTTCTGTCCACAGGAGTAACATTTAGAAGAGTCTGCTGTTTGGGCCTCTCCTGGGAGCCCAGTGTTAGATTCCGATGCACAGTTGTAGTTTCACTGTAACCCTTGTACCTTCAAATTGTCGATGAAACAAAGAAATTGCATCGGGATTCAATCCCAAATTCACAATGGCGGTTTCTGTCCACAGGAGTAACATTTAGAAGAGTCTGCTGTTTGGGCGTCTCCTGGGAGCCCAGTGTTAGATTCCGATGCACAGTAGTAGTTTCACTGTAACCCTTGTACCTTCAAATTCTCAATGAAACAAAGAAATTGCATCGGGATTCAATCCCAAATTCACAATGGCGGTTTCTGTCCACAGGAGTAACATTTAGAAGAGTCTGCTGTTTGGGCCCCTTTTGGAAGCCCAGTGTTAGATTCCGATGCACAGTAGTAGTTTCACTGTAACCCTTGTACCTTCAAATTGACGATGAAACAAACAAATTGCATCGGGATTCAATCCCAAATTCACAATGGCGGTTTCTGTCCACAGGAGTAACATTTAGAAGAGTCTGCTGTTTGGGCCTCTCCTGGGAGCCCTGTGTTAGATTCCGATGCACAGTAGTAGTTTCACTGTAACCCTTGTACCTTCAAATTGTCGATGAAACAAAGAAATTGCATCGGGATTCAGTCCCAAATTCACAATGGCGGTTTCTGTCCACAGGAGTAACATTTAGAAGAGTCTGCTGTTTGGGCCTCTCCTGGGAGACCAGTGTTAGATTCCGATGCACAGTAGTAGTTTCACTGTAACCCTTGTACCTTCAAATTGTTGATGAAACAAAGAAATTGCATCGGGATTCAATCCCAAATTCACAATGGCGGTTTCTGTCCACAAGAGTAACATTTTGAAGAGTCTGCTGTTTGGGCCTCTCCTGGGAGCCCAGTGTTAGATTCCGATGCACAGTAGTAGTTATCTGTAACCCTTGTACCTTCAAATTGTCGATGAAACAAAGAAATTGCATCGGGATTCAATCCCAAATTCACAATGGCGGTTTCTGTCCACAGGAGTAACATTTAGAAGAGTCTGCTGTTTGGGCCTCTCCTGGGAGCCCAGTGTTAGATTCCGATGCACAGTTGTAGTTTCACTGTAACCCTTGTACCTTCAAATTGTCGATGAAACAAAGAAATTGCATCGGGATTCAATCCCAAATTCACAATGGCGGTTTCTGTCCACAGGAGTAACATTTAGAAGAGTCTGCTGTTTGGGCGTCTCCTGGGAGCCCAGTGTTAGATTCCGATGCACAGTAGTAGTTTCACTGTAACCCTTGTACCTTCAAATTGTCGATGAAACAAAGAAATTGCATCAGGATTCAATCCCAAACTCACAATGGCGTTTTCTGTCCACAGGAGTAACATTTAGAAGAGTCTGCTGTTTGGGCCTCTCCTGGGAGCCCAGTGTTAGATTCCGATGCACAGTAGTAGTTATCTGTAACCCTTGTACCTTCAAATTGTCGATGAAACAAAGAAATTGCATCGGGATTCAATCCCAAATTCACAATGGCGGTTTCTGTCCCCAAGAGTAACATTTAGAAGAGTCTGCTGTTTGCGCCTCTCCTGGGAGACCAGTGTTAGATTCCGATGCACAGTAGTAGTTTCACTGTAACCCTTGTACCTTCAAATTCTCAATGAAACAAAGAAATTGCATCGGGACTCAATCCCAAATTCACAATGGCGGTTTCTGTCCACAGGAGTAACATGTAGAAGAGGCTGCTGTTTGGGCCTCTCCTGGGAGCCCAGTGTTAGATTCCGATGCACAGTAGTAGTTTCACTGTAACTCTTGTACCTTCAAATTGTCGATGAAACAAAGAAATTGCATCGGGATTCAATCCCAAATTCACAATGGCGGTTTCTGTCCACAGGAGTAACATTTAGAAGAGTCTGCTGTTTGGGCCTCTCCTGGGAGCCCAGTGTTAGATTCCGATGCACAGTAGTAGTTTCACTGTAACCCTTGTACCTTCAAATTGTCGATGAAACAAAGAAATTGCATCGGGATTCAATCCCAAATTCACAATGGCGGTTTCTGTCCACAGGAGTAACATTTAGAAGAGTCTGCTGTTTGGGCCTCTCCTGGGAGCCCAGTGTTAGATTCCGATGCACAGTAGTAGTTTCACTGTAACCCTTGTACCTTCAAATTGTCGATGAAACAAAGAAATTGCATCGGGATTCAATCCCAAATTCACAATGGCGGTTTCTGTCCACAGGAGTAACATTTAGAAGAGTCTGCTGTTTGGGCCTCTCCTGGGAGCCCAGTGTTAGATTCCGATGCACAGTAGTAGTTTCACTGTAACCCTTGTACCTTCAAATTGTCGATGAAACAAAGAAATTGCATCGGGATTCAATGCCAAATTCACAATGGCGGTTTCTGTCCACAGGAGTAACATTTAGAAGAGTCTGCTGTTTGGGCCTCTCCTGGGAGCCCAGTGTTAGATTCCGATGCACAGTTGTAGTTTCACTGTAACCCTTGTACCTTCAAATTGGCGATGAAACAAAGAAATTGCATCGGGATTCTATCCCAAATTCACAATGGCGGTTTCTGTCCACAGGAGTAACATTTAGAAGAGTCTGCTGTTTGGGCCTCTCCTGGGAGACCAGTGTTAGATTCCGATGCACAGTAGTAGTTTCACTGTAACCCTTGTACCTTCAAATTGTCGATGAAACAAAGAACTTGCATCGGGATTGAATCCCAAATTCACAATGGCGGTTTCTGTCCACAGGAGTATCATTTAGAAGAGTCTGCTGTTTGGGCCTCTCCTGGGAGCCCAGTGATAGATTCCGATGCACAGTAGTAGTTTCACTGTAACCCTTGTACCTTCAAATTGTCGATGAAACAAAGAAATTGCATCAGGATTCAATCCCAAATTCACAATGGCGTTTTCTGTCCACAGGAGTAACATTTAGAAGAGTCTGCTGTTTGGGCCTCTCCTGGGAGCCCAGTGTTAGATTCCGATGCACAGTAGTAGTTTCACTGTAACCCTTGTACCTTCAAATTGTCGATGAAACAAAGAAATTGCATCGGGATTCAATCCCAAATTCACAATGGCGGTTTCTCTCCACAGGAGTAACATTTAGAAGAGTCTGCTGTTTGGGCCTCTCCTGGGAGCCCAGTGTTAGATTCCGATGCACAGTAGTAGTTTCACTGTAACCCTTGTACCTTCAAATTGTCGATGAAACAAAGAAATTATATCGGGATTCAATCCCAAATTCACAATGGCGGTTTCTGTCCCCAGGAGTAACATTTAGAAGAGTCTGCTGTTAGCGCCTCTCCTGGGAACCCAGTATTAGATTCCGATGCACAGTAGTAGTTTCACTGTAACCCTTGTACCTTCAAATTCTCAATGAAACAAAGAAATTGCATCGGGATTCAATGCCAAATTCACAATGGCGGTTTCTGTCCACAGGAGTAACATTTAGAACAGTCTGCTGTTTGGGCCTCTCATGGGAGCCCAATGTTAGATTCAGATGCACAGTAGTAGTTTCACTGTAACCCTTGTACATTCAAATTGTCGATGAAACAAAGAAATTGCATCGGGATTCAATCCCAAATTCACAATGGCGGTTTCTGTCCACAGGAGTAACATTTAGAAGAGTCTGCTGTTTGGGCGTCTCCTGGGAGCCCAGTGTTAGATTCCGATGCACAGTAGTAGTTTCACTGTAACCCTTGTACCTTCAAATTGTTGATGAAACAAAGAAATTGCATCGGGATTCAATCCCAAATTCACAATGGCGGTTTCTGTCCACAGGAGTAACATTTAGAAGAGTCTGCTGTTTGGGCCTCTCCTGGGAGCCCAGTGTTAGATTCCGATACACAGTAGTAGTTTCACTGTAACCCTTGTACCTTCAAATTGTCGATGAAACAAAGAAATTGCATCGGGATTCAATCCCAAATTCACAATGGCGGTTTCTGTCCACAGGAGTAACATTTAGATGAGTCCGCTGTTTGGGTCTCTCCTGGGAGCCCAGTGTCAGATTCCGATGCACAGTAGTAGATTCACTGAAACCCTTGTACCTTCAACTTGTAGATGAAACAAAGAAATTGCATCGGGATTCAATCCCAAATTCACAATGAAGGTTTCTGTCCACAGGAGTAACATTTAGAAGAGTCGGCTGTTTGGGCCTCTCCTGGGAGCCAGTGTTAGATTCCGATGCACAGTAGTAGTTTCACTGTAACCCTTGTACCTTCAAATTGTCGATGAAACAAAGAAATTGCATCGGGATTCTATCCCAAATTCACAATGGCGGTTTCTGTCCACAGGAGTAACATTTAAAAGAGTCTGCTGTATGGGCCTCTCCTGGGAGACCAGTGCTAGATTCCGATGCACAGTAGTAGTTTCACTGTAACCCTTGTATCTTCAAATTGTCGATGAAACAAAGAAATTTCATCGGGATTCAATCCCAAATTCACAATGGCGGTTTCTGTCCACAGGAGTAACATTTAGAAGAGTCTGCTGTTTGGGCCTCTCCTGGGAGCCCAGTGTTAGATTCCGATGCACAGTAGTAGTTTCACTGTAACCCTTGTACCTTCAAATTGTCGATGAAACAAAGAAATTGCATCAGGATTCTATCCCAAATTCACAATGGCGTTTTCGGTCCACAGGAGTAACATTTAGAAGAGTCTGCTGTTTGGGCCTCTCCTGGGAGCCGAGTGTTAGATTCCGATGCACAGTAGTAGTTTCACTGTAACCCTTGTACCTTCAAATTGTCGATGAAACAAAGAAATTGCATCGGGATTCAATCCCAAATTCACAATGGCGGTTTCTGTCCCCAGGAGTAACATTTAGAAGAGTCTGCTGTTAGCGCCTCCCCTGGGAGCCCAGTATTAGATTCCGATGCACAGTAGTAGTTTCACTGTAACCCTTGTACCTTCAAATTCTCAATGAAACAAACAAATTGCATCGGGATTCAATCCCAAATTCACAATGGCGGTTTCTGTCCACAGGAGTAACATTTAGAAGAGTCTGCTGTTTGGGTCTCTCATGGGAGCCCAATGTTACATTCAGATGCACAGTAGTAGTTTCACTGTAACCCTTGTACATTCAAATTGTCGATGAAACAAAGAAATTGCATCGGGATTCAATCCCAAATTCACAATGGCGGTTTCTGTCCACAGGAGTAACATTTAGAAGAGTCTGCTGTTTGGGCGTCTCCTGGGAGCCCAGTGTTAGATTCCGATGCACAGTAGTAGTTTCACTGTAACCCTTGTACCTTCAAATTGTTGATGAAACAACGAAATTGCATCGGGATTCAATCCCAAATTCACAATGGCGGTTTCTGTCCACAGGAGTAACATTTAGAAGAGTCTGCTGTTTGGGCCTCTCCTGGGAGCCCAGTGTTAGATTCCGATGCACAGTAGTAGTTTCACTGTAACCCTTGTACCTTCAAATTGTCGATGAAACAAAGAAATTGCATCGGGATTCAATCCCAAATTCACAATGGCGGTTTCTGTCCACAGGAGTAACATTTAGAAGAGTCTGCTGTTTGGGCCTCTCCTGGGAGCCCAGTTTAGATTCCGATGCACAGTAGTAGTTTCACTGTAACCCTTGTACCTTGAAATTGTCGATGAAACAAAGAAATTGCATCGGGATTCAATGCCAAATTCACAATGGCGGTTTCTGTCCACAGGAGTAACATTTAGAAGAGTCTGCTGTTTGGGCCTCTCCTGGGAGACCACTGTTAGATTCCGATGCACAGTAGTAGTTTCACTGTAACCCTTGTACCTTCAAATTGTTGATGAAACAAAGAAATTGCATCGGGATTGAATCCCAAATTCACAATGGCGGTTTCTGTCCACAGGAGTAACATTTTGAAGAGTCTGCTGTTTGGGCCTCTCCTGGGAGCCCAGTGTTAGATTCCGATGCACAGTAGTAGTTTCACTGTAACCCTTGTACCTTCAAATTGTCGATGAAACAAAGAAATTGCATCAGGATTCAATCCCAAATTCACAATGGCGTATTCTGTCCACAGGAGTAACATTTAGAAGAGTCTGCTGTTTGGGCCTCTCCTGGGAGCCCAGTGTTAGATTCCGATGCACAGTAGTAGTTATCTGTAACCCTTGTACCTTCAAATTGTCGATGAAACAAAGAAATTGCATCGGGATTCAATCCCAAATTCACAATGGCGGTTTCTGTCCACAGGAGTAACATTTAGAAGAGTCTGCTGTTTGGGCCTCTCCTGGGAGCCCAGTGTTAGATTCCGATGCACAGTTGTAGTTTCACTGTAACCCTTGTACCTTCAAATTGTCGATGAAACAAAGAAATTGCATCGGGATTCAATCCCAAATTCACAATGGCGGTTTCTGTCCACAGGAGTAACATTTAGAAGAGTCTGCTGTTTGGGCGTCTCCTGGGAGCCCAGTGTTAGATTCCGATGCACAGTAGTAGTTTCACTGTAACCCTTGTACCTTCAAATTCTCAATGAAACAAAGAAATTGCATCGGGATTCAATCCCAAATTCACAATGGCGGTTTCTGTCCACAGGAGTAACATTTAGAAGAG
This sequence comes from Schistocerca nitens, assembly GCF_023898315.1. Taxonomy (NCBI): domain Eukaryota; kingdom Metazoa; phylum Arthropoda; class Insecta; order Orthoptera; family Acrididae; genus Schistocerca; species Schistocerca nitens. The sequence continues at coordinate 178,390,508 of NC_064623.1, forward strand.
TCTGCTGTTTGGGCCCCTTTTGGAAGCCCAGTGTTAGATTCCGATGCACAGTAGTAGTTTCACTGTAACCCTTGTACCTTCAAATTGACGATGAAACAAACAAATTGCATCGGGATTCAATCCCAAATTCACAATGGCGGTTTCTGTCCACAGGAGTAACATTTAGAAGAGTCTAATGTTTGAGCCTCTCCTGGGAGCCCAGTGTTAGATTCTGATGCACAGTTGTAATTTCACTGTAACCCTTGTACCTTCAAATTGTCGATGAAACAAAGAAATTGCATCGGGATTCAATCCCAAATTCACAATGGCGGTTTCTGTCCACAGGAGTAACATTTAGAAGAGTCTGCTGTTTGGGCCTCTCCTGGGAGACCAGTGTTAGATTCCGATGCACAGTAGTAGTTTCACTGTAACCCTTGTACCTTCAAATTGTTGATGAAACAAAGAAATTGCATCGGGATTCAATCCCAAATTCACAATGGCGGTTTCTGTCCACAGGAGTAACATTTTGAAGAGTCTGCTGTTTGGGCCTCTCCTGGGAGCCCAGTGTTAGATTCCGATGCACAGTAGTAGTTTCACTGTAACCCTTGTACCTTCAAATTGTCGATGAAACAAAGAAATTGCATCAGGATTCAATCCCAAATTCACAATGGCGTTTTCTGTCCACAGGAGTAACATTTAGAAGAGTCTGCTGTTTGGGCCTCTCCTGGGAGCCCAGTGTTAGATTCCGATGCACAGTAGTAGTTATCTGTAACCCTTGTACCTTCAAATTGTCGATGAAACAAAGAAATTGCATCGGGATTCAATCCCAAATTCACAATGGCGGTTTCTGTCCACAGGAGTAACATTTAGAAGAGTCTGCTGTTTGGGCCTCTCCTGGGAGCCCAGTGTTAGATTCCGATGCACAGTTGTAGTTTCACTGTAACCCTTGTACCTTGAAATTGTCGATGAAACAAAGAAATTGCATCGGGATTCAATGCCAAATTCACATTGGCGGTTTCTGTCCACAGGAGTAACATTTAGAAGAGTCTGCTGTTTGGGCCTCTCCTGGGAGCCCAGTGTTAGATTCCGATGCACAGTTGTAGTTTCACTGTAAACCTTGTACCTTCAAATTGGCGATGAAACAAAGAAATTGCATCGGGATTCTATCCCAAATTCACAATGGCGGTTTCTGTCCACAGGAGTAACATTTAGAAGAGTCTGCTGTTTGGGCCTCTCCTGGGAGACCAGTGTTAGATTCCGATGCACAGTAGTAGTTTCACTGTAACCCTTGTACCTTCAAATTGTCGATGAAACAAAGAAATTGCATCGGGATTCAATCCCAAATTCACAATGGCGGTTTCTGTCCACAGGAGTAACATTTAGAAGAGTCTGCTGTTTGGGCCTCTCCTGGGAGCCCAGTGTTAGATTCCGATGCACAGTAGTAGTTTCACTGTAACCCTTGTACCTTCAAATTGTCGATGAAACAAAGAAATTGCATCAGGATTCAATCCCAAATTCACAATGGCGTTTTCTGTCCACAGGAGTAACATTTAGAAGAGTCTGCTGTTTGGGCCTCTCCTGGGAGCCCAGTGTTAGATTCCGATGCACAGTAGTAGTTTCACTGTAACCCTTGTACCTTCAAATTGTCGATGAAACAAAGAAATTGCATCGGGATTCAATCCCAAATTCACAATGGCGGTTTCTGTCCACAGGAGTAACATTTAGAAGAGTCTGCTGTTTGGGCCTCTCCTGGGAGCCCAGTGTTAGATTCCGATGCACAGTTGTAGTTTCACTGTAACCCTTGTACCTTCAAATTGTCGATGAAACAAAGAAATTATATCGGGATTCAATCCCAAATTCACAATGGCGGTTTCTGTCCCCAGGAGTAACATTTAGAAGAGTCTGCTGTTAGCGCCTCTCCTGGGAACCCAGTATTAGATTCCGATGCACAGTAGTAGTCTCACTGTAACCCTTGTACCTTCACATTCTCAATGAAACAAAGAAATTGCATCGGGATTCAATCCCAAATTCGCAATGGCGGTTTCTGTCCACAGGAGTAACATTTAGAAGAGTCTGCTGTTTGGGCCTCTCATGGGAGCCCAATGTTAGATTCAGATGCACAGTAGTAGTTTCACTGTAACCCTTGTACATTCAAATTGTCGATGAAACAAAGAAATTGCATCGGGATTCAATCCCAAATTCACAATGGCGGTTTCTGTCCACAGGAGTAACATTTAGAAGAGTCTGCTGTTTGGGCGTCTCCTGGGAGCCCAGTGTTAGATTCCGATGCACAGTAGTAGTTTCACTGTAACCCTTGTACCATCAAATTGTTGATGAAACAAAGAAATTGCATCGGGATTCAATCCCAAATTCACAATGGCGGTTTCTGTCCACAGGAGTAACATTTAGAAGAGTCTGCTGTTTGGGCCTCTCCTGGGAGCCCAGTGTTAGATTCCGATACACAGTAGTAGTTTCACTGTAACCCTTGTACCTTCAAATTGTCGATGAAACAAAGAAATTGCATCGGGATTCAATCCCAAATTCACAATGGCGGTTTCTGTCCACAGGAGTAACATTTAGATGAGTCTGCTGTTTGGGTCTCTCCTGGGAGCCCAGTGTCAGATTCCGATGCACAGTAGTAGATTCACTGAAACCCTTGTACCTTCAACTTGTAGATGAAACAAAGAAATTGCATCGGGATTCAATCCCAAATTCACAATGAAGGTTTCTGTCCACAGGAGTAACATTTAGAAGAGTCTGCTGTTTGGGCCTCTCCTGGGAGCCAGTGTTAGATTCCGATGCACAGTAGTAGTTTCACTGTAACCCTTGTACCTTCAAATTGTCGATGAAACAAAGAAATTGCATCGGGATTCTATCCCAAATTCACAATGGCGGTTTCTGTCCACAGGAGTAACATTTAAAAGAGTCTGCTGTTTGGGCCTCTCCTGGGAGGCCAGTGCTAGATTCCGATGCACAGTAGTAGTTTCACTGTAACCCTTGTACCTTCAAATTGTCGATGAAACAAAGAAATTGCATCGGGATTCAATCCCAAATTCACAATGGCGGTTTCTGTCCACAGGAGTAACATTTAGAAGAGTCTGCTGTTTGGGCCTCTCCTGGGAGCCCAGTGTTAGATTCCGATGCACAGTAGTAGTTTCACTGTAACCCTTGTACCTTCAAATTGTCGATGAAACAAAGAAATTGCATCAGGATTCAATCCCAAATTCACAATGGCGTTTTCTGTCCACAGGAGTAACATTTAGAAGAGTCTGCTGTTTGGGCCTCTCCTGGGAGCCCAGTGTTAGATTCCGATGCACAGTTGTAGTTTCACTGTAACCCTTGTACCTTCAAATTGTCGATGAAACAAAGAAATTGCATCGGGATTCAATCCCAAATTCACAATGGCGGTTTCTCTCCACAGGAGTAACATTTAGAAGAGTCTGCTGTTTGGGCCTCTCCTGGGAGCCCAGTGTTAGATTCCGATGCACAGTTGTAGTTTCACTGTAACCCTTGTACCTTCAAATCGTCGATGAAACAAAGAAATTATATCGGGATTCAATCCCAAATTCACAATGGCGGTTTCTGTCCCCAGGAGTAACATTTAGAAGAGTCTGCTGTTAGCGCCTCTCCTGGGAGCCCAGTATTAGATTCCGATGCACAGTAGTAGTTTCACTGTAACCCTTGTACCTTCAAATTCTCAATGAAACAAAGAATTTGCATCGGGATTCAATCCCAAATTCACAATGGCGGTTTCTGTCCACAGGAGTAACATTTAGAAGAGTCTGCTGTTTGGGCCTCTCATGGGAGCCCAATGTTAGATTCAGATGCACAGTAGTAGTTTCACTGTAACCCTTGTACATTCAAATTGTCGATGAAACAAAGAAATTGCATCGGGATTCAATCCCAAATTCACAATGGCGGTTTCTGTCCACAGGAGTAACATTTAGAAGAGTCTGCTGTTTGGGCGTCTCCTGGGAGCCCAGTGTTAGATTCCGATGCACAGTAGTAGTTTCACTGTAACCCTTGTACCTTCAAATTGTTCATGAAACAAAGAAATTGCATCGGGATTCAATCCCAAATTCACAATGGCGGTTTCTGTCCACAGGAGTAACATTTAGAAGAGTCTGCTGTTTGGGCCTCTCCTGGGAGCCCAGTGTTAGATTCCGATACACAGTAGTAGTTTCACTGTAACCCTTGTACCTTCAAATTGTCGATGAAACAAAGAAATTGCATCGGGATTCAATCATAAATTCACAGTGGCGGTTTCTGTCCACAGGAGTAACATTTAGCTGAGTCCGCTGTTTGGGTCTCTCCTGGGAGCCCAGTGTCAGATTCCGATGCACAGTAGTAGATTCACTGAAACCCTTGTACCTTCAACTTGTAGATGAAACAAAGAAATTGCATCGGGATTCAATCCCAAATTCACAATGAAGGTTTCTGTCCACAGGAGTAACATTTAGAAGAGTCTGCTGTTTGGGCCTCTCCTGGGAGCCAGTGTTAGATTCCGATGCACAGTAGTAGTTTCACTGTAACCCTTGTACCTTCAAATTGTCGATGAAACAAAGAAATTGCATCGGGATTCTATCCCAAATTCACAATGGCGGTTTCTGTCCACAGGAGTAACATTTAAAAGAGTCTGCTGTTTGGGCCTCTCCTGGGAGGCCAGTGCTAGATTCCGATGCACAGTAGTAGTTTCACTGTAACCCTTGTACCTTCAAATTGTCGATGAAACAAAGAAATTGCATCGGGATTCAATCCCAAATTCACAATGGCGGTTTCTGTCCACAGGAGTAACATTTAGAAGAGTCTGCTGTTTGGGCCTCTCCTGGGAGCCCAGTGTTAGATTCCGATGCACAGTAGTAGTTTCACTGTAACCCTTGTACCTTCGAATTGTCGATGAAACAAAGAAATTGCATCAGGATTCAATCCCAAATTCACAATGGCGTTTTCTGTCCACAGGAGTAACATTTAGAAGAGTCTGCTGTTTGGGCCTCTCCTGGGAGCCCAGTGTTAGATTCCGATGCACAGTTGTAGTTTCACTGTAACCCTTGTACCTTCAAATTGTCGATGAAACAAAGAAATTGCATCGGGATTCAATCCCAAATTCACAATGGCGGTTTCTCTCCACAGGAGTAACATTTAGAAGAGTCTGCTGTTTGGGCCTCTCCTGGGAGCCCAGTGTTAGATTCCGATGCACAGTTGTAGTTTCACTGTAACCCTTGTACCTTCAAATTGTCGATGAAACAAAGAAATTATATCGGGATTCAATCCCAAATTCACAATGGCGGTTTCTGTCCCCAGGAGTAACATTTAGAAGAGTCTGCTGTTAGCGCCTCTCCTGGGAGCCCAGTATTAGATTCCGATGCACAGTAGTAGTTTCACTGTAACCCTTGTACCTTCAAATTCTCAATGAAACAAAGAATTTGCATCGGGATTCAATCCCAAATTCACAATGGCGGTTTCTGTCCACAGGAGTAACATTTAGAAGAGTCTGCTGTTTGGGCCTCTCATGGGAGCCCAATGTTAGATTCAGATGCACAGTAGTAGTTTCACTGTAACCCTTGTACATTCAAATTGTCGATGAAACAAAGAAATTGCATCGGGATTCAATCCCAAATTCACAATGGCGGTTTCTGTCCACAGGAGTAACATTTAGAAGAGTCTGCTGTTTGTTCGTCTCCTGGGAGCCCAGTGTTAGATTCCGATGCACAGTAGTAGTTTCACTGTAACCCTTGTACCTTCAAATTGTTCATGAAACAAAGAAATTGCATCGGGATTCAATCCCAAATTCACAATGGCGGTTTCTGTCCACAGGAGTAACATTTAGAAGAGTCTGCTGTTTGGGCCTCTCCTGGGAGCCCAGTGTTAGATTCCGATACACAGTAGTAGTTTCACTGTAACCCTTGTACCTTCAAATTGTCGATGAAACAAAGAAATTGCATCGGGATTCAATCATAAATTCACAATGGCGGTTTCTGTCCACAGGAGTAACATTTAGCTGAGTCCGCTGTTTGGGACTCTCCTGGGAGCCCAGTGACAGATTCCGATGCACAGTAGTAGATTCACTGAAACCCTTGTACCTTCAACTTGTAGATGAAACAAAGAAATTGCATCGGGATTCAATCCCAAATTCACAATGAAGGTTTCTGTCCACAGGAGTAACATTTAGAAGAGTCTGCTGTTTGGGCCTCTCCTGGGAGCCAGTGTTAGATTCCGATGCACGGTTGTAGTTTCACTGTAACCCTTGCACCTTCAAATTGTCGATGAAACAAAGAAATTGCATCGGGATTCAATCCCAAATTCACAATGGCGGTTTCTGTCCACAGGAGTAACATTTAGAAGAGTCTGCTGTTTGGGCGTCTCCTGGGAGCCCAGTGTTAGATTCCGATGCACAGTAGTAGTTTCACTGGAACCCTTATACCTTCACATTGTCGATGAAACAAAGGAATTGTGTGGGGATTCAACACAAATTTCACAACGGCGGTTTGTGTCCACTGGAGGAACATTTAGAAGAATCTGCTGTTTGGGCCTCTCCTGGGAGCCCAGTGTTAGATTCCGATGCACAGTAGTAGTTTCACTGTAACCCTTGTACCTTCAAATTGTCGATGAAACAAAGAAATTGCATCGGGATTCAATCCCAAATTCACAATGGCGGTTTCTGTCCACAGGAGTAACATTTAGAAGAGTCTGCTGTTTGGGCCTCTCCTGGGAGCCCAGTGTTACTTTCCGATGCACAGTAGTAGTTTCACTGTAACCCTTGTACCTTCAAATTGTCGATGAAACAAAGAAATTGCATCGGGATTCAATCCCAAATTCACAATGGCGGTTTCTGTCCACAGGAGTAACATTTAGAAGAGTCTGCTGTTTGGGCCTCTCCTGGGAGCCCAGTGTTAGATTCCGATGCACAGTAGTAGTTTCGCTGTAACCATTGTACCTTCAAATTGTCGATGAAACAAAGAAATTGCATCGGGATTCAATCCCAAATTCACAATGGCGGTTTCTGTCCACAGGAGTAACATTTAGAAGCGTCTGCGGTTTGGGCCTCTCCTGGGAACCCAGTGTTAGATTCCGATGCACATTTGTAGTTTCACTGTAACCCTTGTACCTTCAAATTGTCGATGAAACAAAGAAATTTCATCGGGATTCAATCCCAAATTCACAATGGCGGTTTCTGTCCACAGGAGTAACATTTAGAAGAGTCTGCTGTTTGGGCCTCTCCTGGGAGCCCAGTGTTAGATTCCGATACACAGTAGTAGTTTCACTGTAACCCTTGTACCTTCAAATTGTCAATGAAACAAAGAAATTGCATCGGGATTCAATCCCAAATTCACAATGGCGGTTTCTGTCCACAGTAGTAACAATTAGAATAGTCTGCTGTTTGGGCCTCTCCTGGGAGCCCAGTGTTAGATTCCGATGCACAGTTGTAGTTTCACTGTAACCCTTGTACCTTCAAATTGTCGATGAAACAAAGAAATTGCATCGGGATTCAATCCCAAATTCACAATGGCGGTTTCTGTCCACAGGAGTAACATTTAGAACAGTCTGCTGTTTGGGCCTCTCCTGGGAGCCCAGTGTTAGATTCCGATGCACAGTAGTAGTTTCACTGTAACCCTTGTACCTTCACATTGTCGATGAAACAAAGAAATTGCATCGGGATTCAATCCCAAATTCACAATGGCGGTTTCTGTCCACAGGAGTAACATTTAGAAGAGTCTGCTGTTTGGGCCTCTCCTGGGAGCCCAGTGTTAGATTCCGATGCACAGTAGTAGTTTCACTGTAACCCTTGTACCTTCAAATTGTCGATGAAACAAAGAAATTGCATCGGGATTCAATCCCATATTCACAATGGCGGTTTCTGTCCACAGGAGTAACATTTAGAAGAGTCTGCTGTTTGGGCCTCTCCTGGGAGCCCAGTGTTAGATTCCGATGCACAGTAGTAGTTTCACTGTAACCCTTGTACCTTCAAATTGTTCATGAAACAAAGAAATTGCATCGGGATTCAATCCCAAATTCACAATGGCGGTTTCTGTCCACAGGAGTAACATTTAGAAGAGTCTGCTGTTTGGGCCTCTCCTGGGAGCCCAGTGTTAGATTCCGATACACAGTAGTAGTTTCACTGTAACCCTTGTACCTTCAAATTGTCGATGAAACAAAGAAATTGCATCGGGATTCAATCATAAATTCACAATGGCGGTTTCTGTCCACAGGAGTAACATTTAGCTGAGTCCGCTGTTTGGGACTCTCCTGGGAGCCCAGTGACAGATTCCGATGCACAGTAGTAGATTCACTGAAACCCTTGTACCTTCAACTTGTAGATGAAACAAAGAAATTGCATCGGGATTCAATCCCAAATTCACAATGAAGGTTTCTGTCCACAGGAGTAACATTTAGAAGAGTCTGCTGTTTGGGCCTCTCCTGGGAGCCAGTGTTAGATTCCGATGCACGGTTGTAGTTTCACTGTAACCCTTGCACCTTCAAATTGTCGATGAAACAAAGAAATTGCATCGGGATTCAATCCCAAATTCACAATGGCGGTTTCTGTCCACAGGAGTAACATTTAGAAGAGTCTGCTGTTTGGGCGTCTCCTGGGAGCCCAGTGTTAGATTCCGATGCACAGTAGTAGTTTCACTGGAACCCTTATACCTTCACATTGTCGATGAAACAAAGGAATTGTGTGGGGATTCAACACAAATTTCACAACGGCGGTTTGTGTCCACTGGAGGAACATTTAGAAGAATCTGCTGTTTGGGCCTCTCCTGGGAGCCCAGTGTTAGATTCCGATGCACAGTAGTAGTTTCACTGTAACCCTTGTACCTTCAAATTGTCGATGAAACAAAGAAATTGCATCGGGATTCAATCCCAAATTCACAATGGCGGTTTCTGTCCACAGGAGTAACATTTAGAAGAGTCTGCTGTTTGGGCCTCTCCTGGGAGCCCAGTGTTACTTTCCGATGCACAGTAGTAGTTTCACTGTAACCCTTGTACCTTCAAATTGTCGATGAAACAAAGAAATTGCATCGGGATTCAATCCCAAATTCACAATGGCGGTTTCTGTCCACAGGAGTAACATTTAGAAGAGTCTGCTGTTTGGGCCTCTCCTGGGAGCCCAGTGTTAGATTCCGATGCACAGTAGTAGTTTCGCTGTAACCATTGTACCTTCAAATTGTCGATGAAACAAAGAAATTGCATCGGGATTCAATCCCAAATTCACAATGGCGGTTTCTGTCCACAGGAGTAACATTTAGAAGCGTCTGCGGTTTGGGCCTCTCCTGGGAACCCAGTGTTAGATTCCGATGCACATTTGTAGTTTCACTGTAACCCTTGTACCTTCAAATTGTCGATGAAACAAAGAAATTTCATCGGGATTCAATCCCAAATTCACAATGGCGGTTTCTGTCCACAGGAGTAACATTTAGAAGAGTCTGCTGTTTGGGCCTCTCCTGGGAGCCCAGTGTTAGATTCCGATACACAGTAGTAGTTTCACTGTAACCCTTGTACCTTCAAATTGTCAATGAAACAAAGAAATTGCATCGGGATTCAATCCCAAATTCACAATGGCGGTTTCTGTCCACAGTAGTAACAATTAGAATAGTCTGCTGTTTGGGCCTCTCCTGGGAGCCCAGTGTTAGATTCCGATGCACAGTTGTAGTTTCACTGTAACCCTTGTACCTTCAAATTGTCGATGAAACAAAGAAATTGCATCGGGATTCAATCCCAAATTCACAATGGCGGTTTCTGTCCACAGGAGTAACATTTAGAACAGTCTGCTGTTTGGGCCTCTCCTGGGAGCCCAGTGTTAGATTCCGATGCACAGTAGTAGTTTCACTGTAACCCTTGTACCTTCACATTGTCGATGAAACAAAGAAATTGCATCGGGATTCAATCCCAAATTCACAATGGCGGTTTCTGTCCACAGGAGTAACATTTAGAAGAGTCTGCTGTTTGGGCCTCTCCTGGGAGCCCAGTGTTAGATTCCGATGCACAGTAGTAGTTTCACTGTAACCCTTGTACCTTCAAATTGTCGATGAAACAAAGAAATTGCATCGGGATTCAATCCCATATTCACAATGGCGGTTTCTGTCCACAGGAGTAACATTTAGAAGAGTCTGCTGTTTGGGCCTCTCCTGGGAGCTCAGTGTTAGATTCCGATGCACAGTCGTAGTTTCACTGGAACCCTTATACCTTCACATTGTCGATGAAACAAAGGAATGGTGTGGGGATTCAACACAAATTTCACAACGGCGGTTTGTGTCCACAGGAGGAACGTTTAGAAGAGTCTGCTGTTTGGGCCTCTCCTGGGAGCCCAGTGTTAGATTCCGATGCACAGTAGTAGTTTCACTGTAACCCTTGTACCTTCAAATTGTCGATGAAACAAACAAATTGCATCGGGATTCAATCCCAAATTCACAATGGCGGATTCCGTCCACAGGAGTAACATTTAGAAGAGTCTCCTGTTCGGGCCTCTCCTGGGAGCCCAGTGTTAGATTCCGATGCACAGTAGTAGTTTCACTGTAACCCTTGTACCTTCAAATTGTCGATGAAACAAAGAAATTGCATCGGGATTCAATCCCAAATTCACAATGGCGGTTTCTGTCCACAAGAGTAACATTTAGAAGAGTCTGCTGTTTGGGCCTCTCCTGGGAGCCCAGTGTTAGATTCCGATGCACAGTAGTAGTTTCACTGTAACCCTTGTACCTTCAAATTGTCGATGAAACAAAGAAATTGCATCGGGATTCAATCCCAAATTCACAATGGCGGTTTCTGTCCACAGGAGTAACATTTAGAAGAGTCTGCTGTTTGGGCCCCTCCTGGGAGCCCAGTGTTAGATTCCGATGCACAGTAGTAGTTTCACTGTAACCCTTGTACTTTCAAATTGTCGATGAAACAAAGAAATTGCATCGGGATTCAATCCCAAATTCACAATGGCGGTTTCTGTCCACAGGAGTAACATTTAGAAGAGTCTGCTGTTTGGGCCTCTCCTGGGAGCCCAGTGTTAGATTCCGATGCACAGTAGTAGTTTCACTGTAACCCTTGTACCTTCAAATTGTCGATGAAACAAAGAAATTGCATCGGGATTCAATGCCAAATTCAAAATGGCGGTTTCTGTCCACAGGAGTAACATTTAGAAGAGTCTGCTGTTTGGACCTCTCCTGGGAGCCCAGTGTTAGATTCCGATGCACAGTAGTAGTTTCACTGTAACCCTTGTACCTTCAAATTGTCGATGAAACAAAGAAATTGCATCGGGATTCAATCCGAAATTCACAATGGCGGTTTCTGTCCACAGGAGTAACATTTAGAAGAGTCTGCGGTTTGGGCCTCTCCGGGGAGCCCAGTGTTAGATTCCGATGCACAGTTGTAATTTCACTGTAACCCTTGTACCTTCAAATTGTCGATGAAACAAAGAAATTGCATCGGGATTCAATCCCAAATTCACAATGGCGGTTTCTGTCCACAGGAGTAACATTTAGAAGAGTCTGCTGTTTGGGCCTCTCCTGGGAGACCAGTGTTAGATTCCGATGCACAGTAGTAGTTTCACTGTAACCCTTGTACCTTCAAATTGTTGATGAAACAAAGAAATTGCATCGGGATTCAATCCCAAATTCACAATGGCGGTTTCTGTCCACAGGAGTAACATTTTGAGGAGTCTGCTGTTTGGGCCTCTCCTGGGAGCCCAGTGTTAGATTCCGATGCACAGTAGTAGTTTCACTGTAACCCTTGTACCTTCAAATTGTCGATGAAACAAAGAAATTGCATCGGGATTCAATCCCAAATTCACAATGGCGGTTTCTGTCCACAGGAGTAACATTTAGAAGAGTCTGCTGTTTGGGCCTCTCATGGGAGCCCAATGTTAGATTCAGATGCACAGTAGTAGTTTCACCGTAACCCTTGTACATTCAAATTGTCGATGAAACAAAGAAATTGCATCGGGATTCAATCCCAAATTCACAATGGCGGTTTCTGTCCACAGGAGTAACATTTAGAAGAGTCTGCTGTTTGGGCGTCTCCTGGGAGCCCAGTGTTACATTCCGATGCACAGTAGTAGTTTCACTGTAACCCTTGTACCTTCAAATTGTTGATGAAACAAAGAAATTGCATCGGGATTCAATCCCAAATTCACAATGGCGGTTTCTGTCCACAGGAGTAACATTTAGAAGAGTCTGCTGTTTGGGCCTCTCCTGGGAGCCCAGTGTTAGATTCCGATACACAGTAGTAGTTTCACTGTAACCCTTGTACCTTCAAATTGTCGATGAAACAAAGAAATTGCATCGGGATTCAATCCCAAATTCACAATGGCGGTTTCTGTCCACAGGAGTAACGTTTAGATGAGTCCGCTGTTTGGGTCTCTCCTGGGAGCCCAGTGTCAGATTCCGATGCACAGTAGTAGATTCACTGAAACCCTTGTACCTTCAAATTGTCAATGAAACAAAGAAATTGCATCGGGATTCAATCCCAAATTCACAATGAAGGTTTCTGTCCACAGGAGTAACATTTAGAAGAGTCTGCTGTTTGGGCCTCTTCTGGGAGCCCAGTGTTAGATTCCGATGCACAGTAGTAGTTTCACTGGAACCCTTATATCTTCACATTGTCGATGAAACAAAGGAATTGTGTGGGGATTCAACACAAATTTCACAACGGCGGTTTGTGTCCACTGGAGGAACATTTAGAAGAATCTGCTGTTTGGGCCCGTTTTGGGGCCCAGTGTTAGATTCCGATGCACAGTAGTAGTTTCACTGGAACCCTTGTACCTTCAAATTGTCGATGAAACAAACAAATTGCGTCGGGATTCAATCCCAAATTCACAATGGCGGTTTCTGTCCACAGGAGTAACATTTAGAAGAGTCTGCTGTTTGGGCCTCTCCTGGGAGCCCAGTGTTAGATTCCGATGCACAGTAGTAGTTTCACTGTAACCCTTGTACCTTCAAATTGTCGATGAAACAAAGAAATTGCATCGGGATTCAATCCCAAATTCGCAATGGCGGTTTCTGTCCACAGGAGTAACATGTAGAAGAGTCTGCTGTTTGGGCCTCTCCTGGGAGACCACTGTTAGATTCCGATGCACAGTAGTAGTTTAACTGTAACCCTTGTACCTTCAAATTGTCGATGAAACAAAGAAATTGCATCGGGATTCAATCCCAAATTCACAATGGCGGTTTCTGTCCACAGGAGTAACATTTAGATGAGTCTGCTGTTTGGGCCTCTCCTGGGAGCCCAGTGTTAGATTCCGATGCACAGTAGTAGTTTCACTGTAACCCTTGTACCTTCAAATTGTCGATGAAACAAAGAAATTGCATCGGGATTCAATCCCAAATTCACAATGGCGGTTTCTGTCCACAGGAGTAACATTTAGAAGAGTCTGCTGTTTGGGCCTCTCCTGGGAGCCCAGTGTTAGATTCCGATACACAGTAGTAGTTTCACTGTAACCCTTGTACCTTCAAATTGTCAATGAAACAAAGAAATTGCATCGGGATTCAATCCCAAATTCACAATGGCGGTTTCTGTCCACAGTAGTAACAATTAGAATAGTCTGCTGTTTGGGCCTCTCCTGGGAGCCCTGTGTTAGATTCCGATGCACAGTAGTAGTTTCACTGTAACCCTTGTACCTTCAAATTGTCGATGAAACAAAGAAATTGCATCGGGATTCAATCCCAAATTCACAATGGCGGTTTCTGTCCACAGGAGTAACATTTAGAACAGTCTGCTGTTTGGGCCTCTCCTGGGAGCCCAGTGTTAGATTCCGATGCACAGTAGTAGTTTCACTGTAACCCTTGTACCTTCACATTGTCGATGAAACAAAGAAATTGCATCGGGATTCAATCCCAAATTCACAATGGCGGTTTCTGTCCACAGGAGTAACATTTAGATGAGTCCGCTGTTTGGGTCACTCCTGGGAGCCCAGTGTCAGATTCCGATGCACAGTAGTAGATTCACTGAAACCCTTGTACCTTCAACTTGTAGATGAAACAAAGAAATTGCATCGGGATTCAATCCCAAATTCACAATGAAGGTTTCTGTCCACAGGAGTAACATTTAGAAGAGTCTGCTGTTTGGGCCTCTCCTGGGAGCCAGTGTTAGATTCCGATGCACAGTAGTAGTTTCACTGTAACCCTTGTACCTTCAAATTGTCGATGAAACAAAGAAATTGCATCGGGATTCTATCCCAAATTCACAATGGCGGTTTCTGTCCACAGGAGTAACATTTAAAAGAGTCTGCTGTTTGGGCCTCTCCTGGGAGGCCAGTGCTAGATTCCGATGCACAGTAGTAGTTTCACTGTAACCCTTGTACCTTCAAATTGTCGATGAAACAAAGAAATTGCATCGGGATTCAATCCCAAATTCACAATGGCGGTTTCTGTCCACAGGAGTAACATTTAGAAGAGTCTGCTGTTTGGGCCTCTCCTGGGAGCCCAGTGTTAGATTCCGATGCACAGTAGTAGTTTCACTGTAACCCTTGTACCTTCAAATTGTCGATGAAACAAAGAAATTGCATCAGGATTCAATCCCAAATTCACAATGGCGTTTTCTGTCCACAGGAGTAACATTTAGAAGAGTCTGCTGTTTGGGCCTCTCCTGGGAGCCCAGTGTTAGATTCCGATGCACAGTAGTAGTTTCACTGTAACCCTTGTACCTTCAAATTGTCGATGAAACAAAGAAATTGCATCGGGATTCAATCCCAAATTCACAATGGCGGTTTCTCTCCACAGGAGTAACATTTAGAAGAGTCTGCTGTTTGGGCCTCTCCTGAGAGCCCAGTGTTAGATTCCGATGCACAGTTGTAGTTTCACTGTAACCCTTGTACCTTCAAATTGTCGATGAAACAAAGAAATTATATCGGGATTCAATCCCAAATTCACAATGGCGGTTTCTGTCCCCAGGAGTAACATTTAGAAGAGTCTGCTGTTTGGGTCTCTCCTGGGAGCCCAGTGTCAGATTCCGATGCACAGTAGTAGATTCACTGAAACCCTTGTACCTTCAAATTGTCAATGAAACAAAGAAATTGCATCGGGATTCAATCCCAAATTCACAATGAAGGTTTCTGTCCACAGGAGTAACATTTAGAAGAGTCTGCTGTTTGGGCCTCTTCTGGGAGCCCAGTGTTAGATTCCGATGCACAGTAGTAGTTTCACTGGAACCCTTATATCTTCACATTGTCGATGAAACAAAGGAATTGTGTGGGGATTCAACACAAATTTCACAACGGCGGTTTGTGTCCACTGGAGGAACATTTAGAAGAATCTGCTGTTTGGGCCCGTTTTGGGGCCCAGTGTTAGATTCCGATGCACAGTAGTAGTTTCACTGGAACCCTTGTACCTTCAAATTGTCGATGAAACAAACAAATTGCGTCGGGATTCAATCCCAAATTCACAATGGCGGTTTCTGTCCACAGGAGTAACATTTAGAAGAGTCTGCTGTTTGGGCCTCTCCTGGGAGCCCAGTGTTAGATTCCGATGCACAGTAGTAGTTTCACTGTAACCCTTGTACCTTCAAATTGTCGATGAAACAAAGAAATTGCATCGGGATTCAATCCCAAATTCGCAATGGCGGTTTCTGTCCACAGGAGTAACATGTAGAAGAGTCTGCTGTTTGGGCCTCTCCTGGGAGACCACTGTTAGATTCCGATGCACAGTAGTAGTTTAACTGTAACCCTTGTACCTTCAAATTGTCGATGAAACAAAGAAATTGCATCGGGATTCAATCCCAAATTCACAATGGCGGTTTCTGTCCACAGGAGTAACATTTAGATGAGTCTGCTGTTTGGGCCTCTCCTGGGAGCCCAGTGTTAGATTCCGATGCACAGTAGTAGTTTCACTGTAACCCTTGTACCTTCAAATTGTCGATGAAACAAAGAAATTGCATCGGGATTCAATCCCAAATTCACAATGGCGGTTTCTGTCCACAGGAGTAACATTTAGAAGAGTCTGCTCTTTGGGCCTCTCCTGGGAGCCCAGTGTTAGATTCCGATACACAGTAGTAGTTTCACTGTAACCCTTGTACCTTCAAATTGTCAATGAAACAAAGAAATTGCATCGGGATTCAATCCCAAATTCACAATGGCGGTTTCTGTCCACAGTAGTAACAATTAGAATAGTCTGCTGTTTGGGCCTCTCCTGGGAGCCCTGTGTTAGATTCCGATGCACAGTAGTAGTTTCACTGTAACCCTTGTACCTTCAAATTGTCGATGAAACAAAGAAATTGCATCGGGATTCAATCCCAAATTCACAATGGCGGTTTCTGTCCACAGGAGTAACATTTAGAACAGTCTGCTGTTTGGGCCTCTCCTGGGAGCCCAGTGTTAGATTCCGATGCACAGTAGTAGTTTCACTGTAACCCTTGTACCTTCACATTGTCGATGAAACAAAGAAATTGCATCGGGATTCAATCCCAAATTCACAATGGCGGTTTCTGTCCACAGGAGTAACATTTAGATGAGTCCGCTGTTTGGGTCTCTCCTGGGAGCCCAGTGTCAGATTCCGATGCACAGTAGTAGATTCACTGAAACCCTTGTACCTTCAACTTGTAGATGAAACAAAGAAATTGCATCGGGATTCAATCCCAAATTCACAATGAAGGTTTCTGTCCACAGGAGTAACATTTAGAAGAGTCTGCTGTTTGGGCCTCTCCTGGGAGCCAGTGTTAGATTCCGATGCACAGTAGTAGTTTCACTGTAACCCTTGTACCTTCAAATTGTCGATGAAACAAAGAAATTGCATCGGGATTCTATCCCAAATTCACAATGGCGGTTTCTGTCCACAGGAGTAACATTTAAAAGAGTCTGCTGTTTGGGCCTCTCCTGGGAGGCCAGTGCTAGATTCCGATGCACAGTAGTAGTTTCACTGTAACCCTTGTACCTTCAAATTGTCGATGAAACAAAGAAATGGCATCGGGATTCAATCCCAAATTCACAATGGCGGTTTCTGTCCACAGGAGTAACATTTAGAAGAGTCTGCTGTTTGGGCCTCTCCTGGGAGCCCAGTGTTAGATTCCGATGCACAGTAGTAGTTTCACTGTAACCCTTGTACCTTCAAATTGTCGATGAAACAAAGAAATTGCATCAGGATTCAATCCCAAATTCACAATGGCGTTTTCTGTCCACAGGAGTAACATTTAGAAGAGTCTGCTGTTTGGGCCTCTCCTGGGAGCCCAGTGTTAGATTCCGATGCACAGTAGTAGTTTCACTGTAACCCTTGTACCTTCAAATTGTCGATGAAACAAAGAAATTGCATCGGGATTCAATCCCAAATTCACAATGGCGGTTTCTCTCCACAGGAGTAACATTTAGAAGAGTCTGCTGTTTGGGCCTCTCCTGAGAGCCCAGTGTTAGATTCCGATGCACAGTTGTAGTTTCACTGTAACCCTTGTACCTTCAAATTGTCGATGAAACAAAGAAATTATATCGGGATTCAATCCCAAATTCACAATGGCGGTTTCTGTCCCCAGGAGTAACATTTAGAAGAGTCTGCTGTTAGCGCCTCTCCTGGGAGCCCAGTATTAGATTCCGATGCACAGTAGTAGTTTCACTGTAACCCTTGTACCTTCAAATTCTCAATGAAACAAAGAATTTGCATCGGGATTCAATCCCAAATTCACAATGGCGGTTTCTGTCAACAGGAGTAACATTTAGAAGAGTCTGCTGTTTGGGCCTCTCATGGGAGCCCAATGTTAGATTCAGATGCACAGTAGTAGTTTCACTGTAACCCTTGTACTTTCAAATTGTCGATGAAACAAAGAAATTGCATCGGGATTCAATCCCAAATTCACAATGGCGGTTTCTGTCCACAGGAGTAACATTTAGAAGAGTCTGCTGTTTGGGCGTCTCCTGGGAGCCCAGTGTTAGATTCCGATGCACAGTAGTAGTTTCACTGTAACCCTTGTACCTTCAAATTGTTCATGAAACAAAGAAATTGCATCGGGATTCAATCCCAAATTCACAATGGCGGTTTCTGTCCACAGGAGTAACATTTAGAAGAGTCTGCTGTTTGGGCCTCTCCTGGGAGCCCAGTGTTAGATTCCGATACACAGTAGTAGTTTCACTGTGACCCTTGTACCTTCAAATTGTCGATGAAACAAAGAAATTGCATCGGGATTCAATCATAAATTCACAATGGCGGTTTCTGTCCACAGGAGTAACATTTAGCTGAGTCCGCTGTTTGGGTTTCTCCTGGGAGCCCAGTGTCAGATTCCGATGCACAGTAGTAGATTCACTGAAACCCTTGTACCTTCAACTTGTAGATGAAACAAAGAAATTGCATCGGGATTCAATCCCAAATTCACAATGAAGGTTTCTGTCCACAGGAGTAACATTTAGAAGAGTCTGCTGTTTGGGCCTCTCCTGGGAGCCAGTGTTAGATTCCGATGCACGGTAGTAGTTTCACTGTAACCCTTGCACCTTCAAATTGTCGATGAAACAAAGAAATTGCATCGGGATTCAATCCCAAATTCACAATGGCGGTTTCTGTCCACAGGAGTAACATTTAGAAGAGTCTGCTGTTTGGGCCTCTCCTGGGAGCCCAGTGTTAGATTCCGATGCACAGTAGTAGTTTGACTGGAACCCTTATACCTTCACATTGTCGATGAAACAAAGGAATTGTGTGGGGATTCAACACAAATTTCACAACGGCGGTTTGTGTCCACTGGAGGAACATTTAGAAGAATCTGCTGTTTGGGCCTCTCCTGGGAGCCCAGTGTTAGATTCCGATGCACAGTAGTAGTTTCACTGTAACCCTTGTACCTTCAAATTGTCGATGAAACAAAGAAATTGCATCGGGATTCAATCCCAAATTCACAATGGCGGTTTCTGTCCACAGGAGTAACATTTAGAAGAGTCTGCTGTTTGGGCCTCTCCTGGGAGCCCAGTGTTACTTTCCGATGCACAGTAGTAGTTTCACTGTAACCCTTGTACCTTCAAATTGTCGATGAAACAAAGAAATTGCATCGGGATTCAATCCCAAATTCACAATGGCGGTTTCTGTCCACAGGAGTAACATTTAGAAGCGTCTGCGGTTTGGGCCTCTCCTGGGAACCCAGTGTTAGATTCCGATGCACATTTGTAGTTTCACTGTAACCCTTGTACCTTCAAATTGTCGATGAAACAAAGAAATTTCATCGGGATTCAATCCCAAATTCACAATGGCGGTTTCTGTCCACAGGAGTAACATTTAGAAGAGTCTGCTGTTTGGGCCTCTCCTGGGAGCCCAGTGTTAGATTCCGATACACAGTAGTAGTTTCACTGTAACCCTTGTACCTTCAAATTGTCAATGAAACAAAGAAATTGCATCGGGATTCAATCCCAAATTCACAATGGCGGTTTCTGTCCACAGTAGTAACAATTAGAATAGTCTGCTGTTTGGGCCTCTCCTGGGAGCCCAGTGTTAGATTCCGATGCACAGTTGTAGTTTCACTGTAACCCTTGTACCTTCAAATTGTCGATGAAACAAAGAAATTGCATCGGGATTCAATCCCAAATTCACAATGGCGGTTTCTGTCCACAGGAGTAACATTTAGAACAGTCTGCTGTTTGGGCCTCTCCTGGGAGCCCAGTGTTAGATTCCGATGCACAGTAGTAGTTTCACTGTAACCCTTGTACCTTCACATTGTCGATGAAACAAAGAAATTGCATCGGGATTCAATCCCAAATTCACAATGGCGGTTTCTGTCCACAGGAGTAACATTTAGAAGAGTCTGCTGTTTGGGCCTCTCCTGGGAGCCCAGTGTTAGATTCCGATGCACAGTAGTAGTTTCACTGTAACCCTTGTACCTTCAAATTGTCGATGAAACAAAGAAATTGCATCGGGATTCAATCCCAAATTCACAATGGCGGTTTCTGTCCACAGGAGTATCATTTAGAAGAGTCTGCTGTTTGGGCCTCTCCTGGGAGCCCAGTGTTAGATTCCGATGCACAGTAGTAGTTTCGCTGTAACCATTGTACCTTCAAATTGTCGATGAAACAAAGAAATTGCATCGGGATTCAATCCCAAATTCACAATGGCGGTTTCTGTCCACAGGAGTAACATTTAGAAGAGTCTGCTGTTTGGGCCTCTCCTGGGAGCCCAGTGTTAGATTCCGATGCACAGTCGTAGTTTCACTGGAACCCTTATACCTTCACATTGTCGATGAAACAAAGGAATGGTGTGGGGATTCAACACAAATTTCACAACGGCGTTTGTGTCCACAGGAGGAACGTTTAGAAGAGTCTGCTGTTTGGGCCCCTTTTGGGAGCCCAGTGTTAGATTCCGATGCACAGTAGTAGTTTCACTGTAACCCTTGTACCATCAAATTGTCGATGAAACAAAGAAATTGCATCGGGATTCAATCCGAAATTCACAATGGCGGATTCCGTCCACAGGAGTAACATTTAGAAGAGTCTCCTGTTTGGGCCTCTCCTGTTAGCCCAGTGTTAGATTCCGATGCACAGTAGTAGTTTCACTGTAACCCTTGTACCTTCAAATTGTCGATGAAACAAAGAAATTGCATCGGGATTCAATCCCAAATTCACAATGGCGGTTTCTGTCCACAAGAGTAACATTTAGAAGAGTCTGCTGTTTGGGCCTCTCCTGGGAGCCCAGTGTTAGATTCCGATGCACAGTAGTAGTTTCACTGTAACCCTTGTACCTTCAAATTGTCGATGAAACAAAGAAATTGCATCGGGATTCAATCCCAAATTCACAATGGCGGTTTCTGTCCACAGGAGTAACATTTAGAAGAGTCTGCTGTTTGGGCCCCTCCTGGGAGCCCAGTGTTAGATTCCGATGCACAGTAGTAGTTTCACTGTAACCCTTGTACTTTCAAATTGTCGATGAAACAAAGAAATTGCATCGGGATTCAATCCCAAATTCACAATGGCGGTTTCTGTCCACAGGAGTAACATTTAGAAGAGTCTGCTGTTTGGGCCTCTCCTGGGAGCCCAGTGTAAGATTCCGATGCACAGTAGTAGTTTCACTGTAACCCTTGTACCTTCAAATTGTCGATGAAACAAAGAAATTGCATCGGGATTCAATGCCAAATTCAAAATGGCGGTTTCTGTCCACAGGAGTAACATTTAGAAGAGTCTGCTGTTTGGACCTCTCCTGGGAGCCCAGTGTTAGATTCCGATGCACAGTAGTAGTTTCACTGTAACCCTTGTACCTTCAAATTGTCGATGAAACAAAGAAATTGCATCGGGATTCAATCCGAAATTCACAATGGCGGTTTCTGTCCACAGGAGTAACATTTAGAAGAGTCTGCGGTTTGGGCCTCTCCGGGGAGCCCAGTGTTAGATTCCGATGCACAGTTGTAATTTCACTGTAACCCTTGTACCTTCAAATTGTCGATGAAACAAAGAAATTGCATCGGGATTCAATCCCAAATTCACAATGGCGGTTTCTGTCCACAGGAGTAACATTTAGAAGAGTCTGCTGTTTGGGCCTCTCCTGGGAGACCAGTGTTAGATTCCGATGCACAGTAGTAGTTTCACTGTAACCCTTGTACCTTCAAATTGTTGATGAAACAAAGAAATTGCATCGGGATTCAATCCCAAATTCACAATGGCGGTTTCTGTCCACAGGAGTAACATTTTGAGGAGTCTGCTGTTTGGGCCTCTCCTGGGAGCCCAGTGTTAGATTCCGATGCACAGTAGTAGTTTCACTGTAACCCTTGTACCTTCAAATTGTCGATGAAACAAAGAAATTGCATCGGGATTCAATCCCAAATTCACAATGGCGGTTTCTGTCCACAGGAGTAACATTTAGAAGAGTCTGCTGTTTGGGCCTCTCATGGGAGCCCAATGTTAGATTCAGATGCACAGTAGTAGTTTCACCGTAACCCTTGTACATTCAAATTGTCGATGAAACAAAGAAATTGCATCGGGATTCAATCCCAAATTCACAATGGCGGTTTCTGTCCACAGGAGTAACATTTAGAAGAGTCTGCTGTTTGGGCGTCTCCTGGGAGCCCAGTGTTACATTCCGATGCACAGTAGTAGTTTCACTGTAACCCTTGTACCTTCAAATTGTTGATGAAACAAAGAAATTGCATCGGGATTCAATCCCAAATTCACAATGGCGGTTTCTGTCCACAGGAGTAACATTTAGAAGAGTCTGCTGTTTGGGCCTCTCCTGGGAGCCCAGTGTTAGATTCCGATACACAGTAGTAGTTTCACTGTAACCCTTGTACCTTCAAATTGTCGATGAAACAAAGAAATTGCATCGGGATTCAATCCCAAATTCACAATGGCGGTTTCTGTCCACAGGAGTAACGTTTAGATGAGTCCGCTGTTTGGGTCTCTCCTGGGAGCCCAGTGTCAGATTCCGATGCACAGTAGTAGATTCACTGAAACCCTTGTACCTTCAAATTGTCAATGAAACAAAGAAATTGCATCGGGATTCAATCCCAAATTCACAATGAAGGTTTCTGTCCACAGGAGTAACATTTAGAAGAGTCTGCTGTTTGGGCCTCTTCTGGGAGCCCAGTGTTAGATTCCGATGCACAGTAGTAGTTTCACTGGAACCCTTATATCTTCACATTGTCGATGAAACAAAGGAATTGTGTGGGGATTCAACACAAATTTCACAACGGCGGTTTGTGTCCACTGGAGTAACATTTAGAAGAGTCTGCTGTTTGGGCCTCTCCTGGGAGCCCAGTGTTAGATTCAGATGCACAGTAGTAGTTTCGCTGTAACCATTGTACCTTCAAATTGTCGATGAAACAAAGAAATTGCATCGGGATTCAATCCCAAATTCACAATGGCGGTTTCTGTCCACAGGAGTAACATTTAGAAGAGTCTGCTGTTTGGGCCTCTCCTGGGAGCCCAGTGTTAGATTCCGATGCACAGTCGTAGTTTCACTGGAACCCTTATACCTTCACATTGTCGATGAAACAAAGGAATGGTGTGGGGATTCAACACAAATTTCACAACGGCGGTTTGTGTCCACAGGAGGAACGTTTAGAAGAGTCTGCTGTTTGGGCCCCTTTTGGGAGCCCAGTGTTAGATTCCGATGCACAGTAGTAGTTTCACTGTAACCCTTGTACCTTCAACTTGTCGATGAAACAAATAAATTGCATCGGGATTCAATCCCAAATTCACAATGGCGGATTCCGTCCACAGGAGTAACATTTAGAAGAGTCTCCTGTTCGGGCCTCTCCTGGGAGCCCAGTGTTAGATTCCGATGCACAGTAGTAGTTTCACTGTAACCCTTGTACCTTCAAATTGTCGATGAAACAAAGAAATTGCATCGGGATTCAATCCCAAATTCACAATGGCGGTTTCTGTCCACAAGAGTAACATTTATAAGAGTCTGCTGTTTGGGCCTCTCCTGGGAGCCCAGTGTTAGATTCCGATGCACAGTAGTAGTTTCACTGTAACCCTTGTACCTTCAAATTGTCGATGAAACAAAGAAATTGCATCGGGATTCAATCCCAAATTCACAATGGCGGTTTCTGTCCACAGGAGTAACATTTAGAAGAGTCTGCTGTTTGGGCCCCTCCTGGGAGCCCAGTGTTAGATTCCGATGCACAGTAGTAGTTTCACTGTAACCCTTGTACTTTCAAATTGTCGATGAAACAAAGAAATTGCATCGGGATTCAATCCCAAATTCACAATGGCGGTTTCTGTCCACAGGAGTAACATTTAGAAGAGTCTGCTGTTTGGGCCTCTCCTGGGAGCCCAGTGTAAGATTCCGATGCACAGTAGTAGTTTCACTGTAACCCTTGTACCTTCAAATTGTCGATGAAACAAAGAAATTGCACCGGGATTCAATGCCAAATTCAAAATGGCGGTTTCTGTCCACAGGAGTAACATTTAGAAGAGTCTGCTGTTTGGACCTCTCCTGGGAGCCCAGTGTTAGATTCCGATGCACAGTAGTAGTTTCACTGTAACCCTTGTACCTTCAAATTGTCGATGAAACAAAGAAATTGCATCGGGATTCAATCCGAAATTCACAATGGCGGTTTCTGTCCACAGGAGTAACATTTAGAAGAGTCTGCGGTTTGGGCCTCTCCGGGGAGCCCAGTGTTAGATTCCGATGCACAGTTGTAATTTCACTGTAACCCTTGTACCTTCAAATTGTCGATGAAACAAAGAAATTGCATCGGGATTCAATCCCAAATTCACAATGGCGGTTTCTGTCCACAGGAGTAACATTTAGAAGAGTCTGCTGTTTGGGCCTCTCCTGGGAGACCAGTGTTAGATTCCGATGCACAGTAGTAGTTTCACTGTAACCCTTGTACCTTCAAATTGTTGATGAAACAAAGAAATTGCATCGGGATTCAATCCCAAATTCACAATGGCGGTTTCTGTCCACAGGAGTAACATTTTGAGGAGTCTGCTGTTTGGGCCTCTCCTGGGAGCCCAGTGTTAGATTCCGATGCACAGTAGTAGTTTCACTGTAACCCTTGTACCTTCAAATTGTCGATGAAACAAAGAAATTGCATCGGGATTCAATCCCAAATTCACAATGGCGGTTTCTGTCCACAGGAGTAACATTTAGAAGAGTCTGCTGTTTGGGCCTCTCATGGGAGCCCAATGTTAGATTCAGATGCACAGTAGTAGTTTCACCGTAACCCTTGTACATTCAAATTGTCGATGAAACAAAGAAATTGCATCGGGATTCAATCCCAAATTCACAATGGCGGTTTCTGTCCACAGGAGTAACATTTAGAAGAGTCTGCTGTTTGGGCGTCTCCTGGGAGCCCAGTGTTACATTCCGATGCACAGTAGTAGTTTCACTGTAACCCTTGTACCTTCAAATTGTTGATGAAACAAAGAAATTGCATCGGGATTCAATCCCAAATTCACAATGGCGGTTTCTGTCCACAGGAGTAACATTTAGAAGGGTCTGCTGTTTGGGCCTCTCCTGGGAGCCCAGTGTTAGATTCCGATACACAGTAGTAGTTTCACTGTAACCCTTGTACCTTCAAATTGTCGATGAAACAAAGAAATTGCATCGGGATTCAATCCCAAATTCACAATGGCGGTTTCTGTCCACAGGAGTAACATTTAGATGAGTCCGCTGTTTGGGTCTCTCCTGGGAGCCCAGTGTCAGATTCCGATGCACAGTAGTAGATTCACTGAAACCCTTGTACCTTCAAATTGTCAATGAAACAAAGAAATTGCATCGGGATTCAATCCCAAATTCACAATGAAGGTTTCTGTCCACAGGAGTAACGTTTAGATGAGTCCGCTGTTTGGGTCTCTCCTGGGAGCCCAGTGTCAGATTCCGATGCACAGTAGTAGATTCACTGAAACCCTTGTACCTTCAAATTGTCAATGAAACAAAGAAATTGCATCGGGATTCAATCCCAAATTCACAATGAAGGTTTCTGTCCACAGGAGTAACATTTAGAAGAGTCTGCTGTTTGGGCCTCTTCTGGGAGCCCAGTGTTAGATTCCGATGCACAGTAGTAGTTTCACTGGAACCCTTATATCTTCACATTGTCGATGAAACAAAGGAATTGTGTGGGGATTCAACACAAATTTCACAACGGCGGTTTGTGTCCACTGGAGTAACATTTAGAAGAGTCTGCTGTTTGGGCCTCTCCTGGGAGCCCAGTGTTAGATTCCGATGCACAGTAGTAGTTTCGCTGTAACCATTGTACCTTCAAATTGTCGATGAAACAAAGAAATTGCATCGGGATTCAATCCCAAATTCACAATGGCGGTTTCTGTCCACAGGAGTAACATTTAGAAGAGTCTGCTGTTTGGGCCTCTCCTGGGAGCCCAGTGTTAGATTCCGATGCACAGTAGTAGTTTCACTGTAACCCTTGTACCTTCAAATTGTCGATGAAACAAAGAAATTGCATCGGGATTCAATCCCAAATTCACAATGGCGGTTTCTGTCCACAAGAGTAACATTTATAAGAGTCTGCTGTTTGGGCCTCTCCTGGGAGCCCAGTGTTAGATTCCGATGCACAGTAGTAGTTTCACTGTAACCCTTGTACCTTCAAATTGTCGATGAAACAAAGAAATTGCATCGGGATTCAATCCCAAATTCACAATGGCGGTTTCTGTCCACAGGAGTAACATTTAGAAGAGTCTGCTGTTTGGGCCCCTCCTGGGAGCCCAGTGTTAGATTCCGATGCACAGTAGTAGTTTCACTGTAACCCTTGTACTTTCAAATTGTCGATGAAACAAAGAAATTGCATCGGGATTCAATCCCAAATTCACAATGGCGGTTTCTGTCCACAGGAGTAACATTTAGAAGAGTCTGCTGTTTGGGCCTCTCCTGGGAGCCCAGTGTAAGATTCCGATGCACAGTAGTAGTTTCACTGTAACCCTTGTACCTTCAAATTGTCGATGAAACAAAGAAATTGCATCGGGATTCAATGCCAAATTCAAAATGGCGGTTTCTGTCCACAGGAGTAACATTTAGAAGAGTCTGCTGTTTGGACCTCTCCTGGGAGCCCAGTGTTAGATTCCGATGCACAGTAGTAGTTTCACTGTAACCCTTGTACCTTCAAATTGTCGATGAAACAAAGAAATTGCATCGGGATTCAATCCGAAATTCACAATGGCGGTTTCTGTCCACAGGAGTAACATTTAGAAGAGTCTGCGGTTTGGGCCTCTCCGGGGAGCCCAGTGTTAGATTCCGATGCACAGTTGTAATTTCACTGTAACCCTTGTACCTTCAAATTGTCGATGAAACAAAGAAATTGCATCGGGATTCAATCCCAAATTCACAATGGCGGTTTCTGTCCACAGGAGTAACATTTAGAAGAGTCTACTGTTTGGGCCTCTCCTGGGAGACCAGTGTTAGATTCCGATGCACAGTAGTAGTTTCACTGTAACCCTTGTACCTTCAAATTGTTGATGAAACAAAGAAATTGCATCGGGATTCAATCCCAAATTCACAATGGCGGTTTCTGTCCACAGGAGTAACATTTTGAGGAGTCTGCTGTTTGGGCCTCTCCTGGGAGCCCAGTGTTAGATTCCGATGCACAGTAGTAGTTTCACTGTAACCCTTGTACCTTCAAATTGTCGATGAAACAAAGAAATTGCATCGGGATTCAATCCCAAATTCACAATGGCGGTTTCTGTCCACAGGAGTAACATTTAGAAGAGTCTGCTGTTTGGGCCTCTCATGGGAGCCCAATGTTAGATTCAGATGCACAGTAGTAGTTTCACCGTAACCCTTGTACATTCAAATTGTCGATGAAACAAAGAAATTGCATCGGGATTCAATCCCAAATTCACAATGGCGGTTTCTGTCCACAGGAGTAACATTTAGAAGAGTCTGCTGTTTGGGCGTCTCCTGGGAGCCCAGTGTTACATTCCGATGCACAGTAGTAGTTTCACTGTAACCCTTGTACCTTCAAATTGTTGATGAAACAAAGAAATTGCATCGGGATTCAATCCCAAATTCACAATGGCGGTTTCTGTCCACAGGAGTAACATTTAGAAGGGTCTGCTGTTTGGGCCTCTCCTGGGAGCCCAGTGTTAGATTCCGATACACAGTAGTAGTTTCACTGTAACCCTTGTACCTTCAAATTGTCGATGAAACAAAGAAATTGCATCGGGATTCAATCCCAAATTCACAATGGCGGTTTCTGTCCACAGGAGTAACGTTTAGATGAGTCCGCTGTTTGGGTCTCTCCTGGGAGCCCAGTGTCAGATTCCGATGCACAGTAGTAGATTCACTGAAACCCTTGTACCTTCAAATTGTCAATGAAACAAAGAAATTGCATCGGGATTCAATCCCAAATTCACAATGAAGGTTTCTGTCCACAGGAGTAACATTTAGAAGAGTCTGCTGTTTGGGCCTCTTCTGGGAGCCCAGTGTTAGATTCCGATGCACAGTAGTAGTTTCACTGGAACCCTTATATCTTCACATTGTCGATGAAACAAAGGAATTGTGTGGGGATTCAACACAAATTTCACAACGGCGGTTTGTGTCCACTGGAGGAACATTTAGAAGAATCTGCTGTTTGGGCCCGTTTTGGGGCCCAGTGTTAGATTCCGATGCACAGTAGTAGTTTCACTGGAACCCTTGTACCTTCAAATTGTCGATGAAACAAACAAATTGCGTCGGGATTCAATCCCAAATTCACAATGGCGGTTTCTGTCCACAGGAGTAACATTTAGAAGAGTCTGCTGTTTGGGCCTCTCCTGGGAGCCCAGTGTTAGATTCCGATGCACAGTAGTAGTTTCACTGTAACCCTTGTACCTTCAAATTGTCGATGAAACAAAGAAATTGCATCGGGATTCAATCCCAAATTCGCAATGGCGGTTTCTGTCCACAGGAGTAACATTTAGAAGAGTCTGCTGTTTGGGCCTCTCCTGGGAGACCACTGTTAGATTCCGATGCACAGTAGTAGTTTAACTGTAACCCTTGTACCTTCAAATTGTCGATGAAACAAAGAAATTGCATCGGGATTCAATCCCAAATTCACAATGGCGGTTTCTGTCCACAGGAGTAACATTTAGATGAGTCTGCTGTTTGGGCCTCTCCTGGGAGCCCAGTGTTAGTTTCCGATGCACAGTAGTAGTTTCACTGTAACCCTTGTACCTTCAAATTGTCGATGAAACAAAGAAATTGCATCGGGATTCAATCCCAAATTCACAATGGCGGTTTCTGTCCACAGGAGTAACATTTAGAAGAGTCTGCTGTTTGGGCCTCTCCTGGGAGCCCAGTGTTAGATTCCGATGCACAGTAGTAGTTTCGCTGTAACCCTTGTACCTTCAAATTGTCGATGAAACAAAGAAATTGCATCGGGATTCAATCCCAAATTCACAATGGCGGTTTCTGTCCACAGGAGTAACATTTAGAAGCGTCTGCGGTTTGGGCCTCTCCTGGGAGCCCAGTGTTAGATTCCGATGCACATTTGTTGTTTCACTGTAACCCTTGTACCTTCAAATTGTCGATGAAACAAAGAAATTTCATCGGGATTCAATCCCAAATTCACAATGGCGGTTTCTGTCCACAGGAGTAACATTTAGAAGAGTCTGCTGTTTGGGCCTCTCCTGGGAGCCCAGTGTTAGATTCCGATACACAGTAGTAGTTTCACTGTAACCCTTGTACCTTCAAATTGTCAATGAAACAAAGAAATTGCATCGGGATTCAATCCCAAATTCACAATGGCGGTTTCTGTCCACAGTAGTAACAATTAGAATAGTCTGCTGTTTGGGCCTCTCCTGGGAGCCCTGTGTTAGATTCCGATGCACAGTAGTAGTTTCACTGTAACCCTTGTACCTTCAAATTGTCGATGAAACAAAGAAATTGCATCGGGATTCAATCCCAAATTCACAATGGCGGTTTCTGTCCACAGGAGTAACATTTAGAACAGTCTGCTGTTTGGGCCTCTCCTGGGAGCCCAGTGTTAGATTCCGATGCACAGTAGTAGTTTCACTGTAACCCTTGTACCTTCACATTGTCGATGAAACAAAGAAATTGCATCGGGATTCAATCCCAAATTCACAATGGCGGTTTCTGTCCACAGGAGTAACATTTAGAAGAGTCTGCTGTTTGGGCCTCTCCTGGGAGCCCAGTGTTAGATTCCGATGC
The DNA here is from genome assembly GCF_023898315.1 of Schistocerca nitens. NCBI lineage: Eukaryota > Metazoa > Arthropoda > Insecta > Orthoptera > Acrididae > Schistocerca > Schistocerca nitens. The sequence continues at coordinate 178,419,955 of NC_064623.1, forward strand.
ACAGTCGTAGTTTCACTGGAACCCTTGTACCTTCACATTGTCGATGAAACAAAGGAATTGTGTGGGGATTCAACACAAATTTCACAACGGCGGTTTGTGTCCACAGGAGGAACATTTAGAAGAGTCTGCTGTTTGGGCCCCTTTTGGGAGCCCAGTGTTAGATTCCGATGCACAGTATAGTTTCACTGTAACCCTTGTACCTTCAAATTGTCGATGAAACAAAGAAATTGCATCAGGATTCAATCCCAAATTCACAATGGCGGTTTCTGTCCACAGGAGTAACATTTAGAAGAGTCTCCTGTTCGGGCCTCTCCTGGGAGCCCAGTGTTAGATTCCGATGCACAATAGTAGTTTCACTGTAACCCTTGTACCTTCAAATTGTCGATGAAACAAAGAAATTGCATCGGGATTCAATCCCAAATTCACAATGGCGGTTTCTGTCCACAGGAGTAACATTTAGAAGAGTCTGCTGTTTGGGCCTCTCCTGGGAGCCCAGTGTTAGATTCCGATGCACAGTAGTAGTTTCACTGTAACCCTTGTACCTTCAAATTGTCGATGAAACAAAGAAATTGCATCGGGATTCAATCCCAAATTCACAATGGCGGTTTCTGTCCACAGGAGTAACATTTAGAAGAGTCTGCTGTTTGGGCCTCTCCTGGGAGCCCAGTGTTAGATTCCGATGCACAGTAGTAGTTTCACTGTAACCCTTGTACCTTCAAATTGTCGATGAAACAAAGAAATTGCATCGGGATTCAATCCCAAATTCACAATGGCGGTTTCTGTCCACAGGAGTAACATTTAGAAGAGTCTGCTGTTTGGGCCTCTCCTGGGAGCCCAGTGTTAGTTTCCGATGCACAGTAGTAGTTTCACTGTAACCCTTGTACCTTCAAATTGTCGATGAAACAAAGAAATTGCATCGGGATTCAATCCCAAATTCACAATGGCGGTTTCTGTCCACAGGAGTAACATTTAGAAGAGTCTGCTGTTTGGGCCTCTCCTGGGAGCCCAGTGTTAGATTCCGATGCACAGTAGTAGTTTCGCTGTAACCCTTGTACCTTCAAATTGTCGATGAAACAAAGAAATTGCATCGGGATTCAATCCCAAATTCACAATGGCGGTTTCTGTCCACAGTAGTAACAATTAGAATAGTCTGCTGTTTGGGCCTCTCCTGGGAGCCCTGTGTTAGATTCCGATGCACAGTAGTAGTTTCACTGTAACCCTTGTACCTTCAAATTGCCGATGAAACAAAGAAATTGCATCGGGATTCAATCCCAAATTCACAATGGCGGTTTCTGTCCACAGGAGTAACATTTAGAACAGTCTGCTGTTTGGGCCTCTCCTGGGAGCCCAGTGTTAGATTCCGATGCACAGTAGTAGTTTCACTGTAACCCTTGTACCTTCACATTGTCGATGAAACAAAGAAATTGCATCGGGATTCAATCCCAAATTCACAATGGCGGTTTCTGTCCACAGGAGTAACATTTAGAAGAGTCTGCTGTTTGGGCCTCTCCTGGGAGCCCAGTGTTAGATTCCGATGCACAGTAGTAGTTTCACTGTAACCCTTGTACCTTCAAATTGTCGATGAAACAAAGAAATTGCATCGGGATTCAATCCCAAATTCACAATGGCGGTTTCTGTCCACAGGAGTAACATTTAGAAGAGTCTGCTGTTTGGGCCTCTCCTGGGAGCCCAGTGTTAGATTCCGATGCACAGTTGTAGTTTCACTGGAACCCTTGTACCTTCACATTGTCGATGAAACAAAGGAATTGTGTGGGGATTCAACACAAATTTCACAACGGCGGTTTGTGTCCACAGGAGGAACATTTAGAAGAGTCTGCTGTTTGGGCCCCTTTTGGGAGCCCAGTGTTAGATTCCGATGCACAGTATAGTTTCACTGTAACCCTTGTACCTTCAAATTGTCGATGAAACAAAGAAATTGCATCAGGATTCAATCCCAAATTCACAATGGCGGTTTCTGTCCACAGGAGTAACATTTAGAAGAGTCTCCTGTTCGGGCCTCTCCTGGGAGCCCAGTGTTAGATTCCGATGCACAGTAGTAGTTTCACTGTAACCCTTGTACCTTCAAATTGTCGATGAAACAAAGAAATTGCATCGGGATTCAATCCCAAATTCACAATGGCGGTTTCTGTCCACAGGAGTAACATTTAGAAGAGTCTGCTGTTTGGGCCTCTCCTGGGAGCCCAGTGTTAGATTCCGATGCACAGTAGTAGTTTCACTGTAACCCTTGTACCTTCAAATTGTCGATGAAACAAAGAAATTGCATCGGGATTCAATCCCAAATTCACAATGGCGGTTTCTGTCCACAGGAGTAACATTTAGAAGAGTCTGCTGTTTGGGCCTCTCCTGGGAGCCCAGTGTTAGATTCCGATGCACAGTAGTAGTTTCACTGTAACCCTTGTACCTTCAAATTGTCGATGAAACAAAGAAATTGCATCGGGATTCAATCCCAAACTCACAATGGCGGTTTCTGTCCACAGGAGTAACATTTAGAAGAGTCTGCTATTTGGGCCTCTCCTGGGAGCCCAGTGTTAGATTCCGATGTACAGTAGTAGTTTCACTGTAACCCTTGTACCTTCAAATTGTCGATGAAACAAAGAAATTGCATCGGGATTCAATCCCAAATTCACAATGGCGGTTTCTGTCCACAGGAGTAACATTTAGAAGAGTCTGCGGTTTGGGCCTCTCCGGGGAGCCCAGTGTTAGATTCCGATGCACAGTTGTAATTTCATTGTAACCCTTGTACCTTCAAATTGTCGATGAAACAAAGAAATTGCATCGGGATTCAATCCCAAATTCACAATGGCGGTTTCTGTCCACAGGAGTAACATTTAGAAGAGTCTGCTGTTTGGGCGTCTCCTGGGAGACCAGTGTTAGATTCCGATGCACAGTAGTAGTTTCACTGTAACCCTTGTACCTTCAAATTGTTGATGAAACAAAGAAATTGCATCGGGATTCAATCCCAAATTCACAATGGCGGTTTCTGTCCACAGGAGTAACATTTTGAAGAGGCTGCTGTTTGGGCCTCTCCTGGGAGCCCAGTGTTAGATTCCGATGCACAGTTGTAGTTTCACTGTAACCCTTGTACCTTCAAATTGTCGATGAAACAAAGAAATTGCATCGGGATTCAATCCCAAATTCACAATGGCGGTTTCTGTCCCCAGGAGTAACATTTAGAAGAGTCTGCTGTTTGCGCCTCTCCTGGGAGCCCAGTGTTAGATTCCGATGCACAGTAGTAGTTTCACTGTAACCCTTGTACCTTCAAATTCTCAATGAAACAAAGAAAATGCATCGGGATTCAATCCCAAATTCACAATGGCGGTTTCTGTCCACAGGAGTAACATTTAGAAGATTCTGCTGTTTGGGCCCCTTTTGGAAGCCCAGTGTTAGATTCCGATGCACAGTAGTAGTTTCACTGTAACCCTTGTACCTTCAAATTGTCGATGAAACAAACAAATTGCATCGGGATTCAATCCCAAATTCACAATGGCGGTTTCTCTCCACAGGAGTAACATTTAGAAGAGTCTGCTGTTTGGGCCTCTCCTGGGAGCCCAGTGTTAGATTCCGATGCACGGTAGTAGTTTCACTGTAACCCTTGTTCCTTCAAATTGTCGATGAAACAAAGAAATTGCATCGGGATTCAATCCCAAATTCACAATGGCGGTTTCTGTCCACAGGAGTAACATGTAGAAGAGGCTGCTGTTTGGGCCTCTCCTGGGAGCCCAGTGTTAGATTCCGATGCACAGTAGTAGTTTCACTGTAACCCTTGTACCTTCAAATTGTCGATGAAACAAAGAAATTGCATCGGGATTCAATCCCAAATTCACAATGGCGGTTTCTGTCCACAGGAGTAACATTTAGAAGAGTCTGCTGTTTGGGCCTCTCATGGGAGCCCAGTGTTAGATTCCGATGCACAGTAGTAGTTTCACTGTAACCCTTGTACCTTCAAATTGTTCATGAAACAAAGAAATTGCATCGGGATTCAATCCCAAATTCACAATGGCGGTTTCTGTCCACAGGAGTAACATTTAGAAGAGTCTGCTGTTTGGGCCTCTCCTGGGAGCCCAGTGTTAGATTCCGATGCACAGTAGTAGTTTCACTGTAACCCTTGTACCTTCAAATTGTCGATGAAACAAAGAAATTGCATCGGGATTCAATGCCAAATTCACAATGGCGGTTTCTGCCCACAGGAGTAACATTTAGAAGAGTCTGCTGTTTGGGCCTCTCCTGGGAGCCCAGTGTTAGATTCCGATGCACAGTTGTAGTTTCACTGTAACCCTTGTACCTTCAAATTGGCGATGAAACAAAGAAATTGCATCGGGATTCTATCCCAAATTCACAATGGCGGTTTCTGTCCACAGGAGTAACATTTAGAAGAGTCTGCTGTTTGGGCCTCTCCTGGGAGACCAGTGCTAGATTCCGATGCACAGTAGTAGTTTCACTGTAACCCTTGTACCTTCAAATTGCCGATGAAACAAAGAAATTGCATCGGGATTCAATCCCAAATTCACAATGGCGGTTTCTGTCCACAGGAGTAACATTTAGAAGAGTCTGCTGTTTGGGCGTCTCCTGGGAGCCCAGTGTTAGATTCCGATGCACAGTAGTAGTTTCACTGTAACCCTTGTACCTTCAAATTGTCGATGAAACAAAGAAATTGCTTCAGGATTTAATCCCAAATTCACAATGGCGTTTTCTGTCCACAGGAGTAACATTTAGAAGAGTCTGCTGTTTGGGCCTCTCCTGGGAGCCCAGTGTTAGATTCCGATGCACAGTAGTAGTTTCACTGTAACCCTTGTACCTTCAAATTGTCGATGAAACAAAGAAATTGCATCGGGATTCAATCCCAAATTCACAATGGCGGTTTCTGTCCACAGGAGTAACATTTAGAAGAGTCTGCTGTTTGGGCCTCTCCTGGGAGCCCAGTGTTAGATTCCGATGCACAGTTGTAGTTTCACTGTAACCCTTGTACCTTCAAATTGTCGATGAAACAAAGAAATTATATCGGGATTCAATCCCAAATTCACAATGGCGGTTTCTGTCCCCAGGAGTAACATTTAGAAGAGTCTGCTGTTAGCGCCTCTCCTGGGAGCCCAGTATTAGATTCCGATGCACAGTAGTAGTTTCACTGTAACCCTTGTACCTTCAAATTCTCAATGAAACAAAGAAATTGCATCGGGATTCAATCCCAAATTCACAATGGCGGTTTCTGTCCACAGGAGTAACATTTAGAAGAGTTGAAACGTCCCCTTTTGAACAATATACACGACTGTCCTTAACCTGACACACAATATTTATAGCGCAACGCAATCTGACTTTCCACACACAATATTTTGTTAACGCAACGCAATCTGACTTTCAAAATTCTCTACAAGAGAATGGCCCTGACTAACATTAACCTGTACTTTTCAGAAATCACTTACCTCACAAAAATCTTGGTTACTCCCACTACTGCAATACAGCAAGCGCCACTACTGCCAGCTACATAAAAGATTCAAACTATGGAAGGCACTAACTACTGATAGGGATAGTTAGCAAATGAAAGATATTAATAGAGAACAAACAATGTATTTACCTTGATATCATGACAAATTACAAAACTCCGCCATCTCTCTCCCCACATCCACCACTGCTGGCGGCTCACCTCCAACTGCGCAACGCTACGCGCTGTTCACAGCCAGCTGCCTAACACTACAATGGTTGAGTATCACAACAATGCAAAGCAGCCACAGACTGCACACGGCACAGCCAGTGATTTTCATACAGAGGTGGCGTTACCAATAAAAAAACCTAAACAGCCTACTTACATAGCCCCCATGCTCCCCACAAAAAATTTTACAAATTGGTTTGGGCAGTGCCCAATACAGATTTGAAAAAATTTTTCATAATTACAATAACAAAGAAATCAAATGCACACACTTATTGATACAATGTTGGTCAAAAGGTAAACTTTCTCACAGTCCATAAAGACAGTCCTGATCATTCATCACATTGCAGTGTTTTTCTCAATGTCTGAGCAGTAAAAGACAATGCACACAGACGTAGTGGATTTCCATGCAGTCTTGAAGAAGTAGTGTTGTCCTTCCAACGGAAAGACAGTGCTGACTCTTGACATGCTGACAGGTAATGGGCCACAACAGAGCAAACCCACAACAGAGTCAGTCGAAGTTTTGAAGAGTATTGGTGTGTAGGTCATCACAGAGCAGACCCACTGTAGTCCTGGTAGAGATTACGGTATTGGTGGGCCATCAAAGATGCAGACCCACTGTAGTCCTTGTAGAGATGATGGTACTGGTGGGTCATCAAAGATGCAGACCCACTGTAGTCCTTGTAGAGATTACGGTACTGGTGGGCCACCAGAGGTGCAGACCCAGTGTATTCCTGGTAGAGATTGTGGTACTGGTGGGTCATCAAAGATGCAGACCCACTGTAGTCCTTGTAGAGATAATGGTACTGGTGGGCCACCAGAGGCGCAGACCCACTGTAGTCCTTGTAGAGATGGCTAGCAGCCATCTGTTATGACTGTGCAGGTACACAATCACCATTGAAGAGTCTTGCGGATAATATAGCAAGTCCATAACCACCACTTGTGCACTCACAAAGTTTTTGGAATTGTCCTTAGAACCAGCAATGCTGTTATCCAGTCCCTTGCTGAATTATTAACACACGTGCAAACACTAACAGTCCCTACTTGTCACATATTGTCCATATATTATGACCAACAAAAACGTGTGCAGTGAAATGTAACTTACAAGTTACTGAATTTGATGACCTGGTGTCAATTACAATTTTATAACATAAGAATACAATAACAACGGTATAAAATACATCATTAAAAACATAATAATACAGATAACATTTGTAGGAATAGGGGCTTTACAAAAGAATAGAAATAAACAAATACATCAGTGTAAAAAAAATAATGACATAAGTACAGACATAAAGATCAGAATAACTTTTGGAATATCAACTTCCACATGAGCATTAAAACAAAACAGAACAAATACTGTTTAAACATGTTTACAAAGTAAATAACATGGTATTAGAAAAATTCTACAACATAGGTCTTATCAGATAAACAACTAAAGACAGGAAGTACACAAATACACAAGGGAACACAAACACATAGTGGGATAACACAATGGAAAGGACAGGGTTCGTTTTCAGTGTAACTTTTGGTACTGCAGTATTTTGCGAACAAAACCTTTTGTTTGTTCTTGGAGATCTCCCTTCGTTCGTCATTATTCCCAAAAAGTCCTATCTGTACCTCTTTTCTGTATTTTTTTTGTATAACTTCTAAATGCATTTCTTCCAATTCATCACAACGCAGTCTCTTATATAGTCTACCCCCTCTTAAGCTAACTTAAATCTACTGAGCTCAGACATTAAACTAAGGGACGAGGCAATGCAGCAACACATAAAACAATAAACGCAAACAGCAATGACAAAAATTGCAGATTTGCAAAGGAAGCAGCATTTTAGAAATTAGCAAAGCAATTGTAATATTACAACTAATCTAAGGTAATGTGCAACAAATAATAACAAGAAATCATTAGTAAAACTGGCTTAACAGAATAATACAAAGTCAAATTCAATAACACTATGCCTGGCAAACAGCAGCAACTTATACCTAAACATGACATAGCTCAAGCAGAAAAAATAGTAGACTAAAGATAACAATGCAGATAAGGGAAATGTATAATCACATCTTAATGTCTAAGTAATTAAAGTGGTGCACCACAACAACGTATTGTAAAAAAAAATATTACCATATACTTGAAAAGAAAATTATGTGTGCAGTTACTGTTACTAGTCCCTTCTTATTGTTCTTTCCTTTCCAAGTGCTCCTTTTTTTTTTTTTTTTTTTTTTTAATGTGGATTACAAAATTATTATTTAATAGATCTGTAGACAGAAAATATTTAAATTAGTACATCTATAAAATTTGATTTTAACCAGTGCTGCAGTGCAGCTAGAAACTAGATATTAAACAAAATGGGCAAAGCAAGGCGTGAAACATCATTCACTAGCCATATGGCATTTCTCTCAATTAGCACGACAATAGCCGTGAAATGTTTCTCATCGTTTTCAAGTTCGACCGTGTCGTTTTTGCGATGCTTTCTACAAAGGAACGTCAATAGCGATTATAATGGCTTCCCCTAATGGCTTTTTCTTCTACCTGTGCCGCTGGAAGGCTGATGGCTTTTTTTTTTTGTTCGGGCGGCTGTCGCCCAGGTGGGTGCCCGCGACGCATTACGTGCAGGTGGTCACTTAACTTTCGTACGGAAATATTAACGACAGCAGTTTGCGCTAAAATGGCAGTCTCATATAAAAATATTTCACAGGTCAAGAATTTGCGTTGCAAATCTGTAGAAACAAAATCCTATAAATATAAGTGTCCAAAAAAAAAATATTCGTCAGCATTGTGATACATTCACGCATTTACACACATTTCATAATTCTAAAAGTACGATTCTCGGTTTCCAACAGACGTCTTCACAAGGCAGAGTTCCTAACCGCTACTCATTACTCCTTACCTTATTACACATATACAAATTCGTCGACGCTTCTTCAATACTTCATCATTAGATACATAGCATAATCAAATTCTTCATACAACATTAGCTTACTAATCATAAACATACCTCAACAACATAATACACATCGTCGTCGTAAAAAAATAACATCATAACACCTCAGTCAACTCTCAAAAACGTCTTTCTGCAATAATTTCAAATCCTAAAAAAAATTCTCTGCTCATTTCAATAGTGTCATCTACCTCAAACGTACCTTAAAAATCATGATCTCATACCAAATACATCATTCAAAGCTCTCATAGTATCACAATGGTTCCAAAAAATATGAACAGTTTACAAAGTACAGACAAAATACAATTTCATAAGTGTGAAATTACCCAACTGTGAAATTGCGTAAACATGTGTCACTGATGTAGTACAAAAAGGTTTATCTCTCAGTTAAATGATCAGATAGCTGTGTAATTTGTGTGTTAGAGAAATACGGTACCGATGTGTAAAGTTGTATAAGCAAATACCATATCAGCTAGGGCTCCTTGTGCTCGCCAAACACATGGTACACAAAGTAAGCGTGTACCCCCCTGAGGATAAATGTAATTATACCCTCAGGTGTTACAAATTACAGCAATGGAATGAAATGTATGACGGAAAACTTTCTTTGCAATTTAAAAATCTTAAAAAATAAAAGTTTGAAGTACAAAATTAATCACTCAAATACGTGTCCTGTAGCGCTAAACTGTGCGTCATGTTGTAAGATAATCTCTGTGGAAGTGTCGTAGTTATCATCCTCCAAAAGCTAAGTTCTGCAGAAGTCAATGTACTTACCTGATGATACACAAAAGTGAAATGCTTTGCGTATAGATATCTTAGTTATTACGCTTATTGTTGTGATGAAGAAAGTATTGTGCTGTAACGTATTGTTGTGCTACGGAAAAGGCTGTCTCATTGTTGCTATACCACAAAAGTTACTACTAAAACATGTTTTAATTTCTTGAATAATGCCGAAAAACTGTGCAGATATAAAACAGATACACCGCAAAAGCAACATTGTAAATTGTCACTCATTAGTAACGTCGTGATAAAATCCTGTAGCTGTCATATAAACTAACCACTGTGTCATCTAGTATCTCTCAGAAAGCACTTTAAATCCAGAATGTATTTTCAAATAAACCAAAAAGTTGCATTAAAATCTCAAGTTAAAAAAGCACATTATCTCTCAATAAACGGTGTTACATGTGAAATGTGGTGTAAACCTTTGCTCTTCCTAGTACGCAGAGTTTCAACTTTAACGCAATTATCAAGTGGTATACGTCGGTAAAGAATACTGGAATTTTTCTCAAGGTTAGCGTCTGTGTTATTTTTCTCGGAGCCAGCGGGCGCACGCGGCTGCCTGCTGTGCGAGTCATTGTCTGTTTCTTTGCTGGCGCGCGTCGTTATTCGGATTAGGAGACCGAACTTCTACAAATTCGCCTTGCCGAGATGGCCCAGCTCTGCCACAATCCCGCCAGTTCCGATGAAATTCATGTCTGTCGTTATGTCGGCAGTTTACATAGTTTCCCGTTTGTCGGTCATGTGGTGGAGAATTTCTCCCGGAATCGCAACCGCGCGCCGAACTGTTGCGTCTGAAGTCCTTCTGCCTCCCCCTTTTTTTTTTTTTTTCCCAACAGCTTATAGTAAAAATCATTGTGTCGGCGAGTAGCATATCGGTCATTGCTAGGTCGCGTCGGCGGTTCCATCTCAAAATTCGGCGCACACCGCCAACCTCTTTCATAACTTCCGAAATGCCCTGTGTTATTATGTTGCGGCTTTTCCGTATTTCTAAGTCCCTCTTCCCGTGTTGGAGCGCGAGTGTCCTCTGAAATTTGTAATTTTTGTATTACTTGTGCCAACTGATCTTGTACTTCCCGGATTTCTCTTTTGTACTGTATATTGATTTGATTTTGATTGAATTTCCTAATTTGTTCGCACTTTTCTGTGTCATTAAAGACTACCGGTTTTGTGTCATTCAGATTATCATCTACCTTCGTAGATAAATTAGTGAACTGATCTGAAAGTTCGGCTACTTTATCCGATAGTGAACACATCTCCTCAGTGTGTTTTTGTGAACCAAGTTTCAGAGTATTTACTGTGTCCTTTAAGCCCTCCTGAGCCCCTGCAAGTTGCGCAACCGAATCGGCAGATGCAACTGAGTCAAATCTAGCTTGCAAGGTCTCATGATTTTCATGATTAGCAGTTTGCAGATCTTTCGTGGCTGCCTCGCGACTCTGCAGTGCATCTTCATGACGCGAAAAAACAGGTTGGAAACGCTCACAAATTTGTGTTTTCACGTCATTACAGACTTCTCGACATTTCGATTCAATGGGATGCAACTCAGTAGCCAAATCTTCACGTGTTTGTTCAAGTGTGGTGTCTAACTTTTGAAGATTTTCTTCCATTGTGTCGAACCTTTGAAGATTTTGCACCATTCCGTCTAACTGCCGCTGTATTTGTCCCATTTGTTGTATTAATTGCAATAACAATGTATCAGTGTCCGGAATCTGCTTCTCCATGCCTTTTGGCAGTGCACTCTCACCGGCAACATTCACATTTTGACAAGCAGAAAACGCGTCTTGACCTATTTGAGAAAACGGAGAGGACCCAAATCCCGAATCCACAGTATTTGCGAGATCGCGTCGTGTCATTTCGGATTCCCGAGCCGAGCCGTCGCCGACCGATCGGTCGATAATGCTTCCCTGTTCTCTAATTGTTTCGCTGTCCACACCATTGTTTGACGCCTGCTCCATTTCCGTATGCACAATTACCAAATTACTACTTTGAATATTAGTTAATTCATTACACGATGGCGCTAACACACTGCTTTCGTCTTCGCTGTCATTTCTCAATTTACTTTGGAGCCTAGTGTTACGTTTTTCACACGCCATTATTGTCACAGTATTTCACACGACAACACAGAAAAACACAATTTGAAGAGCAAAAATAAGAAAACACATTAACATAGCACTGAAAATAATATCTAGTTAATTGCAAGCGCAGCTGCGAAATACTTGCTGCAAATCTACATGCATGCCATAACTGTTTTACTGTACAACAATGAAAGACTGCAACTACAATGGAAATTCTCTCTATAATTACGCGCTAGCAATAAACAAAATCTACACTAATTACACAAACTACAAGGAAAAAATCAGAAGATTCCAGTGAGGTATCCTCGGCTAAGGGTCGACATATGAAACGTCCCCTTTTGAACAATATACACGACTGTCCTTAACCTGACACACAATATTTATAGCGCAACGCAATCTGACTTTCCACACACAATATTTTGTTAACGCAACGCAATCTGACTTTCAAAATTCTCTACAAGAGAATGGACCTGACTAACATTAACCTGTACTTTTCAGAAATCACTTACCTCACAAAAATCTTGGTTACTCCCACTACTGCAATACAGCAAGCGCCACTACTGCCAGCTACATAAAAGATTCAAACTATGGAAGGCACTAACTACTGATAGGGATAGTTAGCAAATGAAAGATATTAATAGAGAACAAACAATGTATTTACCTTGATATCATGACAAATTACAAAACTCCGCCATCTCTCTCCCAACATCCACCACTGCTGGCGGCTCACCTCCAACTGCGCAACGCTACGCGCTGTTCACAGCCAGCTGCCTAACACTACAATGGTTGAGTATTACAACAATGCAAAGCAGCCACAGACTGCACACGGCACAGCCAGTGATTTTCATACAGAGGTGGCGTTACCAATAAAAAAACCTAAACAGCCTACTTACAGAGTCTGCTGTTTGGGCCTCTCATGGGAGCCCAATGTTAGATTCAGATGCACAGTAGTAGTTTCACTGTAACCCTTGTACATTCAAATTGTCGATGAAACAAAGAAATTGCATCGGGATTCAATCCCAAATTCACAATGGCGGTTTCTGTCCACAGGAGTAACATTTAGAAGAGTCTGCTGTTTGGGCGTCTCCTGGGAGCCCAGTGTTAGATTCCGATGCACAGTAGTAGTTTCACTGTAACCCTTGTACCTTCAAATTGTTGATGAAACAAAGAAATTGCATCGGGATTCAATCCCAAATTCACAATGGCGGTTTCTGTCCACAGGAGTAACATTTAGAAGAGTCTGCTATTTGGGCCTCTCCTGGGAGCCCAGTGTTAGATTCCGATACACAGTAGTAGTTTCACTGTAACCCTTGTACCTTCAAATTGTCGATGAAACAAAGAAATTGCATCGGGATTCAATCCCAAATTCACAATGGCGGTTTCTGTCCACAGGAGTAACATTTAGATGAGTCCGCTGTTTGGGTCTCTCCTGGGAGCCCAGTGTCAGATTCCGATGCACAGTAGTAGATTCACTGAAACCCTTGTACCTTCAACTTGTAGATGAAACAAAGAAATTGCATCGGGATCCAATCCCAAATTCACAATGAAGGTTTCTGTCCACAGGAGTAACATTTAGAAGAGTCTGCTGTTTGGGCCTCTCCTGGGAGCCAGTGTTAGATTCCGATGCACAGTAGTAGTTTCACTGTAACCCTTGTACCTTCAAATTGTCGATGAAACAAAGAAATTGCATCGGGATTCAATCCCAAATTCAAAATGGCGGTTTCTGTCTACAGGAGTAACGTTTAGAAAAGTCTGCTGTTTGGGCCTCTCCTGGGAGCCCAGTGTTAGATTCCGATGCACAGTAGTAGTTTCACTGTAACTCTTGTACCTTCACATTGTCGATGAAACAAAGAAATTGCATCGGGATTAAACACCAAATTCACAATGGGAGTTTCTGTCCACAAAAGTAACATTTAGAAGAGTCTGCTGTTTGGGCCTCTCCTGGGAGCCCAGTGTTAGATTCCGATGCACAGTAGTAGTTTCACTGTAACCCTTGTACCTTCAAATTGTCGATGAAACAAAGAAATTGCATCGGGATTCAATCCCAAATTCACAATGGCGGTTTCTGTCCACAAGAGTAACATTTAGAAGAGTCTGCTGTTTGGGCCTCTCCTGGGAGCCCAGTGTTAGATTCCGATGCACAGTAGTAGTTTCACTGTAACCCTTGTACCTTCAAATTGTCGATGAAACAATGAAATTACATCGGGATTCAATCCCAAATTCACAATGGCGGTTTCTGTCCACAGGAGTAACATTTAGAAGAGTCTGCTGTTTGGGCCTCTCCTAGGAGCCCAGTGTTAGATTCCGATGCACAGTAGTAGTTTCACTGTAACCCTTGTAGCTTCAAATTTTCGATGAAACAAAGAAATTGCATCGGGATTCAATGCCAAATTCACAATGGCGGTTTCTGTCCACAGGAGTAACATTTAGAAGAGTCTGCTGTTTGGGCCTCTCCTGGGAGCCCAGTGTTAGATTCCGATGCACAGTAGTAGTTTCACTGTAACCCTTGTAGCTTCAAATTGTCGATGAAACAAAGAAATTGCATCGGGATTCAATCCCAAATTCACAATGGCGGTTTCTGTCCACAGGAGTAACATTTAGAAGAGTCCGCTGTTTGGGTCTCTCCTGGGAGCCCAGTGTCAGATTCCGATGCACAGTAGTAGATTCACTGTAACCCTTGTACCTTCAAATTGTCGATGAAACAAAGAAATTGCATCGGGATTCAATCCCAAATTCACAATGAAGGTTTCTGTCCACAGGAGTAACATTTAGATGAGTCTGCTGTTTGGGCCTCTCCTGGGAGCCAGTGTTAGATTCCGATGCACAGTAGTAGTTTCACTGTAACCCTTGTACCTTCAAATTGTCGATGAAACAAAGAAATTGCATCGGGATTCAATCCCAAATTCACAATGGCGGTTTCTGTCTACAGGAGTAACATTTAGAAGAGTCTGCTGTTTGGGCCTCTCCTGGGAGCCCAGTGTTAGATTCCGATGCACAGTAGTAGTTTCACTGTAACTCTTGTACCTTCACATTGTCGATGAAACAAAGAAATTGCATCGGGATTCAACACCAAATTCACAATGGCGGTTTCTGTCCACAAAAGTAACATTTAGAAGAGTCTGCTGTTTGGGCCTCTCCTGGGAGCCCAGTGTTAGATTCCGATGCACAGTAGTAGTTTCACTGGAACCCTTATACCTTCACATTGTCGATGAAACAAAGGAATTGTGTGGGGATTCAACACAAATTTCACAACGGCGGTTTGTGTCCACAGGAGGAACATTTAGAAGAGTCTGCTGTTTGGGCCCCTTTTGGGAGCCCAGTGTTAGATTCCGATGCACAGTAGTAGTTTCACTGTAACCCTTGTACCTTCAAATTGTCGATGAAACAAACAAATTGCATCGGGATTCAATCCCAATTTCACAATGGCGGTTTCTGTCCACAGGAGTAACATTTAGAAGAGTCTGCTGTTTGGGCCTCTCCTGGGAGCCCAGTGTTAGATTCCGATGCACAGTAGTAGTTTCACTGTGACCCTTGTACCTTCAAATTGTCGATGAAACAAACAAATTGCATCGGGATTCAATCCCAAATTCACAATGGCGGTTTCTGTCCACAAGAGTAACATTTAGAAGAGTCTGCTGTTTGGGCCTCTCCTGGGAGCCCAGTGTTAGATTCCGATGCACAGTAGTAGTTTCACTGTAACCCTTGTACCTTCAAATTGTCGATGAAACAAAGAAATTGCATCGGGATTCAATCCCAAATTCACAATGGCGGTTTCTGTCCACAGGAGTAACATTTAGAAGAGTCTGCTGTTTGGGCCTCTCCTGGGAGCCCAGTGTTAGATTCCGATGCACAGTAGTAGTTTCACTGTAACCCTTGTACCTTCAAATTGTCGATGAAACAAAGA
The DNA here is from genome assembly GCF_023898315.1 of Schistocerca nitens. Lineage (NCBI taxonomy): Eukaryota > Metazoa > Arthropoda > Insecta > Orthoptera > Acrididae > Schistocerca > Schistocerca nitens. The sequence continues at coordinate 178,435,309 of NC_064623.1, forward strand.
AATTGCATCGGGATTCAATCCCAAATTCACAATGGCGGTTTCTGTCCACAGGAGTAACATTTAGAAGAGTCTGCTGTTTGGGCCTCTCCTGGGAGCCCAGTGTTAGATTCCGATGCACAGTTGTAGATTCACTGTAACCCTTATACCTTCAAATTGTCGATGAAACAAAGAAATTGCATCGGGATTCAATCCCAAATTCACAATGGCGGTTTCTGTCCAAAGGAGTAACATTTAGAAGAGTCTGCTGTTTGGGCCTCTCCTGGGAGCCCAGTGTTAGATTCCGATGCACAGTTGTAGTTTCACTGTAACCCTTGTACCTTCAAATTGTCGATGAAACAAAGAAATTGCATCGGGATTCAATCCCAAATTCACAATGGCGGTTTCTGTCCACAGGAGTAACATTTAGAAGTGTCTGCTGTTTGGGCCTCTCCTGGGAGCCCAGTGTTAGATTCCGATGCACAGTTGTAGTTTCACTGTAACCCTTGTACCTTCAAATTCTCAATGAAACAAAGAAATTGCATCGGGATTCAATCCCAAATTCACAATGGCGGTTTCTGTCCACAGGAGTAACATTTAGAAGAGTCTGCTGTTTGGGCCTCTCCTGGGAGCCCAGTGTTAGATTCCGATGCACAGTAGTAGTTTCACTGTAACCCTTGTACCTTCAAATTGTCGATGAAACAAAGAAATTGCATCGGGATTCAATCCCAAATTCACAATGGCGTTTTCTGTCCACAGGAGTAACATTTAGAAGAGTCTGCCGTTTGGGCCACTCCTGGGAGCCCAGTGTTAGATTCCGATGCACAGTTGTAGTTTCACTGTAACCCTTGTACCTTCAAATTGTCGATGAAACAAAGAAATTGCATCGGGATTCAATCCCAAATTCACAATGGCGGTTTCTGTCCACAAAAGTAACATTTAGAAGAGTCTGCTGTTTGGGCCTCTCCTGGGAGCCCAGTGTTAGATTCCGATGCACAGTAGTAGTTTCACTGTAACTCTTGTACCTACACATTGTCGATGAAACAAAGAAATTGCATCGGGATTCAACACCAAATTCACAATGGCGGTTTCTGTCCACAGGTGTAACATTTAGAAGAGTGTGCTGTTTGGGCCTCTCCTGGGAGCCCAGTGTTAGATTCCGATGCACAGTTGTAGTTTCACTGTAACCCTTGTACCTTCACATTGTCGATGAAACAAAGAAATTGCATCGGGATTCAACACCAAATTCACAATGGGAGTTTCTGTCCACAAAAGTAACATTTAGAAGAGTCTGCTGTTTGGGCCTCTCCTGGGAGCCCAGTGTTAGATTCCGATGCACAGTAGTAGTTTCACTGGAACCCTTATACCTTCACATTGTCGATGAAACAAAGGAATTGTGTGGGGATTCAACACAAATTTCACAACGGCGGTTTGTGTCCACAGGAGGAACATTTAGAAGAGTCTGCTGTTTGGGCCCCTTTTGGGAGCCCAGTGTTAGATTCCGATGCACAGTAGTAGTTTCACTGTAACCCTTGTACCTTCAAATTGTCGATGAAACAAACAAATTGCATCGGGATTCAATCCCAAATTCACAATGGCGGTTTCTGTCCACAGGAGTAACATTTAGAAGAGTCTGCTGTTTGGGCCTCTCCTGGGAGCCCAGTGTTAGATTCCGATGCACAGTAGTAGTTTCACTGGAACCCTTATACTTTCACATTGTCGATGAAACAAAGGAATTGTGTGGGGATTCAACACAAATTTCACAACGGCGGTTTGTGTCCACAGGAGGAACATTTAGAAGAGTCTGCTGTTTGGGCCCCTTTTGGGAGCCCAGTGTTAGATTCCGATGCACAGTTGTAGTTTCACTGTAACCCTTGTACCTTCAAATTGTCGATGAAACAAACAAATTGCATCGGGATTCAATCCCAAATTCACAATGGCGGTTTCTGTCCACAGGAGTAACATTTAGAAGAGTCTGCTGTTTGGGCCTCTCCTGGGAGCCCAGTGTTAGATTCCGATGCACAGTAGTAGTTTCACTGTAACCCTTGTACCTTCAAATTGTCGATGAAACAAAGAAATTGCATCGGGATTCAATCCCAAATTCACAATGGCGGTTTCTGTCCACAAGAGTAACATTTAGAAGAGTCTGCTGTTTGGGCCTCTCCTGGGAGCCCAGTGTTAGATTCCGATGCACAGTAGTAGTTTCACTGTAACCCTTGTACCTTCAAATTGTCGATGAAACAAAGAAATTGCATCGGGATTCAATCCCAAATTCACAATGGCGGTTTCTGTCTACAGGAGTAACATTTAGAAGAGTCTGCTGTTTGGGCCTCTCCTGGGAGCCCAGTGTTAGATTCCGATGCACAGTAGTAGTTTCACTGTAACTCTTGTACCTTCACATTGTCGATGAAACAAAGAAATTGCATCGGGATTCAACACCAAATTCACAATGGCGGTTTCTGTCCACAAAAGTAACATTTAGAAGAGTCTGCTGTTTGGGCCTCTCCTGGGAGCCCAGTGTTAGATTCCGATGCACAGTAGTAGTTTCACTGGAACCCTTATACCTTCACATTGTCGATGAAACAAAGGAATTGTGTGGGGATTCAACACAAATTTCACAACGGCGGTTTGTGTCCACAGGAGGAACATTTAGAAGAGTCTGCTGTTTGGGCCCCTTTTGGGAGCCCAGTGTTAGATTCCGATGCACAGTAGTAGTTTCACTGTAACCCTTGTACCTTCAAATTGTCGATGAAACAAACAAATTGCATCGGGATTCAATCCCAAATTCACAATGGCGGTTTCTGTCCACAGGAGTAACATTTAGAAGAGTCTGCTGTTTGGGCCTCTCCTGGGAGCCCAGTGTTAGATTCCGATGCACAGTAGTAGTTTCACTGTGACCCTTGTACCTTCAAATTGTCGATGAAACAAAGAAATTGCATCGGGATTCAATCCCAAATTCACAATGGCGGTTTCTGTCCACAAGAGTAACATTTAGAAGAGTCTGCTGTTTGGGCCTCTCCTGGGAGCCCAGTGTTAGATTCCGATGCACAGTAGTAGTTTCACTGTAACCCTTGTACCTTCAAATTGTCGGTGAAACAAAGAAATTGCATCGGGATTCAATCCCAAATTCACAATGGCGGTTTCTGTCCACAGGAGTAACATTTAGAAGAGTCTGCTGTTTGGGCCTCTCCTGGGAGCCCAGTGTTAGATTCCGATGCACAGTAGTAGTTTCACTGTAACCCTTGTACCTTCAAATTGTCGATGAAACAAAGAAATTGCATCGGGATTCAATCCCAAATTCACAATGGCGGTTTCTGTCCACAGGAGTAACATTTAGAAGAGTCTGCTGTTTGGGCCTCTCCTGGGAGCCCAGTGTTAGATTCCGATGCACAGTTGTAGTTTCACTGTAACCCTTATACCTTCAAATTGTCGATGAAACAAAGAAATTGCATCGGGATTCAATCCCAAATTCACAATGGCGGTTTCTGTCCAAAGGAGTAACATTTAGAAGAGTCTGCTGTTTGGGCCTCTCCTGGGAGCCCAGTGTTAGATTCCGATGCACAGTTGTAGTTTCACTGTAACCCTTGTACCTTCAAATTGTCGATGAAACAAAGAAATTGCATCGGGATTCAATCCCAAATTCCCAATGGCGGTTTCTGTCCACAGGAGTAACATTTAGAAGTGTCTGCTGTTTGGGCCTCTCCTGGGAGCCCAGTGTTAGATTCCGATGCACAGTTGTAGTTTCACTGTAACCCTTGTACCTTCAAATTGTCGATGAAACAAAGAAATTGCATCGGGATTCAATCCCAAATTCACAATGGCGGTTTCTGTCCACAGGAGTAACATTTAGAAGAGTCTGCTGTTTGTGCCTCTCCTGGGAGCCCAGTGTTAGATTCCGATGCACAGTAGTAGTTTCACTGTAACCCTTGTACCTTCAAATTGTCGATGAAACAAAGAAATTGCATCGGGATTCAATCCCAAATTCACAATGGCGTTTTCTGTCCACAGGAGTAACATTTAGAAGAGTCTGCCGTTTGGGCCACTCCTGGGAGCCCAGTGTTAGATTCCGATGCACAGTTGTAGTTTCACTGTAACCCTTGTACCTTCACATTGTCGATGAAACAAAGAAATTGCATCGGGATTCAACACCAAATTCACAATGGCGGTTTCTGTCCACAGAATAAACATTTAGAAGAGTCTGCTATTTGGGCCTCTCCTGGGAGCCCAGTGTTAGATTCCGATGCACAGTAGTAGTTTCACTGTAACCCTTGTACCTTCACATTGTCGATGAAACAAAGGAATTGCATCGGGATTCAACACCAAATTCACAATGGGAGTTTCTGTCCACAAAAGTAACATTTAGAAGAGTCTGCTGTTTGGGCCTCTCCTGGGAGCCCAGTGTTAGATTCCGATGCACAGTAGTAGTTTCACTGTAACCCTTGTACCTTCAAATTGTCGATGAAACAAAGAAATTGCATCGGGATTCAATCCCAAATTCACAATGGCGTTTTCTGTCCACAGGAGTAACATTTAGAAGAGTCTGCCGTTTGGGCCTCTCCTGGGAGCCCAGTGTTAGATTCCGATGCACAGTTGTAGTTTCACTGTAACCCTTGTACCTTCAAATTGTCGATGAAACAAAGAAATTGCATCGGGATTCAATCCCAAATTCACAATGAAGGTTTCTGTCCACAGGAGTAACATTTAGAAGAGTCTGCTGTTTGGGCCTCTCCTGGGAGCCCAGTGTTAGATTCCGATGCACAGTAGTAGTTTCACTGGAACCCTTATACCTTCACATTGTCGAAGAAACAAAGGAATTGTGTGGGGATTCAACACAAATTTCACAACGGCGGTTTGTGTCCACAGGAGGAACATTTAGAAGAGTCTGCTGTTTGGGCCCCTTTTGGGAGCCCAGTGTTAGATTCCGATGCACAGTAGTAGTTTCACTGTAACCCTTGTACCTTCAAATTGTCGATGAAACAAACAAATTGCATCGGGATTCAATCCCAAATTCACAATGGCGGTTTCTGTCCACAGGAGTAACATTTAGAAGAGTCTGCTGTTTGGGCCTCTCCTGGGAGCCCAGTGTTAGATTCCGATGCACAGTAGTAGTTTCACTGTAACGCTTGTACCTTCAAATTGTCGATGAAACAAAGAAATTGCATCGGGATTCAATCCCAAATTCACAATGGCGGTTTCTGTCCACAAGAGTAACATTTAGAAGAGTCTGCTGTTTGGGCCTCTCCTGGGAGCCCAGTGTTAGATTCCGATGCACAGTAGTAGTTTCACTGTAACCCTTGTACCTTCAAATTGTCGATGAAACAAAGAAATTGCATCGGGATTCAATCCCAAATTCACAATGGCGGTTTCTGTCCACAGGAGTAACATTTAGAAGAGTCTGCTGTTTGGGCCTCTCCTGGGAGCCCAGTGTTAGATTCCGATGCACAGTAGTAGTTTCACTGTAACCCTTGTACCTTCAAATTGTCGATGAAACAAAGAAATTGCATCGGGATTCAATCCCAAATTCACAATGGCGGTTTCTGTCCACAGGAGTAACATTTAGAAGAGTCTGCTGTTTGGGCCTCTCCTGGGAGCCCAGTGTTAGATTCCGATGCACAGTTGTAGTTTCACTGTAACCCTTATACCTTCAAATTGTCGATGAAACAAAGAAATTGCATCGGGATTCAATCCCAAATTCACAATGGCGGTTTCTGTCCAATGGAGTAACATTTAGAAGAGTCTGCTGTTTGGGCCTCTCCTGGGAGCCCAGTGTTAGATTCCGATGCACAGTTGTAGTTTCACTGTAACCCTTGTACCTTCAAATTGTCGATGAAACAAAGAAATTGCATCGGGATTCAATCCCAAATTCACAATGGCGGTTTCTGTCCACAGGAATAACATTTAGAAGAGTCTGCTGTTTGGGCCTCTCCTGGGAGCCCAGTGTTAGATTCCGATGCACAGTTGTAGTTTCACTGTAACCCTTGTACCTTCAAATTGTCGATGAAACAAAGAAATTGCATCGGGATTCAATCCCAAATTCACAATGGCGGTTTCTGTCCACAGGAGTAACATTTAGAAGAGTCTGCTGTTTGGGCCTCTCCTGGGAGCCCAGTGTTAGATTCCTATGCACAGTTGTAGTTTCACTGTAACCCTTGTACCTTCAAATTGTCGATGAAACAAAGAAATTGCATCGGGATTCAATCCCAAATTCACAATGGCGGTTTCTGTCCACAGGAGTAACATTTTGAAGAGTCTGCTGTTTGGGCCACTCCTGGGAGCCCAGTGTTAGATTCCGATGCACAGTAGTAGTTTCACTGTAACCCTTGTACCTTCAAATTGTCGATGAAACAAAGAAATTGCATCGGGATTCATCACAAATTCACAATGGCGGTTTCTGTCCACAGGAGTAACATTTAGAAGAGTCTGCTGTTTAGGCCTCTCCTGGGAGCCCAGTGTTAGATTCCGATGCACAGTAGTAGTTTCACTGTAACCCTTGTACCTTCAAATTGTCGATGAAACAAAGAAATTGCATCAGGATTCAATCCCAAATTCACAATGGCGGTTTCTGTCCACAGGAGTAACATTTAGAAGAGTCTGCTGTTTGGGCCTCTCCTGGGAGCCCAGTGTTAGATTCCGATGCACAGTAGTAGTTTCACTGTAACCCTTGTACCTTCAAATTGTCGATGAAACAAAGAAATTGCATCGGGATTCAATCCCAAATTCACAATGGCGTTTTCTGTCCACAGGGTTAACATTTAGAAGAGTCTGCCGTTTGGGCCTCTCCTGGGAGCCCAGTGTTAGATTCCGATGCACAGTTGTAGTTTCACTGTAACCCTTGTACCTTCAAATTGTCGATGAAACAAAGAAATTGCATCGGGATTCAATCCCAATTTCACAATGGCGGTTTCTGTCCACAGGAGTAACATTTAGAAGAGTCTGCTGTTTGGGCCTCTCCTGGGAGCCCAGTGTTAGATTCCGATGCACAGTAGTAGTTTCACTGTAACCCTTGTACCTTCAAATTGTCGATGAAACAAAGAAATTGCATCAGGATTCAATCCCAAATTCACAATGGCGGTTTCTGTCCACAGGAGTAACATTTAGAAGAGTCTGCTGTTTGGGCCTCTCCTGGGAGCCCAGTGTTAGATTCCGATGCACAGTAGTAGTTTCACTGTAACCCTTGTACCTTCAAATTGTCGATGAAACAAAGAAATTGCATCGGGATTCAATCCCAAATTCACAATGGCGTTTTCTGTCCACAGGAGTAACATTTAGAAGAGTCTGCCGTTTGGGCCTCTCCTGGGAGCCCAGTGTTAGATTCCGATGCACAGTTGTAGTTTCACTGTAACCCTTGTACCTTCAAATTGTCGATGAAACAAAGAAATTGCATCGGGATTCAATCCCAAATTCACAATGGCGGTTTCTGTCCACAGGAGTAACATTTAGAAGAGTCTGCTGTTTGGGCCTCTCCTGGGAGCCCAGTGTTAGATTCCGATGCACAGTTGTAGTTTCACTGTAACCCTTGTACCTTCAAATTGTCGATGAAACAAAGAAATTGCATCGGGATTCAATCCCAAATTCACAATGGCGGTTTCTGTCCACAGGAGTAACATTTAGAAGAGTCTGCTGTTTGGGCCTCTCCTGGGAGGCCAGTGTTAGATTGCGATGCACAGTAGTAGTTTCACTGTAACCCTTGTACCTTCAAATTGTCGATGAAACAAAGAAATTGCATCGGGATTCAATCCCAAATTCACAATGGCGGTTTCTGTCCACAGGAGTAACATTTAGAAGAGTCTGCTGTTTGGGCCTCTCCTGGGAGCCCAGTGTTAGATTCCGATGCACAGTTGTAGTTTCACTATAACCCTTGTACCTTCAAATTGTCGATGAAACAAAGAAATTGCATCGGGATTCAATCCCAAATTCACAATGGCGGTTTCTGTCCCCAGGAGTAACATTTAGAAGAGTCTGCTGTTTGGGTCTCTCCTGGGAGCCCAGTGTTAGATTCCGATGCACAGTAGTACACTCCTGGAAATTGAAAGAAGAACACCGTGAATTCATTGTCCCAGGAAGGGGAAACTTTATTGACACATTCCTGGGGTCAGATACATCACACGATCACACTGACAGTACCACAGGCACATAGACACAGGCAACAGAGCATGCACAATGTCGGCACTAGTACAGTGTATATCCACCTTTCGCAGCAATGCAGGCTGCTATTCTCCCATGGAGACGATCGTAGAGATGCAGGATGTAGTCCTGTGGAACGGCTTGCCATGCCATTTCCACCTGGTGCCTCAGTTGGACCAGCGTTCGTGCTGGACGTGCAGACCGCGTGAGACGACGCTTCATCCAGTCCCAAACATGCTCAATGGGGGACAGATCCGGAGATCTTGCTGGCCAGGGTAGTTGACTTACACCTTCTAGAGCACGCTGGGTGGCACGGGATACATGCGGACGTGCATTATCCTGTTGGAACAGCAAGTTCCCTTGCCGGTCTACGAATGGTAGAACGATGGGTTCGATGACGGTTTGGATGTACCGTGCACTATTCAGTGTCCCCTCGACGATCACCAGTGGTGTACGGCCAGTGTAGGAGATCGCTCCCCACACCATGATGCCGGGTGTTGGCCCTGTGTGCCTCGGTCGTATGCAGTCCTGATTGTGGCGCACACCTGCACGGCGCCAAACACGCATACGACCATCATTGGCACCAAGGCAGAAGCGACTCTCATCGCTGAAGACGACACGTCTCCATTCGTCCCTCCATTCACGCCTGTCGCGACACCACTGGAGGCGAGCTGCACGATGTTGGGGCGTGAGCGGAAGACGGCCTAACGGTGTGCGGGACCGTAGCCCAGCTTCATGGAGACGGTTGCGAATGGTCCTCGCCGATACCCCAGGAGCAACAGTGTCCCTAATTTGCTGGGAAGTGGCGGTGCGGTCCCCTACGGCACTGCGTAGGATCCTACGGTCCTGGCGTGCATACGTGCGTCGCTGCGGTCCGGTCCCAGGTCGACGGGCACGTGCACCTTCCGCCGACCACTGGCGACAACATCGATGTACTGTGGAGACCTCACGCCCCACGTGTTGAGCAATTCGGCGGTACGTCCACCCGGCCTCCCGCATGCCCACTATACGCCCTCGCTCAAAGTTCGTCAACTGCACATACGGTTCACGTCCACGCTGTCGCGGCATGCTACCAGTGTTAAAGACTGCGATGGAGCTCCGTATGCCACGGCAAACTGGCTGACACTGACGGCGGCGGTGCACAAATGCTGCGCAGCTAGCGCCATTCGACGGCCAACACCGCCGTTCCTGGTGTGTCCGCTGTGCCGTGCGTGTGATCATTGCTTGTACAGCCCTCTCGCAGTGTCCGGAGCAAGTATGGTGGGTCTGACACACCGGTGTCAATGTGTTCTTTTTTCCATTTCCAGGAGTGTAGTTTCACTGTAACCCCTGTACCTTCAAATTGTCGATGAAACAAAGAAATTGCATCGGGATTCAATCCCAAATTCACAATGGCGGTTTCTGTCCACAGGAGTAACATTTTGAAGAGTCTGCTGTTTGGGCCTCTCCTGGGAGCCCAGTGTTAGATTCCGATGCACAGTAGTAGTTTCACTGTAACCCTTGTACCGTCTAATTGTCGATGAAACAAAGAAATTGCATCGGGATTCAATCCCAAATTCACAATGGCGGTTTCTGTCCACAGGAGTAACATTTAGAAGAGTCTGCTGTTTGGGCCTCTCCTGGGAGCCCAGTGTTAGATTCCGATGCACAGTAGTAGTTTCACTGTAACCCTTGTACCTTCAAATTGTCGATGAAACAAAGAAATTGCATCGGGATTCAATCCCAAATTCACAATGGCGGTTTCTGTCCACAGGAGTAATATTTAGAAGAGTCTGCTGTTTGGGCCTCTCCTGGGAGCCCAGTGTTAGATTCCGATGCACAGTAGTAGTTTCACTGTAACCCTTGTACCTTCAAATTGTCGATGAAACAAAGAAATTGCATCAGGATTCAATCCCAAATTCACAATGGCGGTTTCTGTCCACAGGAGTAACATTTAGAAGAGTCTGCTGTTTGGGCCTCTCCTGGGAGCCCTGTGTTGGATTCCGATGCACAGTAGTAGTTTCATTGTAACCCTTGTACCTTCAAATTGTCGATGAAACAAAGAAATTGCATCCGGATTCAATCCCAAATTCACAATGGCGGTTTCTGTCCACAGGAGTAACATTTAGAAGAGTCTGCTGTTTGGGCCACTCCTGGGAGCCCAGTGTTGGATTCCGATGCACAGTAGTAGTTTCACTGTAACCCTTGTACCTTCAAATTGTCGATGAAACAAAGAAATTGCATCGGGATTAAATCCCAAATTCACAATGGCGGTTTCTGTCCACAGGAGTTCCACTTAGAAGAGTCTGCTGTTTGGGCCTCTCCTGGGAGCCCAGTGTTAGATTCCGATGCACAGTAGTAGTTTCACTGTAACCCTTGTACCTTCAAATTGTCGATGAAACAAAGAAATTGCATCGGGATTCAATGCCAAATTCACAATGGCGGTTTCTGTCCACAGGAGTAACATTTAGAAGAGTCTGCTGTTTGGGCGTCTCCTGGGAGCCCAGTGTTAGATTCCGATGCACAGTAGTAGTTTCACTGTAACCCTTGTACCTTCAAATTGTCGATGAAACAAAGAAATTGCATCGGGATTCAATCCCAAATTCACAATGGCGGTTTCTGTCCACAGGACTAACATTTAGAAGAGTCTGCTGTTTGGGCCTCTCCTGGGAGCCCAGTGTTAGATTCCGATGCACAGTTCTAGTTTCACTGTAACCCTTGTACCTTCAAATTGTCGATGAAACAAAGAAATTGCATCGGGATTCAATCCCAAATTCACAATGGCGGTTTCTGTCCCCAGGAGTAACATTTAGAAGAGTCTGTTGTTTGGGCCTCTTTTGGAGCCCAGTGTTAGATTCCGATGCACAGTAGTAGTTTCACTGTAACCCTTGTACCTTCACATTGTCGATGAAACAAAGAAATTGCATCGGGATTCAACACAAAATTCACAATGGCAGTTTCTGTCCACAGAAGTAACATTTAGAAGAGTCTGCTGTTTGGGCATCTCCTGGGAGCCCAGTGTTAGATTCCGATGCACAGTAGTAGTTTCACTGTAACCCTTGTATCCTCAAATTGCCGATGAAACAAAGAAATTGCATCGGGATTCAATCCCAAATTCATAATGGCGGTTTCTGTCCACAGGAGTAACATTTAGAAGAGTCTGGTGTTTGGGCCTCTCCTGGGAGCCCAGTGTTAGATTCCGATGCACAGTAGTAGTTTCACTGTAACCCTTGTACCTTCAAATTGTCGATGAAACAAAGAAATTGCATCGGGATTCAATCCCAAATTCACAATGGCGGCTTCTGTCCACAGGAGTAACATTTAGAAGAGTCTTCTGTTTGGGCCTCTCCTGGGAGCCCAGTGTTAGATTCCGATGCACAGTAGTAGTTTCACTGTAACCCTTGTAATTTCAAATTGTCGATGAAACAAAGAAATTCCATCGGGATTCAATCCCAAATTCACAATGGCGGTTTCTGGCCACAGGAGTAACATTTAGAAGAGTCTGCTGTTTGGGCCTCTCCTGGGAGCCCAGTGTTAGATTCCGATGCACAGTAGTAGTTTCACTGTAACCCTTGTACCTTCAAATTGTCGATGAAACAAAGAAATTGCATCGGGATTCAATCCCAAATTCACAATGGCGGTTTCTGTCCACAGGAGTAACATTTAGAAGAGTCTGCTGTTTGGGCCTCTCCTGGGAGCCCAGTGTTAGATTCCGATGCACAGTAGTAGTTTCACTGTAACCCTTGTACCTTCAAATTGTCGATGAAACAAAGAAATTGCATCGGGATTCAATGACAAATTCACAATGGCGGTTTCTGTCCACAGGAGTAACATTTAGAAGAGTCTGCTGTTTGGGCCTCCCCTGGGAGCCCAGTGTTAGATTCCGATGCACAGTAGGAGTTTCACTGTAACCCTTGTACCATCAAATTGTCGATGAAACAAAGAAATTTCATCGGGATTCAATCCCAAATTCACATTGGCGGTTTCTGTCCACAGGAGTAACATTTAGAAGAGTCTGCTGTTTGGGCCTCTCCTGGGAGCCCAGTGTTAGATTCCGATGCACAGTAGTAGTTTCACTGTAACCCTTGTACCTTCAAATTGGATATGAAACAAAGAAATTGCATCGGGATTCAATCCCAAATTCACAATGGCGGTTTCTGTCCACAGTAGTAACAATTAGAATAGTCTGCTGTTTGGGCCTCTCCTGGGAGCCCAGTGTTAGATTCCGATGCACAGTAGTAGTTTCACTGTAACCCTTGTACCTTCAAATTGTCGATGAAACAAACAAATTGCATCGGGATTCAATCCCAAATTCACAATGGCGGTTTCTGTCCACAGGAGTAACATTTAGAAGAGTCTGCTGTTTGGGTCTCTCCTGGGAGCCCAGTGTTAGATTCCGATGCACAGTAGTAGTTTCACTGTAACCCTTGTACCTTCAAATTGTCGATGAAACAAAGAAATTGCATCGGGATTCAATCCCAAATTCACAATGGCGGTTTCTGTCCACAGGAGTAACATTTAGAAGAGTCTGCTGTTTGGGCCTCTCCTGGGAGCCCAGTGTTAGATTCCGATGCACAGTAGTAGTTTCACTGTAACCCTTGTACCTTCAAATTGTCGATGAAACAAACAAATTGCATCGGGATTCAATCCCAAATTCACAATGGCAGTTACACTCCACAGGAGTAACATTTAGAAGAGTCTGCTGTTTGGGCCTCTCCTGGGAGGCCAGTGTTAGATTCCGATGCACAGTAGTAGTTTCGCTGTAACCCCTGTACCTTCAAATTGTCGATGAAACAAAGAAATTGCATCGGGATTCAATCCCAATTTCACAATGGCGCTTTCTGTCCACAGGAGTAACATTTAGAAGAGTCTGCTGTTTGGGCCTCTCCTGGGAGCCCAGTGTTAGATTCCGATGCACAGTAGTTGTTTCACTGTATCCCTTGTACCTTCAAATAGTCGATGAAACAAAGAAATTGCATCGGGATTCAATCCCAAATTCACAATGGCGGTTTATGTCCACAGGAGTAGCATTTAGAAGAGTCTGATGTTTGGGCCTCTCCTGGGAGCCCAATGTTAGATTCAGATGCACAGTAGTAGTTTCACTGTAACCCTTGTACCTTCAAATTGTCGATGAAACAAAGAAATTGCTTCGGGATTCAATCCCAAATTCACAATGGCGGTTTCTGTCCACAGGAGTAACATTTAGAAGAGTCTGCTGTTTGGGCCTCTCCTGGGAGCCCAGTGTTAGATTCCGATGCACAATAGTAGTTTCACTGTAACCCTTATACCTTCAAATTGTCGATCAAACAAAGAAATTGCATCGGGATTCAATCCCAAATTCACAATGGCGGTTTCTGTCCACAGGAGTAACATTTAGAAGAGTCTGCTGTTTGGGCCTCTCCTGGGAGCCCAGTGTTAGATTCCGATGCACAGTTGTAGTTTCGCTGTAACCCTTGTACCTTCAAATTGTCGATGAAACAAAGAAATTGCATCGGGATTCAATCCCAAATTCACAATGGCGGTTTCTGTCCACAGGAGTAACATTTAGAAGAGTCTGCTGTTTGGGCCTCTCCTGGGAGCCCAGTGTTAGATTCCGATGCACAGTAGTAGTTTCACTGTAACCCTTGTACCTTCAAATTGTCGATGAAACAAAGAAATTGCTTCGGGATTCAATCCCAAATTCACAATGGCGGTTTCTGTCCACAGGAGTAACATTTAGAAGAGTCTGCTGTTTGGGCCTCTCCTGGGAGCCCAGTGTTAGATTCCGATGCACAGTAGTAGTTTCACTGTATCCCTTGTACCTTCAAATTGTCGATGAAACAAAGAAATTGCATCGGGATTCAATCCCAAATTCACAATGGCAGTTTCTGTCCACAGGAGTAACATTTAGAAGAGTCTGCTGTTTGGGCCTCTCCTGGGAGCCCAGTGTTAGATTCCGATGCACAGTAGTAGTTTCGCTGTAACCCCTGTACCTTCAAATTGTCGATGAAACAAAGAAATTGCATTGGGATTCAATCCCAAATTCACAATGGCGGTTTCTGTCCACAGGAGTAACATTTAGAAGAGTCTGCTGTTTGGGCCTCTCCTGGGAGCCCAGTGTTAGATTCCGATGCACAGTAGTAGTTTCACTGTAACCCTTGTACCTTCAAATTGTCGATGAAACAAAGAAATTGCTTCGGGATTCAATCCCAAATTCACAATGAAGGTTTCTGTCCACAGGAGTAACATTTAGAAGAGTCTGCTGTTTGGGCCTCTCCTGGGAGCCCAGTGTTAGATTCCGATGCACAGTAGTAGTTTCACTGTAACCCTTGTACCTTCAAATTGTCGTTGAAATAAAGAAATTGCATCGGGATTCAATCCCAAATTCACAATGGCGGTTTCTGTCCCCAGGAGTAACATTTAGAAGAGTCTGCTGTTTGGGCCTCTCCTGGGAGCCCAGTGTTAGATTCCGATGCACAGTAGTAGTTTCACTGTAACCCTTGTACCTTCAAATTGTCGATGAAACAAAGAAACTGCATCGGGATTCAATCCCAAATTCACAATGGCGGTTTCTGTCCACAGGAGTAACATTTAGGAGAGTCTGCTGTTTGGGCCTCTCCTGGGAGCCCAGTGTTAGATTCCGATGCACAGTAGTAGTTTCACTGTAACCCTTGTACCTTCAAATTGTCGATGAAACAAAGAAATTGCATCGGGATTCAATCCCAAATTCACAATGGCGGTTTCTGTCCACAGGAGTAACATTTAGAAGAGTCTGCTGTTTGGGCCTCTCCTGGGAGCCCAGTGTTAGATTCCGATGCACCGTAGTAGTTTCACTGTAACCCTTGTACCTTCAAATTGTCGATGAAACAAACAAATTGCATCGGGATTCAATCCCAAATTCACAATGGCAGTTACTCTCCACAGGAGTAAGATTTAGAAGAGTCTGCTGTTTGGGCCTCTCCTGGGAGGCCAGTGTTAGATTCCGATGCACAGTAGTAGTTTCGCTGCAACCCCTGTACCTTCAAATTGTCGATGAAACAAAGAAATTGCATCGGGATACAATCCCAATTTCACAATGGCGCTTTCTGTCCACAGGAGTAACATTTAGAAGAGTCTGCTGTTTGGGCCTCTCCTGGGAGCCCAGTGTTAGATTCCGATGCACAGTAGTAGTTTCACTTTATCCCTTGTACCTTCAAATAGTCGATGAAACAAAGAAATTGCATCGGGATTCAATCCCAAATTCACAATGGCGGTTTATGTCCACAGGAGTAGCATTTAGAAGAGTCTGCTGTTTGGGCCTCTCCTGGGAGCCCAGTGTTAGATTCCGATGCACAGTAGTAGTTTCGCTGTAACCCCTGTACCTTCAAATTGTCGATGAAACAAAGAAATTGCATCGTGATTCAATCCCAAATTCACAATGGCGGTTTCTGTCCACAGGAGTAACATTTAGAAGAGTCTGCTGTTTGGGCCTCTCCTGGGAGCCCAGTGTTAGATTCCGATGCACAGTAGTAGTTTCACTGTAACCCTTGTACCTTCAAATTGTCGATGAAACAAAGAAATTGCATCGGGATTCAATCCCAAATTCACAATGGCGGTTTCTGTCCACAGGAGTAACATTTGGAAGAGTCTGCTGTTTGGGCCTCTCCTGGGAGCCCAGTTTAGATTCCGATGCAAAGTAGTAGCTTCAATGTAACCCTTGTACCTTCAAATTGTCGATGAAACAAAGAAATTGCATCGGGATTCAACACCAAATTCACAATGGCGGTTTCTGTCCACAGGTGTAACATTTAGAAGAGTCTGCTGTTTGGGCCTCTCCTGGGAGCCCAGTGTTAGATTCCGATGCACAGTAGTAGTTTCACTGTAACCCTTGTACCTTCAAATTTGCCGATGAAACAAAGAAATTGCATCGGGATTCAATCCAAAATTCACAGTGGCGGTTTCTGTCCACAGGAGTAACATTTAGATGAGTCTGCTGTTTGGGCCTCTCCTGGGAGCCCGGTTTAGATTCCGATGCACAGTAGTAGCTTCACTGTAACCCTTGTACCTTCAAATTGTCGATGAAACAAAGCAATAGCATCGGGATTCAACACCAAATTCACAATGGCGGTTTCTGTCTATAGGTGTAACATTTAGAAGAGTCTGCTGTTTGGGCCTCTCCTGGGAGCCCAGTGTTAGATTCCGATGCACAGTAGTAGTTTCACTGTAACCCTTGTACCTTCAAATTGTCGATGAAACAAAGAAATTGCATCGGGATTCAATCCCAAATTCACAATGGCGGTTTCTCTCCACAGGAGTAACATTTAGAAGAGTCTGCTGTTTGGGCCTCTCCTGGGAGCCCAGTGTTAGATTCCGATGCACAGTAGTAGTTTCACTGAAACCCTTGTACCTTCAAATTGTCGATGAAACAAACAAATTGCATCGGGATTCAATCCCAAATTCACAATGGCAGTTACTCTCCACAGGAGTAACATTTAGAAGAGTCTGCTGTTTGGGCCTCTCCTGGGAGGCCAGTGTTAGATTCCGATGCACAGTAGTAGTTTCGCTGTAACCCCTGTACCTTCAAATTGTCGATGAAACAAACAAATTGCATCGGGATACAATCCCAATTTCACAATGGCGCTTTCTGTCCACAGGAGTAACATTTAGAAGAGTCTGCTGTTTGGGCCTCTCCTGGGAGCCCAGTGTTAGATTCCGATGCACAGTAGTAGTTTCACTTTATCCCATGTACCTTCAAATAGTCGATGAAACAAAGAAATTGCATCGGGATTCAATCCCAAATTCACAATGGCGGTTTATGTCCACAGGAGTAGCATTTAGAAGAGTCTGCTGTTTGGGCCTCTCCTGGGAGCCCAGTGTTAGATTCCGATGCACAGTAGTAGTTTCGCTGTAACCCCTGTACCATCAAATTGTCGATGAAACAAAGAAATTGCATCGTGATTCAATCCCAAATTCACAATGGCGGTTTCTGTCCACAGGAGTAACATTTAGAAGAGTCTGCTGTTTGGGCCTCTCCTGGGAGCCCAGTTTAGATTCCGATGCACAGTAGTAGTTTCACTGTAACCCTTGTACCTTCAAATTGTCGATGAAACAAAGAAATTGCATCGGGATTCAATCCCAAATTCACAATGGCGGTTTCTGTCCACAGGAGTAACATTTGGAAGAGTCTGCTGTTTGGGCCTCTCCTGGGAGCCCAGTTTAGATTCCGATGCAAAGTAGTAGCTTCAATGTAACCCTTGTACCTTCAAATTGTCGATGAAACAAAGAAATTGCATCGGGATTCAACACCAAATTCACAATCTCGGTTTCTGTCCACAGGTGTAACATTTAGAAGAGTCTGCTGTTTGGGCCTCTCCTGGGAGCCCAGTGTTAGATTCCGATGCACAGTAGTAGTTTCACTGTAACCCTTGTACCTTCAAATTGCCGATGAAACAAAGAAATTGCATCGGGATTCAATCCAAAATTCACAGTGGCGGTTTCTGTCCACAGGAGTAACATTTAGATGAGTCTGCTGTTTGGGCCTCTCCTGGGAGCCCGGTTTAGATTCCGATGCACAGTAGTAGCTTCACTGTAACCCTTGTACCTTCAAATTGTCGATGAAACAAAGCAATAGCATCGGGATTCAACACCAAATTCACAATGGCGGTTTCTGTCTATAGGTGTAACATTTAGAAGAGTCTGCTGTTTGGGCCTCTCCTGGGAGCCCAGTGTTAGATTCCGATGCACAGTAGTAGTTTCACTGTAACCCTTGTACCTTCAAATTGTCGATGAAACAAAGAAATTGCATCGGGATTCAATCCCAAATTCACAATGGCGGTTTCTGTCCACAGGAGTAACATTTAGAAGAGTCTGCTGTTTGGGCCTCTCCTGGGAGCCCAGTGTTAGATTCCGATGCACAGTAGTAGTTTCACTGTAACCCTTTAACCTTCAAATTGTCGATGAAACAAACAAATTGCATCGGGATTCAATCCCAAATTCACAATGGCAGTTACTCTCCACAGGAGTAACATTTAGAAGAGTCTGCTGTTTGGGCCTCTCCTGGGAGGCCAGTGTTAGATTCCGATGCACAGTAGTAGTTTCGCTGTAACCCCTGTACCTTCAAATTGTCGATGAAACAAAGAAATTGCATCGGGATACAATCCCAATTTCACAATGGCGCTTTCTGTCCACAGGAGTAACATTTAGAAGAGTCTGCTGTTTGGGCCTCTCCTGGGAGCCCAGTGTTAGATTCCGATGCACAGTAGTAGTTTCACTTTATCCCTTGTACCTTCAAATAGTCGATGAAACAAAGAAATTGCATCGGGATTCAATCCCAAATTCACAATGGCGGTTTATGTCCACAGGAGTAGCATTTAGAAGAGTCTGCTGTTTGGGCCTCTCCTGGGAGCCCAGTGTTAGATTCCGATGCACAGTAGTAGTTTCGCTGTAACCCCTGTACCTTCAAATTGTCGATGAAACAAAGAAATTGCATCGGGATTCAATCCCAAATTCACAATGGCGGTTTCTGTCCACAGGAGTAACATTTAGAAGAGTCTGCTGTTTGGGCCTCTCCTGGGAGCCCAGTGTTAGATTCCGATGCACAGTAGTAGTTTCACTGTAACCCTTGTACCTTCAAATTGTCGATGAAACAAAGAAATTGCATCGGGATTCAATCCCAAATTCACAATGGCGGTTTCTGTCCACAGGAGTAGCATTTAGAAGAGTCTGCTGTTTGGGCCTCTCCTGGGAGCCCAGTGTTAGATTCCGATGCACAGTAGTAGTTTCACTGTAACCTTTGTACCTTCAAATTGTCGATGAAACAAAGAAATTGCTTCGGGATTCAATCCCAAATTCACAATGAAGGTTTCTGTCCACAGGAGTAACATTTAGGAGAGTCTGCTGTTTGGGCCTCTCCTGGGAGCCCAGTGTTAGATTCCGATGCACAGTAGTAGTTTCACTGAAACCCTTGTACCTTCAAATTGTCGATGAAACAAAGAAATTGCATCGGGATTCAATCCCAAATTCACAATGGCGGATTCTGTCCACATTAGTAACATTTAGAAGAGTCTGCTGTTTGGGTCTCTCCTGGGAGCCCAGTGTTAGATTCCGATGCACAGTAGTAGTTTCACTGTAACCCTTGTACCTTCAAATTGTCGATGAAACAAAGATACTGCATCGGGATTCAATCCCAAATTCACAATGGCGGTTTCTGTCCACAGGAGTAACATTTAGAAGAGTCTGCTGTTTGGGCCTCTCCTGGGAGCCCAGTTTAGATTCCGATGCACAGTAGTAGTTTCACTGTAACCCTTGTACCTTCACATTGTCGATGAAACAAAGAAATTGCTTCGGCATTCAACACCAAATTCACAATGGCGGTTACTGTCCACAGGTGTAACATTTAGAAGAGTCTGCTGTTTGGGCCTCTCCTGGGAGCCCAGTGTTAGATTCCGATGCACAGTAGTAGTTTCACTGTAACCCTTGTACCTTCAAATTGTCGATGAAACAAAGAAATTGCATCGGGATTCAATCCCAAATTCACAGTGGCGGTTTCTGTCCACAGGAGTAACATTTAGAAGAGTCTGCTGTTTGGGCCTCTCCTGGGAGCCCAGTTTAGATTCCGATGCAAAGTAGTAGCTTCAATGTAACCCTTGTACCTTCAAATTGTCGATGAAACAAAGAAATTGCATCGGGATTCAACACCAAATTCACAATGGCGGTTTCTGTCCACAGGTGTAACATTTAGAAGAGTCTGCTGTTTGGGCCTCTCCTGGGAGCCCAGTGTTAGATTCCGATGCACAGTAGTAGTTTCACTGTAACCCTTGTACCTTCAAATTGCCGATGAAACAAAGAAATTGCATCGGGATTCAATCCAAAATTCACAGTGGCGGTTTCTGTCCACAGTAGTAACATTTAGATGAGTCTGCTGTTTGGGCCTCTCCTGGGAGCCCGGTTTAGATTCCGATGCACAGTAGTAGCTTCACTGTAACCCTTGTACCTTCAAATTGTCGATGAAACAAAGAAATAGCATCGGGATTCAACACCAAATTCACAGTGGCGCTTTCTGTCTATAGGTGTAACATTTAGAAGAGTCTGCTGTTTGGGCCTCTCCTGGGAGCCCAGTGTTAGATTCCGATGCACAGTAGTAGTTTCACCGTAACCCTTGCACCTTCAAATTGTCGATGAAACAAAGAAATTGCATCGGGATTCAATCCCAAATTCACAATGGCGGTTTCTGTCCACAGGAGTAACATTTGGAAGAGTCTGCTGTTTGGGCCTCTCCTGGGAGCCCAGTTTAGATTCCGATGCAAAGTAGTAGCTTCAATGTAACCCTTGTACCTTCAAATTGTCGATGAAACAAAGAAATTGCATCGGGATTCAATCCCAAATTCACAATGGCGGTTTCTGTCCACAGGTGTAACATTTAGAAGAGTCTGCTGTTTGGGCCTCTCCTGGGAGCCCAGTGTTAGATTCCGATGCACAGTAGTAGTTTCACTGTAACCCTTGTACCTTCAAATTGCCGATGAAACAAAGAAATTGCATCGGGATTCAATCCAAAATTCACAGTGGCGGTTTCTGTCCACAGGAGTAACATTTAGATGAGTCTGCTGTTTGGGCCTCTCCTGGGAGCCCGGTTTAGATTCCGATGCACAGTAGTAGCTTCACTGTAACCCTTGTACCTTCAAATTGTCGATGAAACAAAGCAATAGCATCGGGATTCAACACCAAATTCACAATGGCGGTTTCTGTCTATAGGTGTAACATTTAGAAGAGTCTGCTGTTTGGGCCTCTCCTGGGAGCCCAGTGTTAGATTCCGACGCACAGTAGTAGTTTCACTGTAACCCTTGTACCTTCAAATTGTCGATGAAACAAAGAAATTGCATCGGGATTCAATCCCAAATTCACAATGGCGGTTTCTGTCCACAGGAGTAACATTTAGAAGAGTCTGCTGTTTGGGCCTCTCCTGGGAGCCCAGTTTTAGATTCCGATGCACAGTAGTAGTTTCACTGTAACCCTTGTACCTTCAAATTGTCGATGAAACAAAGAAATTGCATCGGGATTCAATCCCAAATTCACAATGGCGGTTTATGTCCACAGGAGTAACATTTAGAAGAGTCTGCTGTTTGGGCCTATCCTGGGAGCCCAATGTTAGATTCAGATGCACAGGAGTAGTTTCACTGTTACCCTTGTACCTTCAAATTGTCGGTGAAACAAAGAAACTGCATCGGGATTCAATACCAAATTCACAATGGCGGTTTCTGTCCACAGGAGTAACATTTAGAAGAGTCTGCTGTTTGGGCCTCTCCTGGGAGCCCAGTTTAGATTCCGATGCACAGTACTAGTTTCACTGTAACCCTTGTACCTTCACATTGTCGATGAAACAAAGAAATTGCTTCGGCATTCAACACCAAATTCACAATGGCGGTTACTGTCCACAGGTGTAACATTTAGAAGAGTCTGCTGTTTGGGCCTCTCCTGGGAGCCCAGTTCAGATTCCGATGCACAGTAGTAGCTACACTGTAACCCTTGTACCTTCAAATTGTCGATGAAACAAAGAAATTGCATCGGGATTCAATCCCAAATTCACAATGGCGGTTTCTGTCCACAGGAGTAACATTTAGAAGAGTCTGCTGTTTGGGCCTCTCCTGGGAGCCCAGTGTTAGATTCCGATGCACAGTAGTAGTTTCACTGTAACCCTTGTACCTTCACATTGTCGATGAAACAAAGAAATTGCATCGGGATTCAACAAAAAAATTCACAATGGCGGTTTCTGTCCACAGGAGTAACATTTAGAAGAGTCTGCTGTTTGGGCCTCTCCTGGGAGCCCAGTGTTAGATTAGGATGCACAGTAGTAGTTTCACTGAAACCCTTGTACCTTCACATTGTCGATGAAACAAAGAAATTCCATCGGGATTTAACACCAAATTCACAATGGCGGTTTCCGTCCACAGGAGTAACATTTAGAAGAGTCTGCTGTTTGGGCCTCTCCTGGGAGCCCAGTGTTAGATTCCGATGCACAGTAGTAGTTTCACTGTATCCCTTGTCGATGAAACAAAGAAATTGCATCGGGATTCAATCCCAAATTCACAATGGCGGTTTATGTATACAGGAGTAACATTTAGAAGAGTCTGCTGTTTGGGCCTCTCCTGGGAGCCCAATGTTAGATTCCGATGCACAGTAGTAGTTTCACTGTAACCCTTGTACCTTCAAATTGTCGATGAAACAAAGAAACTGCATCGGGATTCAATCCCAAATTCACAATGGCGGTTTCTGTCCACAGGAGTGACATTTAGAAGAGTCTGGTGTTTGGGCCTCTCCTGGGAGCCCAGTGTTGGATTCCGATGCAAAGTAGTAGTTTCACTGTAACCCTTGTACCTTCAAATTGTCGATGAAACAAAGAAATTGCATCGGGATTCAATCCCAAATTCACAATGGCGGTTTCTGTCCACAGGAGTAACATTTAGAAGAGTCTGCTGTTTGGGCCTCTCTGGGAGCCCAGTGTTAGATTCCGATGCACAGTAGTAGTTTCACTGTAACCCTTGTACCTTCAAATTGTCGATGAAACAAAGAAATTGCATCGGGATTCAATCCCAAAATCACAGTGGCGGTTTATGTCCACAGGAGTAACATTTAGATGAGTCTGCTGTTTGGGCCTCTCCTGGGAGCCCGGTTTAGATTCCGATGCACAGTAGTAGCTCCACTGTAACCCTTGTACCTTCAAATTGTCGATGAAACAAAGCAATAGCATCGGGATTCAACACCAAATTCACAATGGCGGTTTCTGTCTATAGGTGTAACATTTAGAAGAGTCTGCTGTTTGGGCCTCTCCTGGGAGCCCAGTGTTAGATTCCGATGCACAGTAGTAGTTTCACTGTAACCCTTGTACCTTCAAATTGTCGATGAAACAAAGAAATTGCATCGGGATTCAATCCCAAATTCACAATGGCGGTTTCTGTCCACAGGAGTAACATTTAGAAGAGTCTGCTGTTTGGGCCTCTCCTGGGAGCCCAGTTTTAGATTCCGATGCACAGTAGTAGTTTCACTGTAATCCTTGTACCTTCAAATTGTCGATGAAACAAAGAAATTGCTTCGGGATTCAATCCCAAATTCACAATGGCGGTTTATGTCCACAGGAGTAACATTTAGAAGAGTCTGCTGTTTGGGCCTCTCCTGGGAGCCCAATGTTAGATTCAGATGCACAGGAGTAGTTTCACTGTTACCCTTGTACCTTCAAATTGTCGGTGAAACAAAGAAACTGCATCGGGATTCAATACCAAATTCACAATGGCGGTTTCTGTCCACAGGAGTAACATTTAGAAGAGTCTGCTGTTTGGGCCTCCCCTAGGAGCCCAGTTTAGATTCCGATGCACGGTAGTAGTTTCACTGTAACCCTTGTACCTTCACATTGTCGATGAAACAAAGAAATTACTTCGGCATTCAACACCAAATTCACAATGGCGGTTACTGTCCACAGGTGTAACATTTAGAAGAGTCTGCTGTTTGGGCCTCTCCTGGGAGCCCAGTTTAGATTCCGATGCACAGTAGTAGCTACACTGTAACCCTTGTACCTTCAAATTGTCGATGAAACAAAGAAATTGCATCGGGATTCAATCCCAAATTCACAATGGCGGTTTCTGTCCACAGGAGTAACATTTAGAAGAGTCTGCTGTTTGGGCCTCTCCTGGGAGCCCAGGGTTAGATTCCGATGGACAGTAGTAGTCTCACTGTAACCCTTGTACCTTCAAATTGTCGATGAAACAAAGAAATTGCATCGGGATTCAATCCCAAATTCACAATGGCGGTTTCTGTCCACAGGAGTAACATTTAGAAGAGTCTGCTGTTTGGGCCTCTCCTGGGAGCCCAGTGTTAGATTCCGATGCACAGTAGTAGTTTCACTGTAACCCTTGTACCTTCAAATTGTCGATGAAACAAAGAAATTGCATCGGGATTCAATCCCAAATTCACAATGGCGGTTTCTGTCCACAGGAGTAACATTTAGAAGAGTCTGCTGTTTGGGCCTCTCCTGGGAGCCCAGTGTTAGATTCCGATGCACAGTAGTAGTTTCACTGTAACCCTTGTACCTTCAAATTGTCGTTGAAACAAAGAAATTGCATCGGGATTCAATCCCAAATTCACAATGGCGGTTTCTGTCCACAGGAGTAACATTTAGAAGAGTCTGATGTTTGGGCCTCTCCTGGGAGACCAGTGTTCGATTCCGATGCACAGTAGTAGTTTCACTGTAACCCTTGTACCTTCACATTGTCGATGAAACAAAGAAATTGCATCGGGATTCAACAAAAAAATTCACAATGGCGGTTTCTGTCCACAGGAGTAACATTTAGAAGAGTCTGCTGTTTGGGCCTCTCCTGGGAGCCCAGTGTTAGATTAGGATGCACAGTAGTAGTTTCACTGAAACCCTTGTACCTTCACATTGTCGATGAAACAAAGAAATTCCATCGGGATTTAACACCAAATTCACAATGGCGGTTTCTGTCCACAGGAGTAACATTTAGAAGAGTCTGCTGTTTGGGCCTCTCCTGGGAGCCCAGTGTTAGATTCCGATGCAAAGTAGTAGTTTCACTGTATCCCTTGTCGATGAAACAAAGAAATTGCATCGGGATTCAATCCCAAATTCACAATGGCGGTTTATGTATACAGGAGTAACATTTAGAAGAGTCTGCTGTTTGGGCCTCTCCTGGGAGCCCAATGTTAGATTCCGATGCACAGTAGTAGTTTCACTGTAACCCTTGTACCTTCAAATTGTCGATGAAACAAAGAAACTGCATCGGGATTCAATCCCAAATTCACAATGGCGGTTTCTGTCCACAGGAGTGACATTTAGAAGAGTCTGGTGTTTGGGCCTCTCCTGGGAGCCCAGTGTTGGATTCCGATGCAAAGTAGTAGTTTCACTGTAACCCTTGTACCTTCAAATTGTCGATGAAACAAAGAAATTGCATCGGGATTCAATCCCAAATTCACAATGGCGGTTTCTGTCCACAGGAGTAACATTTAGAAGAGTCTGCTGTTTGGGCCTCTCTGGGAGCCCAGTGTTAGATTCCGATGCACAGTAGTAGTTTCACTGTAACCCTTGTACCTTCAAATTGTCGATGAAACAAAGAAATTGCATCGGGATTCAATCCCAAAATCACAGTGGCGGTTTATGTCCACAGGAGTAACATTTAGAAGAGTCTGCTGTTTGGGCCTCTCCTGGGAGCCCAATGTTAGATTCAGATGCACAGTAGTAGTTTCACTGTAACCCTTGTACCTTCAAATTGTCGCTGAAACAAAGAAATTGCATCGGGATTCAATCCCAAATTCACAATGGCGGATTCTGTCCACATTAGTAACATTTAGAAGAGTCTGCTGTTTGGGCCTCTCCTGGGAGCCCAATGTTAGATTCAGATGCACAGTAGTAGTTTCACTGTAACCCTTGTACCTTCAAATTGTCGTTGAAACAAAGAAATTGCATCGGGATTCAATCCCAAATTCACAATGGCGGTTTCTGTCCACAGGAGTAACATTTAGAAGAGTCTGATGTTTGGGCCTCTCCTGGGAGCCCAGTGTTAGATTCCGATGCACAGTAGTAGTTTCACTGTAACCCTTGTACCTCCACATTGTCGATGAAACAAAGAAATTGCATCGGGATTCAACAAAAAAATTCACAATGGCGGTTTCTGTCCACAGGAGTAACATTTAGAAGAGTCTGCTGTTTGGGCCTCTCCTGGGAGCCCAGTGTTAGATTAGGATGCACAGTAGTAGTTTCCCTGAAACTCTTGTACCTTCACATTGTCGATGAAACAAAGAAATTGCATCGGGATTTAACACCAAATTCACAATGGCGGTTTCTGTCCACAGGAGTAACATTTAGAAGAGTCTGCTGTTTGGGCCTCTCCTGGGAGCCCAGTGTTAGATTCCGATGCACAGTTGTAGTTTCACTGTAACCATTGTACCTTCAAACTGTCGATGAAACAAAGAAATTGCATCGGGATTCAATCCCAAATTCACAATGGCGGTTTCTGTCCACAGGAGTAACATTTAGAAGAGTCTGCTGTTTGGGCCTCTCCTGGGAGCCCAGTGTTAGATTCCGATGCACAGTAGTAGTTTCACTGTAACCCTTGTACCTTCAAACTGTCGATGAAACAAAGAAATTGCATAGGGGTTCAATCCCAAATTCACAATGGCGGTTTCTGTCCACAGGAGTAACATTTAGAAGAGTCTGCTGTTTGGGCCTCTCCTGGGAGCCCAGTGTTAGATTCCGATGCACAGTAGTAGTTTCACTGTAACCCTTGTACCTTCAAATTGTCGATGAAACAAAGAAATTGCATCGGGATTCAATCCCAAAATCACAATGGCGGTTTATGTCCACAGGAGTAACATTTAGAAGAGTCTGCTGTTTGGGCCTCTCCTGGGAGCCCAATGTTAGATTCCGATGCACAGTAGTAGTTTCACTGAAACCTTTGTACCTTCACATTGTCGATGAAACAAAGAAATTGCATCGGGATTTAACACCAAATTCACAATGGCGTTTTCTGTCCACAGGAGTAACATTTAGAAGAGTCTGCTGTTTGGGCCTCTCCTGGGATCCCACTGTTAGATTCCGATGCACAGTAGTAGTTTCACTGTAACCCTTGTACCTTCACATTGTCGATGAAACAAAGAAATTGCATCGGGATTTAACACCAAATTCACAATGGCGGTTTCTGTCCACAGGAGTAACATTTAGAAGAGTCTGCTGTTTGGGCCTCTCCTGGGAGCCCAGTGTTAGATTCCGATGCACAGTAGTAGTTTCACTGTAACCCTTGTACCTTCAAATTGTCGATGAAACAAAGAAATTGCATCGGGATTCAATCCCAAATTCACAATGGCGGTTTCTGTCCACAGGAGTAACATTTAGAAGAGTCTGCTGTTTGGGCCTCTCCTGGGAGCCCAGTGTTAGATTCCGATGCACAGTAGTAGTTTCACTGTAACCTTTGTACCTTCAAATAGTCGATGAAACAAAGAAATTGCATCGGGATCCAATCCCAAATTCACAATGGCGGTTTCTGTCCACAGGAGTAACATTTAGAAGAGTCTGCTGTTTGGGCCTCTCCTGGGAGCCCAGTTTAGATTCCGATGCACAGTAGTAGTTTCACTGTAACCCTTGTACCTTCACATTGTCGATGAAACAAAGAAATTGCATTGGGATTCAACACCAAATTCACAATGGCGGTTTCTTTCCACAGGTGTAACATTTAGAAGAGTCTGCTGTTTGGGCCTCTCCTGGGAGCCCAGTGTTAGATTCCGATGCACAGTAGTAGTTTCACTGTAACCCTTGTACCTTCACATTGCCGATGATACAAAGAAATTGCATCGGGATTCAATCCCAAATTCACAATGGCGGTTTCTGTCCACAGCAGTAACATTAGAAGAGTCTGCTGTTTGGGCCTCTCCTGGGAGCCCAGTTTAGATTCCGATGCACCGTAGTAGTTTCACTGTACCCTTGTACCTTCAAATTGTCGATGAAACAAAGAAATTGCATCGGGATTCAACACGAAATTCACAATGGCGGTTTCTGTCCACAGGAGTAACGTTTAGAAGAGTCTGCTGTTTGGGCCTCTCCTGGGATCCCAGTGTTGGATTCCGATGCACAGTAGTAGTTTCACTGTAACCCTTGTACCTTCACATTGTCGATGAAACAAAGAAATTGCATCGGGATTCAACACCAAATTCACAATGGCGGTTTCGGTCCACAGGTGTAACATTTAGAAGAGTCTGCTGTTTGGGCCTCTCCTGGGAGCCCAGTGTTAAGATTCCGATGCACAGTAGTAGTTTCACTGAAACCCTTGTACCTTCACATTGTCGATGAAACAAAGAAATTGCATCGGGATTTAACACCAAATTCACAATGGCGTTTTCTGTCCACAGGAGTAACATTTAGAAGAGTCTGCTGTTTGGGCCTCTCCTGGGATCCCACTGTTAGATTCCGATGCACAGTAGTAGTTTCACTGTAACCCTTGTACCTTCACATTGTCGATGAAACAAAGAAATTGCATCGGGATTTAACACCAAATTCACAATGGCGGTTTCTGTTCACAGGAGTAACATTTAGAAGAGTCTGCTGTTTGGGCCTCTCCTGGGAGCCCAGTGTTAGATTCCGATGCACAGTAGTAGTTTCTCTGTAACCCTTGTACCTTCAAATTGTCGATGAAACAAAGAAATTGCATCGGGATTCAATCCCAAATTCACAATGGCGGTTTCTGTCCACTGGAGTAACATTTAGAAGAGTCTGATGTTTGGGCCTCTCCTGGGAGCCCAGTGTTAGATTCCGATGCACAGTAGTAGTTTCACTGTAACCCTTGTACCTTCAAATTGTCGATGAAACAAAGAAACTGCATCGGGATTCAATCCCAAATTCACAATGGCGGTTTCTGTCCACAGGAGTAACATTTAGAAGAGTCTGCTGTTTTGGCCTCTCCTGGGAGCCCAGTGTTAGATTCCGATGCACAGTAGTAGTTTCACTGTAACCTTTGTACCTTCAAATTGTCGATGAAACAAAGAAATTGCATCGGGATTCAATCCCAAATTCACAATGGCGGTTTCTGTCCACAGGAGTAACATTTAGAAGAGTCTGCTGTTTGGGCCTCTCCTGGGAGCCCAGTGTTAGATTCCGATGCACAGTAGTAGTTTCACTGTAACCCTTGTACCTTCAAATTGTCGATGAAACAAAGAAATTGCATCGGGATTCAACACCAAATTCACAATGGCGGTTTCTGTCCACAGGAGTAACATTTAGAAGAGTCTGCTGTTTGGGCCTCTCCTGGGAGCCCAGTGTTAGATTCCGATGCACAGTAGTAGTTTCACTGTAACCCTTGTACCTTCACATTCTCGATGAAACAAAGAAATTGCATCGGGATTCAACACCAAATTCACAATGGCGGTTTCTGTCCACAGGTGTAACATTTAGAAGAGTGTGCTGTTTGGGCCTCTCCTGGGAGCCCAGTGTTAGATTCCGATGCACAGTAGTAGTTTCACTGTTACCGTTGTACCTTCACATTGCCGGTAGAACAAAGAAATTGCATCGGGATTCAATCCCAAATTCACAATGGCGGTTTCTGTCCACAGGAGTAACATTTAGAAGAGTCTGCTATTTGGGCCTCTCCTGGGAGCCCAGTGTTAGATTCCGATGCACAGTAGTAGTTTCACTGTAACCCTTGTACCTTCACATTGCCGATGAAACAAGGAAATTGCATCGGGATTCAATCCCAAATTTACAATAGCGGTTTCTGTCCACAGGAGTAACATTTAGAAGAGTCTGCGGTTTGGGCCTCTCCTGGGAGCCCAGTGTTAGATTCCGATGCACAGTAGTAGTTTCACTGTAACCCTTGTACCTTCAAATTGTCGATGAAACAAAGAAATTGCATCGGGATTCAATCCCAAATTCACAATGGCGGTTTCTGTCCACAGGAGTAACATTTAGAAGAGTCTGCTGTTTGGGCCTCTCCTGGGAGCCCAGTGTTAGATTCCGATGCACAGTAGTAGTTTCACTGTAACCCTTGTACCTTCAAATTGTCGATGAAACAAAGAAACTGCATCGGGATTCAATCCCAAATTCGCAATGGCGGTTTCTGTCCACAGGAGTAACATTTAGAAGAGTCTGCTGTTTGGGCCTCTCCGGGGGGCCCAGTGTTAGATTCCGATGCACAGTAGTAGTTTCACTGTAACCTTTGTACCTTCAAATTGTCGATGAAACAAAGAAATGGCATCGGGATTCAATCCCAAATTCACAATGGCGGTTTCTGTCCACAGGAGTAACATTTAGAAGAGTCTGCTGTTTGGGCCTCTCCTGGGAGCCCAGTGTTAGATTCCGATGCACAGTAGTAGTTTCACTGTAACCCTTGTACCTTCAAATTGTCGATGAAACAAAGAAATTGCATCGGGATTCAATCCCAAATTCACAATGGCGGTTTATGTCCACAGGAGTAACATTTAGAAGAGTCTGCTGTTTGGGCCTCTCCTGGGAGCCCAGTGTTAGATTCCGATGCACAGTAGTAGTTTCACTGTAACCCTTGTACCTTCACATTGTCGATGAAACAAAGAAATTGCATCGGGATTCAACACCAAATTCACAATGGCGGTTTCGGTCCACAGGTGTAACATTTAGAATAGTCTGCTGTTTGGGCCTCTCCTGGGAGCCCAGTGTTAAGATTCTGATGCACAGTAGTAGTTTCACTGTAACCCTTGTACCTTCACATTGCCGATAGAACAAAGAAATTGAATCGGGATTCATTCCCAAATTCACAATGGCGGTTTCTGTCCACAGGAGTAACATTTAGAAGAGTCTGCTGTTTGGGCCTCTCCTGGGAGCCCAGTGTTAGATTCCGATGCACAGTAGTAGTTTCACTGTAACCCTTGTACCTTCACATTGCCGATGAAACAAAGAAATTGCATTGGGATTCAATCCCAAATTTACAATGGCGGTTTCTGTCCACAGGAGTAACATTTAGAAGAGTCTGCGGTTTGGGCCTCTCCTGGGAGCCCAGTGTTAAGATTCCGATGCACAGTAGTAGTTTCACTGTAACCCTTGAACCTTCAAATTGTCGATGAAAAAAAAATTTGCATCGGGATTCAACACCAAATTCACAATGGCGGTTACTGTCCACATGTGTAACATTTAGAAGAGTCTGCTGTTTGGGCCTCTCCTGGGAGCCCAGTTTAGATTCCGATGCACAGTAGTAGTTTCACTGTAACCCTTGTACCTTCAAATTGTCGATGAAACAAAGAAATTGCATCGGGATTCAATCCCAAATTCACAATGGCGGTTTCTGTCCACAGGAGTAACATTTAGAAGAGTCTGCTGTTTGGGCCTCTCCTGGGAGCCCAGTGTTAGATTCCGATGCACAGTAGTAGTTTCACTGTAACCCTTGTACCTTCAAATTGTCGATGAAACAAAGAAATTGCATCGGGATTCAATCCCAAATTCACAGTGGCGGTTTCTGTCCACAGGAGTAACATTTAGAAGAGTCTGCTGTTTGGGGACTCTCCTGGGAGCCCAGTTTAGATTCCGATGCACAGTAGTAGTTTCACTGTAACCCTTGTACCTTCACATTGTCAATGAAACAAAGAAATTGCATTGGGATTCAACACCAAATTCACAATGGCGGTTTCTGTCCACAGGTGTAACATTTAGAAGAGTCTGCTGTTTGGGCCTCTCCTGGGAGCCCAGTGTTAGATTCCGATGCACAGTAGTAGTTTCACTGTAACCCTTGTACCTTCACATTGCCGATGATACAAAGAAATTGCATCGGGATTCAATCCCAAATTCACAATGGCGGTTTCTGTCCACAGCAGTAACATTAGAAGAGTCTGCTGTTTGGGCCTCTCCTGGGAGCCCAGTGTTAGATTCCGATGCACCGTAGTAGTTTCACTGTACCCTTGTACCTTCAAATTGTCGATGAAACAAAGAAATTGCATCGGGATTCAACACGAAATTCACAATGGCGGTTTCTGTCCACAGGAGTAACGTTTAGAATAGTCTGCTGTTTGGGCCTCTCCTGGGAGCCCAGTGTTGGATTCCGATGCACAGTAGTAGTTTCACTGTAACCCTTGTACCTTCACATTGTCGATGAAACAAAGAAATTGCATCGGGATTCAACATCAAATTCACAATGGCGGTTTCGGTCCACAGGTGTAACATTTAGAAGAGTCTGCTGTTTGGTCCTCTCCTGGGAGCCCAGTGTTAAGATTCCGATGCACAGTAGTAGTTTCACTGTAACCCTTGTACCTTCACATTGCCGATAGAACAAAGAAATTGAATCGGGATTCAATCCCAAATTCACAATGGCGGTTTCTGTCCACAGGAGTAACATTTAGAAGAGTCTGCTGTTTGGGCCTCTCCTGGGAGCCCAGTGTTAGATTCCGATGCACAGTAGTAGTTTCACTGTAAAACTTGTACCTTCACATTGCCGATGAAACAAAGAAATTGCATCGGGATTCAATCCCAAATTTACAATGGCGGTTTCTGTCCACAGGAGTAACATTTAGAAGAGTCTGCGGTTTGGGCCTCTCCTGGGAGCCCAGTGTTAGATTCCGATGCACAGTAGTAGTTTCACTGTAACCCTTGAACCTTCAAATTGTCGATGAAACAAAGAATTTGCATCGGGATTCAACACCAAATTCACAATGGCGGTTACTGTCCACATGTGTAACATTTAGAAGAGTCTGCTGTTTGGGCCTCTCCTGGGAGCCCAGTTTAGATTCCGATGCACAGTAGTAGTTTCTCTGTAACCCTTGTACCTTCAAATTGTCGATGAAACAAAGAAACTGCAACGGGATTCAATCCCAAATTCACAATGGCGGTTTCTGTCCACAGGAGTAACATTTAGAAGAGTCTGCTGTTTGGGCCTCTCCTGGGAGCCCAGTGTTAGATTCCGATGCACAGTAGTAGTTTCACTGTAACCTTTGTACCTTCAAATTGTCGATGAAACAAAGAAATTGCATCGGGATTCAATCCCAAATTCACAATGGCGGTTTCTGTCCACAGGAGTAACATTTAGAAGAGTCTGCTGTTTGGGCCTCTCCTGGGAGCCCAGTTTAGATTCCGATGCACAGTAGTAGTTTCACTGCAACCCTTGTACCTTCAAATTGTCGATGAAACAAAGAAATTGCATCGGGATTCAACACCAAATTCACAATGGCGGTTTCTGTCCACATGTGTAACATTTAGAAGAGTCTGCTGTTTGGGCCTCTCCTGGGAGCCCAGTTTAGATTCCGATGCACAGTAGTAGTTTCACTGTAACCCTTGTACCTTCACATTCTCGATGAAACAAAGAAATTGCATCGGGATTCAACACAAATTTACAATGGCGGTTTCTGTCCACAGGTGTAACATTTAGAAGAGTGTGCTGTTTGGGCCTCTCCTGGGAGCCCAGTGTTAGATTCCGATGCACAGTAGTAGTTTCACTGTTACCCTTGTACCTTCACATTGCCGATAGAACAAAGAAATTGCATCGGGATTCAATCCCAAATTCACAATGGCGGTTTCTGTCCACAGGAGTAACATTTAGAAGAGTCTGCTGTTTGGGCCTCTCTGGGAGCCCAGTGTTAGATTCCGATGCACAGTAGTAGTTTCACTGTAACCCTTGTACCTTCAAATTGTCGCTGAAACAAAGAAATTGCATCGGGATTCAATCCCAAATTCACAATGGCGGATTCTGTCCACATTAGTAACATTTAGAAGAGTCTGCTGTTTGGGCCTCTCCTGGGAGCCCAATGTTAGATTCAGATGCACAGTAGTAGTTTCACTGTAACCCTTGTACCTTCAAATTGTCGTTGAAACAAAGAAATTGCATCGGGATTCAATCCCAAATTCACAATGGCGGTTTCTGTCCACAGGAGTAACATTTAGAAGAGTCTGATGTTTGGGCCTCTCCTGGGAGCCCAGTGTTAGATTCCGATGCACAGTAGTAGTTTCACTGTAACCCTTGTACCTCCACATTGTCGATGAAACAAAGAAATTGCATCGGGATTCAACAAAAAAATTCACAATGGCGGTTTCTGTCCACAGGAGTAACATTTAGAAGAGTCTGCTGTTTGGGCCTCTCCTGAGAGCCCAGTGTTAGATTAGGATGCACAGTAGTAGTTTCCCTGAAACTCTTGTACCTTCACATTGTCGATGAAACAAAGAAATTGCATCGGGATTTAACACCAAATTCACAATGGCGGTTTCTGTCCACAGGAGTAAAATTTAGAAGAGTCTGCTGTTTGGGCCTCTCCTGGGAGCCCAGTGTTAGATTCCGATGCACAGTTGTAGTTTCACTGTAACCATTGTACCTTCAAACTGTCGATGAAACAAAGAAATTGCATCGGGATTCTATCCCAAATTCACAATGGCGGTTTCTGTCCACAGGAGTAACATTTAGAAGAGTCTGCTGTTTGGGCCTCTCCTGGGAGCCCAGTGTTAGATTCCGATGCACAGTAGTAGTTTCACTGTAACCCTTGTACCTTCAAATTGTCGATGAAACAAAGAAATTGCATAGGGGTTCAATCCCAAATTCACAATGGCGGTTTCTGTCCACAGGAGTAACATTTAGAAGAGTCTGCTGTTTGGGCCTCTCCTGGGAGCCCAGTGTTAGATTCCGATGCACAGTAGCAGTTTCACTGTAACCCTTGTACCTTCAAATTGTCGATGAAACAAAGAAATTGCATCGGGATTCAATCCCAAAATCACAATGGCGGTTTATGTCCACAGGAGTAACATTTAGAAGAGTCTGCTGTTTGGGCCTCTCCTGGGAGCCCAATGTTAGATTCCGATGCACAGTAGTAGTTTCACTGAAACCCTTGTACCTTCACATTGTCGATGAAACAAAGAAATTGCATCGGGATTTAACACCAAATTCACAATGGCGTTTTCTGTCCACAGGAGTAACATTTAGAAGAGTCTGCTGTTTGGGCCTCTCCTGGGATCCCACTGTTAGATTCCGATGCACAGTAGTAGTTTCACTGTAACCCTTGTACCTTCACATTGTCGATGAAACAAAGAAATTGCATCGGGATTTAACACCAAATTCACAATGGCGGTTTCTGTCCACAGGAGTAACATTTAGAAGAGTCTGCTGTTTGGGCCTCTCCTGGGAGCCCAGTGTTAGATTCCGATGCACAGTAGTAGTTTCACTGTAACCCTTGTACCTTCAAATTGTCGATGAAACAAAGAAATTGCATCGGGATTCAATCCCAAATTCACAATGGCGGTTTCTGTCCACAGGAGTAACATTTAGAAGAGTCTGCTGTTTGGGCCTCTCCTGGGAGCCCAGTGTTAGATTCCGATGCACAGTAGTAGTTTCACTGTAACCTTTGTACCTTCAAATAGTCGATGAAACAAAGAAATTGCATCGGGATCCAATCCCAAATTCACAATGGCGGTTTCTGTCCACAGGAGTAACATTTAGAAGAGTCTGCTGTTTGGGCCTCACCTGGGAGCCCAGTTTAGATTCCGATGCACAGTAGTAGTTTCACTGTAACCCTTGTACCTTCACATTGTCGATGAAACAAAGAAATTGCATTGGGATTCAACACCAAATTCACAATGGCGGTTTCTTTCCACAGGTGTAACATTTAGAAGAGTCTGCTGTTTGGGCCTCTCCTGGGAGCCCAGTGTTAGATTCCGATGCACAGTAGTAGTTTCACTGTAACCCTTGTACCTTCACATTGCCGATGATACAAAGAAATTGCATCGGGATTCAATCCCAAATTCACAATGGCGGTTTCTGTCCACAGCAGTAACATTAGAAGAGTCTGCTGTTTGGGCCTCTCCTGGGAGCCCAGTGTTAGATTCCGATGCACCGTAGTAGTTTCACTGTACCCTTGTACCTTCAAATTGTCGATGAAACAAAGAAATTGCATCGGGATTCAACACGAAATTCACAATGGCGGTTTCTGTCCACAGGAGTAACGTTTAGAAGAGTCTGCTGTTTGGGCCTCTCCTGGGATCCCAGTGTTGGATTCCGATGCACAGTAGTAGTTTCACTGTAACCCTTGTACCTTCACATTGTCGATGAAACAAAGAAATTGCATCGGGATTCAACACCAAATTCACAATGGCGGTTTCGGTCCACAGGTGTAACATTTAGAAGGGTCTGCTGTTTGGGCCTCTCCTGGGAGCCCAGTGTTAAGATTCCGATGCACAGTAGTAGTTTCACTGAAACCCTTGTACCTTCACATTGTCGATGAAACAAAGAAATTGCATCGGGATTTAACACCAAATTCACAATGGCGTTTTCTGTCCACAGGAGTAACATTTAGAAGAGTCTGCTGTTTGGGCCTCTCCTGGGATCCCACTGTTAGATTCCGATGCACAGTAGTAGTTTCACTGTAACCCTTGTACCTTCACATTGTCGATGAAACAAAGAAATTGCATCGGGATTTAACACCAAATTCACAATGGCGGTTTCTGTCCACAGGAGTAACATTTAGAAGAGTCTGCTGTTTGGGCCTCTCCTGGGAGCCCAGTGTTAGATTCCGATGCACAGTAGTAGTTTCACTGTAACCCTTGTACCTTCAAATTGTCGATGAAACAAAGAAATTGCATCGGGATTCAATCCCAAATTCACAATGGCGGTTTCTGTCCACAGGAGTAACATTTAGAAGAGTCTGCTGTTTGGGCCTCTCCTGGGAGCCCAGTGTTAGATTCCGATGCACAGTACTAGTTTCTCTGTAACCCTTGTACCTTCAAATTGTCGATGAAACAAAGAAATTGCATCGGGATTCAATCCCAAATTCACAATGGCGGTTTCTGTCCACTGGAGTAACATTTAGAAGAGTCTGATGTTTGGGCCTCTCCTGGGAGCCCAGTGTTAGATTCCGATGCACAGTAGTAGTTTCACTGTAACCCTTGTACCTTCAAATTGTCGATGAAACAAAGAAACTGCATCGGGATTCAATCCCAAATTCACAATGGCGGTTTCTGTCCACAGGAGTAACATTTAGAAGAGTCTGCTGTTTTGGCCTCTCCTGGGAGCCCAGTGTTAGATTCCGATGCACAGTAGTAGTTTCACTCTAACCTTTGTACCTTCAAATTGTCGATGAAACAAAGAAATTGCATCGGGATTCAATCCCAAATTCACAATGGCGGTTTCTGTCCACAGGAGTAACATTTAGAAGAGTCTGCTGTTTGGGCCTCTCCTGGGAGCCCAGTTTAGATTCCGATGCACAGTAGTAGTTTCACTGTAACCCTTGTACCTTCAAATTGTCGATGAAACAAAGAAATTGCATCGGGATTCAACACCAAATTCACAATGGCGGTTTCTGTCCACAGGAGTAACATTTAGAAGAGTCTGCTGTTTGGGCCTCTCCTGGGAGCCCAGTGTTAGATTCCGATGCACAGTAGTAGTTTCACTGTAACCCTTGTACCTTCACATTCTCGATGAAACAAAGAAATTGCATCGGGATTCAACACCAAATTCACAATGGCGGTTTCTGTCCACAGGTGTAACATTTAGAAGAGTGTGCTGTTTGGGCCTCTCCTGGGAGCCCAGTGTTAGATTCCGATGCACAGTAGTAGTTTCACTGTTACCGTTGTACCTTCACATTGCCGATAGAACAAAGAAATTGCATCGGGATTCAATCCCAAATTCACAATGGCGGTTTCTGTCCACAGGAGTAACATTTAGAAGAGTCTGCTGTTTGGGCCTCTCCTGGGAGCCCAGTGTTAGATTCCGATGCACAGTAGTAGTTTCACTGTAACCCTTGTACCTTCACATTGCCGATGAAACAAGGAAATTGCATCGGGATTCAATCCCAAATTTACAATAGCGGTTTCTGTCCACAGGAGTAACATTTAGAAGAGTCTGCGGTTTGGGCCTCTCCTGGGAGCCCAGTGTTAGATTCCGATGCACAGTAGTAGTTTCACTGTAACCCTTGTACCTTCAAATTGTCGATGAAACAAAGAAATTGCATCGGGATTCAATCCCAAATTCACAATGGCGGTTTCTGTCCACAGGAGTAACATTTAGAAGAGTCTGCTGTTGGGGCCTCTCCTGGGAGCCCAGTGTTAGATTCCGATGCACAGTAGTAGTTTCACTGTAACCCTTGTACCTTCAAATTGTCGATGAAACAAAGAAACTGCATCGGGATTCAATCCCAAATTCGCAATGGCGGTTTCTGTCCACAGGAGTAACATTTAGAAGAGTCTGCTGTTTGGGCCTCTCCTGGGAGCCCAGTGTTAGATTCCGATGCACAGTAGTAGTTTCACTGTAACCTTTGTACCTTCAAATTGTCGATGAAACAAAGAAATGGCATCGGGATTCAATCCCAAATTCACAATGGCGGTTTCTGTCCACAGGAGTAACATTTAGAAGAGTCTGCTGTTTGGGCCTCTCCTGGGAGCCCAGTGTTAGATTCCGATGCACAGTAGTAGTTTCACTGTAACCCTTGTACCTTCAAATTGTCGATGAAACAAAGAAATTGCATCGGGATTCAATCCCAAATTCACAATGGCGGTTTATGTCCACAGGAGTAACATTTAGAAGAGTCTGCTGTTTGGGCCTCTCCTGGGAGCCCAGTGTTAGATTCCGATGCACAGTAGTAGTTTCACTGTAACCCTTGTACCTTCACATTGTCGATGAAACAAAGAAATTGCATCGGGATTCAACACCAAATTCACAATGGCGGTTTCGGTCCACAGGTGTAACATTTAGAAGAGTCTGCTGTTTGGGCCTCTCCTGGGAGCCCAGTGTTAAGATTCTGATGCACAGTAGTAGTTTCACTGTAACCCTTGTACCTTCACATTGCCGATAGAACAAAGAAATTGAATCGGGATTCATTCCCAAATTCACAATGGCGGTTTCTGTCCACAGGAGTAACATTTAGAAGAGTCTGCTGTTTGGGCCTCTCCTGGGAGCCCAGTGTTAGATTCCGATGCACAGTAGTAGTTTCACTGTAACCCTTGAACCTTCAAATTGTCGATGAAAAAAAAATTTGCATCGGGATTCAACACCAAATTCACAATGGCGGTTACTGTCCACATGTGTAACATTTAGAAGAGTCTGCTGTTTGGGCCTCTCCTGGGAGCCCAGTTTAGATTCCGATGCACAGTAGTAGTTTCACTGTAACCCTTGTACCTTCAAATTGTCGATGAAACAAAGAAATTGCATCGGGATTCAATCCCAAATTCACAATGGCGGTTTCTGTCCACAGGAGTAACATTTAGAAGAGTCTGCTGTTTGGGCCTCTCCTGGGAGCCCAGTGTTAGATTCCGATGCACAGTAGTAGTTTCACTGTAACCCTTGTACCTTCAAATTGTCGATGAAACAAAGAAATTGCATCGGGATTCAATCCCAAATTCACAGTGGCGGTTTCTGTCCACAGGAGTAACATTTAGAAGAGTCTGCTGTTTGGGGACTCTCCTGGGAGCCCAGTTTAGATTCCGATGCACAGTAGTAGTTTCACTGTAACCCTTGTACCTTCACATTGTCGATGAAACAAAGAAATTGCATTGGGATTCAACACCAAATTCACAATGGCGGTTTCTGTCCACAGGTGTAACATTTAGAAGAGTCTGCTGTTTGGGCCTCTCCTGGGAGCCCAGTGTTAGATTCCGATGCACAGTAGTAGTTTCACTGTAACCCTTGTACCTTCACATTGCCGATGATACAAAGAAATTGCATCGGGATTCAATCCCAAATTCACAATGGCGGTTTCTGTCCACAGCAGTAACATTAGAAGAGTCTGCTGTTTGGGCCTCTCCTGGGAGCCCAGTGTTAGATTCCGATGCACCGTAGTAGTTTCACTGTACCCTTGTACCTTCAAATTGTCGATGAAACAAAGAAATTGCATCGGGATTCAACACGAAATTCACAATGGCGGTTTCTGTCCACAGGAGTAACGTTTAGAATAGTCTGCTGTTTGGGCCTCTCCTGGGAGCCCAGTGTTGGATTCCGATGCACAGTAGTAGTTTCACTGTAACCCTTGTACCTTCACATTGTCGATGAAACAAAGAAATTGCATCGGGATTCAACACCAAATTCACAATGGCGGTTTCGGTCCACAGGTGTAACATTTAGAAGAGTCTGCTGTTTGGTCCTCTCCTGGGAGCCCAGTGTTAAGATTCCGATGCACAGTAGTAGTTTCACTGTAACCCTTGAACCTTCAAATTGTCGATGAAACAAAGAATTTGCATCGGGATTCAACACCAAATTCACAATGGCGGTTACTGTCCACATGTGTAACATTTAGAAGAGTCTGCTGTTTGGGCCTCTCCTGGGAGCCCAGTTTAGATTCCGATGCACAGTAGTAGTTTCTCTGTAACCCTTGTACCTTCAAATTGTCGATGAAACAAAGAAACTGCAACGGGATTCAATCCCAAATTCACAATGGCGGTTTCTGTCCACAGGAGTAACATTTAGAAGAGTCTGCTGTTTGGGCCTCTCCTGGGAGCCCAGTGTTAGATTCCGATGCACAGTAGTAGTTTCACTGTAACCTTTGTACCTTCAAATTGTCGATGAAACAAAGAAATTGCATCGGGATTCAATCCCAAATTCACAATGGCGGTTTCTGTCCACAGGAGTAACATTTAGAAGAGTCTGCTGTTTGGGCCTCTCCTGGGAGCCCAGTTTAGATTCCGATGCACAGTAGTAGTTTCACTGTAACCCTTGTACCTTCAAATTGTCGATGAAACAAAGAAATTGCATCGGGATTCAACACCAAATTCACAATGGCGGTTTCTGTCCACATGTGTAACATTTAGAAGAGTCTGCTGTTTGGGCCTCTCCTGGGAGCCCAGTGTTAGATTCCGATGCACAGTAGTAGTTTCACTGTAACCCTTGTACCTTCACATTCTCGATGAAACAAAGAAATTGCATCGGGATTCAACACAAATTTACAATGGCGGTTTCTGTCCACAGGTGTAACATTTAGAAGAGTGTGCTGTTTGGGCCTCTCCTGGGAGCCCAGTGTTAGATTCCGATGCACAGTAGTAGTTTCACTGTTACCCTTGTACCTTCACATTGCCGATAGAACAAAGAAATTGCATCGGGATTCAATCCCAAATTCACAATGGCGGTTTCTGTCCACAGGAGTAACATTTAGAAGAGTCTGCTGTTTGGGACTATCCTGGGAGCCCAGTGTTAGATTCCGATGCACAGTAGTAGTTTCACTGTAACCCTTGTACCTTCACATTGTCGATGAAACAAGGAAATTGCATCGGGATTCAATCCCAAATTTACAATGGCGGTTTCTGTCCACAGGAGTAACATTTAGAAGAGTCTGCGGTTTGGGTCTCTGCTGGGAGCCCAGTGTTAGATTCCGATGCACAGTAGTAGTTTCACTGTAACCCTTGTACCTTCAAATTGTCGATGAAACAAAGAAATTGCATCGGGATTCAATCCCAAATTCACAATGGCGGTTTCTGTCCACAGGAGTAACATTTAGAAGAGTCTGCTGTTTGGGCCTCTCCTGGGAGCCCAGTGTTAGATTCCGATGCACAGTAGTAGTTTCACTGTAACCCTTGTACCTTCAAATTGTCGATGAAACAAAGAAACTGCATCGGGATTCAATCCCAAATTCGCAATGGCGGTTTCTGTCCACAGGAGTAACATTTAGTAGAGTCTGCTGTTTGGGCCTCTCCTGGGAGCCCAGTGTTAGATTCCGATGCACAGTAGTAGTTTCACTGTAACCTTTGTACCTTCAAATTGTCGATGAAACAAAGAAATGGCATCGGGATTCAATCCCAAATTCACAATGGCGGTTTCTATCCACAGGAGTAACATTTAGAAGAGTCTGCTGTTTGGGCCTCTCCTGGGAGCCCAGTGTTAGATTCCGATGCACAGTAGTAGTTTCACTGTAACCCTTGTACCTTCAAATTGTCGATGAAACAAAGAAATTGCATCGGGATTCAATCCCAAATTCACAATGGCGGTTTATGTCCACAGGAGTAACATTTAGAAGAGTCTGCTGTTTGGACCTCTCCTGGGAGCCCAGTGTTAGATTCCGATGCACAGTAGTAGCTTCACTGTAACCCTTGTACCTTCACATTGTCGATGAAACAAAGAAATTGCATCGGGATTCAACACCAAATTCACAATGGCGGTTTCGGTCCACAGGTGTAACATTTAGAAGAGTCTGCTGTTTGGGCCTCTCCTGGGAGCCCAGTGTTAAGATTCCGATGCACAGTAGTAGTTTCACTGTAACCCTTGTACCTTCAAATTGCCGATAGAACAAAGAAATTGAATCGGGATTCAATCCCAAATTCACAATGGCGGTTTCTGTCCACAGGAGTAACATTTAGAAGAGTCTGCTGTTTGGGCCTCTCCTGGGAGCCCAGTGTTAGATTCCGATGCACAGTAGTAGTTTCACTGTAACCCTTGTACCTTCACATTGCCGATGAAACAAAGAAATTGCATCGGGATTCAATCCCAAATTTACAATGGCGGTTTCTGTCCACAGGAGTAACATTTAGAAGAGTCTGCGGTTTGGGCCTCTCCTGGGAGCCCAGTGTTAGATTCCGATGCACAGTAGTAGTTTCACTGTAACCCTTGAACCTTCAAATTGTCGATGAAAAAAAAATTTTCATCGGGATTCAACACCAAATTCACAATGGCGGGTACTGTCCTCATGTGTAACATTTAGAAGAGTCTGCTGTTTGGGCCTCTCCTGGGAGCCCAGTTTAGATTCCGATGCACAGTAGTAGTTTCACTGTAACCCTTGTACCTTCAAATTGTCGATGAAACAAAGAAATTGCATCGGGATTCAATCCCAAATTCACAATGGCGGTTTCTGTCCACAGGAGTAACATTTAGAAGAGTCTGCTGTTTGGGCCTCTCCTGGGAGCCCAGTGTTAGATTCCGATGCACAGTAGTAGTTTCACTGTAACCCTTGGCCTTCAAATTGTCGATGAAACAAAGAAACTGCATCGGGATTCAATCCCAAATTCACAATGGCGGTTTCTGTCCACAGGAGTAACATTTAGAGGAGTCTGCTGTTTGGGCCTCTCCTGGGAGCCCAGTGTTAGATTCCGATGCACAGTAGTAGTTTCACTGTAACCTTTGTACCTTCAAATTGTCGATGAAACAAGGAAATTGCATCGGGATTCAATCCCAAATTCACAATGGCGGTTTCTGTCCACAGGAGTAACATTTAGAAGAGTCTGCTGTTTGGGCCTCTCCTGGGAGCCCAGTTTAGATTCCGATGCACAGTAGTAGTTTCACTGTAACCCTTGTACCTTCAAATTGTCGATGAAACAAAGTAATTGCATCGGGATTCAAAACCAAATTCACAATGGCGGTTTCTGTCCACATGTGTAACATTTAGAAGAGTCTGCTGTTTGGGCCTCTCCTGGGAGCCCAGTGTTGGATTCCGATGCACAGTAGTAGTTTCACTGTAACCCTTGTACCTTCACATTCTCGATGAAAAGAAGAAATTGCATCGGGATTCAACACCAAATTCACAATGGCGGTTTCTGTCCACAGTCGTAACATTTAGAAGAGTCTGCTGTTTGGGCCTCTCCTGGGAGCCCAGTGTTAGATTCCGATGCACAGTAGTAGTTTCACTGTAACCCTTGTACCTTCACATTGCCGATAGAACAAAGTAATTGCATCGGGATTCAATCCCAAATTCACAATGGCGGTTTCTGTCCACAGGAGTAACATTTAGAAGAGTCTGCTGTTTGGGCCTCTCCTGGGAGCCCAGTGTTAGATTCCGATGCACAGTAGTAGTTTCACTGTAACCTTTGTACTTTCAAATTGTCGATGAAACAAAGAAATGGCATCGGGATTCAATCCCAAATTCACAATGGCGGTTTCTGTCCACAGGAGTAACATTTAAAAGAGTCTGCTGTTTGGGCCTCTCCTGGGAGCCCAGTGTTAGATTCCGATGCACAGTAGTAGTTTCACTGTAACCCTTGTACCTTCAAATTGTCGATGAAACAAAGAAATTGCATCGGGATTCAATCCCAAATTCACAATGGCGGTTTCTGTCCACAGGAGTAACATTTAGAAGAGTCTGCTGTTTGGGCCTCTCCTGGGAGCCCAGTGTTAGATTCCGATGCACAGTAGTAGTTTCACTGTAACCCTTGTACCTTCAAATTGTCGATGAAACAAAGAAACTGCATCGGGATTCAATCCCAAATTCTTAATGGCGGTTTCTGTCCACAGGAGTAACATTTAGAAGAGTCTGCTGTTTGGGCCTCTCCTGGGAGCTCAGTGTTAGTTTCCGATGCACAGTAGTAGTTTCACTGTAACCTTTGTACCTTCAAATTGTCGATGAAACAAAGAAATGGCATCGGGATTCAATCCCAAATTCACAATGGCGGTTTCTGTCCACAGGAGTAACATTTAAAAGAGTCTGCTGTTTGGGCCTCTCCTGGGAGCCCAGTGTTAGATTCCGATGCACAGTAGTAGTTTCACTGTAACCCTTGTACCTTCAAATTGTCGATGAAACAAAGAAATTGCATCGGGATTCAATCCCAAATTCACAATGGCGGTTTCTGTCCACAGGAGTAACATTTAGAAGAGTCTGCTGTTTGGGCCTCTCCTGGGAGCCCAATGTTAGATTCAGATGCACAGTAGTAGTTTCACTGTAACCCTTGTACCTTCAAATTGTCGATGAAACCAAGAAACTGCATCGGGATTCAATCCCAAATTCACAATGGCGGTTTCTGTCCACAGGAGTAACATTTAGAAGAGTCTGCTGTTTGGGCCTCTCCTGGGAGCCCAGTGTTAGATTCCGATGCACAGTAGTAGTTTCACTGTAACCCTTGTACCTTCACATTCTCGATGAAACAAAGAAATTGCATCGGGATTCAACAC
This sequence comes from Schistocerca nitens, assembly GCF_023898315.1. Taxonomy (NCBI): domain Eukaryota; kingdom Metazoa; phylum Arthropoda; class Insecta; order Orthoptera; family Acrididae; genus Schistocerca; species Schistocerca nitens. The sequence goes on from NC_064623.1 coordinate 178,479,615, forward strand.
CAAATTTACAATGGCGGTTTCTGTCCACAGGTGTAACATTTAGAAGAGTGTGCTGTTTGGGCCTCTCCTGGGAGCCCAGTGTTAGATTCCGATGCACAGTAGTAGTTTCACTGTTACCCTTGTACCTTCACATTGCCGATAGAACAAAGAAATTGCATCGGGATTCAATCCCAAATTCACAATGGCAGTTTCTGTCCACAGGAGTAACATTTAGAAGAGTCTGCTGTTTGGGACTATCCTGGGAGCCCAGTGTTAGATTCCGATGCACAGTAGTAGTTTCACTGTAACCCTTGTACCTTCACATTGCCGATGAAACAAGGAAATTGCATCGGGATTCAATCCCAAATTTACAATGGCGGTTTCTGTCCACAGGAGTAACATTTAGAAGAGTCTGCGGTTTGGGTCTCTGCTGGGAGCCCAGTGTTAGATTCCGATGCACAGTAGTAGTTTCACTGTAACCCTTGTACCTTCAAATTGTCGATGAAACAAAGAAATTGCATCGCGATTCAATCCCAAATTCACAATGGCGGTTTCTGTCCACAGGAGTAACATTTAGAAGAGTCTGCTGTTTGGGCCTCTCCTGGGAGCCCAGTGTTAGATTCCGATGCACAGTAGTAGTTTCACTGTAACCCTTGTACCTTCAAATTGTCGATGAAACAAAGAAACTGCATCGGGATTCAATCCCAAATTCTTAATGGCGGTTTCTGTCCACAGGAGTAACATTTAGAAGAGTCTGCTGTTTGGGCCTCTCCTGGGAGCCCAGTGTTAGATTCCGATGCACAGTAGTAGTTTCACTGTAACCTTTGTACCTTCAAATTGTCGATGAAACAAAGAAATGGCATCGGGATTCAATCCCAAATTCAAAATGGCGGTTTCTGTCCCCAGGAGTAACATTTAAAAGAGTCTGCTGTTTGGGCCTCTCCTGGGAGCCCAATGTTAGATTCCGATGCACAGTAGTAGTTTCACTGTAACCCTTGTACCTTCACATTGTCGATGAAACAAAGAAATTGCATCGGGATTCAATCCTAAATTCACAATGGCGGTTTCTGTCCACAGGAGTAACATTTAGAAGAGTCTGCTGTTTGGGCCTCTCCTGGGAGCCCAATGTTAGATTCAGATGCACAGTAGTAGTTTCACTGTAACCCTTGTACCTTCAAATTGTCGATGAAACCAAGAAACTGCATCGGGATTCAATCCCAAATTCACAATGGCGGTTTCTGTCCACAGGAGTAACATTTAGAAGAGTCTGCTGTTTGGGCCTCTCCTGGGAGCCCAGTGTTAGATTCCGATGCACAGTAGTAGTTTCACTGTAACCCTTGTACCTTCACATTCTCGATGAAACAAAGAAATTGCATCGGGATTCAACACCAAATTTACAATGGCGGTTTCTGTCCACAGGTGTAACATTTAGAAGAGTGTGCTGTTTGGGCCTCTCCTGGGAGCCCAGTGTTAGATTCCGATGCACAGTAGTAGTTTCACTGTTACCCTTGTACCTTCACATTGCCGATAGAACAAAGAAATTGCATCGGGATTCAATCCCAAATTCACAATGGCAGTTTCTGTCCACAGGAGTAACATTTAGAAGAGTCTGCTGTTTGGGACTATCCTGGGAGCCCAGTGTTAGATTCCGATGCACAGTAGTAGTTTCACTGTAACCCTTGTATCTTCACATTGCCGATGAAACAAGGAAAATGCATCGGGATTCAATCCCAAATTTACAATGGCGGTTTCTGTCCACAGGAGTAACATTTAGAAGAGTCTGCGGTTTGGGTCTCTGCTGGGAGCCCAGTGTTAGATTCCGATGCACAGTAGTAGTTTCACTGTAACCTTTGTACCTTCAAATTGTCGATGAAACAAAGAAATGGCATCGGGATTCAATCCCAAATTCACAATGGCGGTTTCTGTCCACAGGAGTAACATTTAGAAGAGTCTGCTGTTTGGGCCTCTCCTGGGAGCCCAGTGTTAGATTGCGATGCACAGTAGTAGTTTCACTGTAACCCTTGTACCTTCAAATTGTCGATGAAACAAAGAAATTGCATCGGGATTCAATCCCAAATTCACAATGGCGGTTTATGTCCACAGGAGTAACATTTAGAAGAGTCTGCTGTTTGGGCCTCTCCTGGGAGCCCAGTGTTAGATTCCGATGCACAGTAGTAGCTTCACTGTAACCCTTGTACCTTCACATTGTCGATGAAACAAAGAACTTGCATCGGGATTCAACACCAAATTCACAATGGCGGTTTCGGTCCACAGGTGTAACATTTAGAAGAGTCTGCTGTTTGGGCCTCTCCTGGGAGCCCAGTGTTAAGATTCCGATGCATAGTAGTAGTTTCACTGTAACCCTTGTACCTTCACATTGCCGATAGAACAAAGAAATTGAATCGGGATTCAATCCCAAATTCACAATGGCGGTTTCTGTCCACAGGAGTAACATTTAGAAGAGTCTGCTGTTTGGGCCTCTCCTGGGAGCCCAGTGTTAGATTCCGATGCACAGTAGTAGTTCACTGTAACCCTTGTACCTTCACATTGCCGATGAAACAAAGAAATTGCATCGGGATTCAATCCCAAATTTACAATGGTGGTTTCTGTCCACAGGAGTAACATTTAGAAGAGTCTGCGGTTTGGGCCTCTCCTGGGAGCCCAGTGTTAGATTCCGATGCACAGTAGTAGTTTCACTGTAACCCTTGAACCTTCAAATTGTCGATGAAAAAAAAATTTGCATCGGGATTCAACACCAAATTCACAATGGCGGTTACTGTCCACATGTGTAACATTTAGAAGAGTCTGCTGTTTGGGCCTCTCCTGGGAGCCCAGTTTAGATTCCGATGCACAGTAGTAGTTTCACTGTAACCCTTGTACCTTCAAATTGTCGATGAAACAAAGAAATTACATCGGGATTCAATCCCAAATTCACAATGGCGGTTTCTGTCCACAGGAGTAACATTTAGAAGAGTCTGCTGTTTGGGCCTCTCCTGGGAGCCCAGTGTTAGATTCCGATGCACAGTAGTAGTTTCACTGTAACCCTTGTACCTTCAAATTGTCGATGAAACAAAGAAACTGCATCGGGATTCAATCCCAAATTCACAATGGCGGTTTCTGTCCACAGGAGTAACATTTAGAGGAGTCTGCTGTTTGGGCCTCTCCTGGGAGCCCAGTGTTAGATTCCGATGCACAGTAGTAGTTTCACTGTAACCTTTGTACCTTCAATTTGTCGATGAAACAAGGAAATTGCATCGGGATTCAATCCCTAATTCACAATGGCGGTTTCTGTCCACAGGAGTAACATTTAGAAGAGTCTGCTGTTTGGGCCTCTCCTGGGAGCCCAGTGTTAGATTCCGATGCACAGTAGTAGTTTCACTGTAACCCTTGTACCTTCACATTGCCGATAGAACAAAGCAATTGCATCGGTATTCAATCCCAAATTCACAATGGCGGTTTCTGTCCACAGGAGTAACATTTAGAAGAGTCTGCTGTTTGGGCCTCTCCTGGGAGCCCAGTGTTAGATTCCGATGCACAGTAGTAGTTTCACTGTAACCTTTGTACTTTCCAATTGTCGATGAAACAAAGAAATGGCATCGGGATTCAATCCCAAATTCACAATGGCGGTTTCTGTCCACAGTAGTAACAATTAGAATAGTCTGCTGTTTGGGCCTCTCCTGGGAGCCCAGTGTTAGATTCCGATGCACAGTAGTAGTTTCACTGTAACCCTTGTACCTTCAAATTGTCGATGAAACAAAGAAATTGCATCGGGATTCAATCCCAAATTCACAATGGCGGTTTCTGTCCACAGGAGTAACATTTAGAAGAGTCTGCTGTTTGGGCCTCTCCTGGGAGCCCAGTGTTAGATTCAGATGCACAGTAGTAGTTTCACTGTAACCCTTGTACCTTCAAATTGTCGATGAAACCAAGAAACTGCATCGGGATTCAATCCCAAATTCACAATGGCGGTTTCTGTCCACAGGAGTAACATTTAAAAGAGTCTGCTGTTTGGGCCTCTCCTGGGAGCCCAGTGTTAGATTCCGATGCACAGTAGTAGTTTCACTGTAACCCTTGTACCTTCAAATTGTCGATGAAACAAAGAAATTGCATCGGGATTCAATCCCAAATTCACAATGGCGGTTTCTGTCCACAGGAGTAACATTTAGAAGAGTCTGCTGTTTGGGCCTCTCCTGGGAGCCCAGTGTTAGATTCAGATGCACAGTAGTAGTTTCACTGTAACCCTTGTACCTTCAAATTGTCGATGAAACCAAGAAACTGCATCGGGATTCAATCCCAAATTCACAATGGCGGTTTCTGTCCACAGGAGTAACATTTAGAAGAGTCTGCTGTTTGGGCCTCTCCTGGGAGCCCAGTGTTAGATTCCGATGCACAGTAGTAGTTTCACTGTAACCTTTGTACCTTCAAATTGTCGATGAAACAAAGAAATTGCATCGGGATTCAATCCCAAATTCACAATGGCGGTTTCTGTCCACAGGAGTAACATTTAGAAGAATCTGCTGTTTGGACCTCTCCTGGGAGCCCAGTTTAGATTCCGATGCACTGTAGTAGTTTCACTGTAACCCTTGTACCTTCACATTGTCGATGAAACAAAGAAATTGCATCGGGATTCAACACCAAATTCACAATGGCGGTTTCTGTCCACAGGAGTAACGTTTAGAAGAGTCTGCTGTTTGGGCCTCTCCTGGGAGCCCAGTGTTAGATTCCGATGCACAGTAGTAGTTTCACTGTAACCCTTGTACCTTCACATTGCCGATGATACAAAGAAATTGCATCGGGATTCAATCCCAAATTCACAATGGTGGTTTCTGTCCACAGGAGTAACATTAGAAGAGTCTGCTGTTTGGGCCTCTCCTAGGAGCCCAGTGTTAGATTCCGATGCACAGTAGTAGTTTCACTGTAACCCTTGTACCTTCAAATTGTCGATGAAACAAAGAAATTGCATCGGGATTCAACACGAAATTCACAATGGCGGTTTCTGTCCACATGTGTAACATTTAGAAGAGTCTGCTGTTTGGGCCTCTCCTGGGAGCCCAGTGTTAGATTCCGATGCACAGTAGTAGTTTCACTGTAACCCTTGTACCTTCACATTGTCGATGAAACAAAGAAATTGCATCGGGATTCAACACCAAATTCAAAATGGCGGTTTCTGTCCACAGGTGTAACATTTAGAAGAGTCTGCTGTTAGGGCCTCTCCTGGGAGCCCAGTGTTAGATTCCGATGCACAGTAGTAGTTTCACTGTAACCCTTGTACCTTCACATTGCCGATAGAACAAAGAAATTGAATCGGGATTCAATCCCAAATCACAATGGCGGTTTCTGTCCACAGGAGTAACATTTAGAAGAGTCTGCTGTTTGGGACTATCCTGGGAGCCCAGTGTTAGATTCCGATGCACAGTAGTAGTTTCACTGTAACCCTTGTACCTTCACATGGCCGATGAAACAAAGAAATTGCATCGGGATTCAATCCCAAATATACAATGGCGGTTTCTGTCCACAGGAGTAACATTTAGAAGAGTCTGCTGTTTGGGCCTCTCCTGGGAGCCCAGTGTTAGATTCCGATGCACACTAGTAGTTTCACTGTAACCCTTGAACCTTCAAATTGTCGATGAAACAAAGAAATTGCATCGGGATTCAATTCCAAATTCACAATGGCGGTTTCTGTCCACATGTGTAACATTTAGAAGAGTCTGCTGTTAGGGCCTCTCCTGGGAGCCCAGTGTTAGATTCCGATGCACAGTAGTAGTTTCACTGTAACCCTTGTACCTTCACATTGCCGATAGAACAAAGAAATTGAATCGGGATTCAATCCCAAATCACAATGGCGGTTTCTGTCCACAGGAGTAACATTTAGAAGAGTCTGCTGTTTGGGACTATCCTGGGAGCCCAGTGTTAGATTCCGATGCACAGTAGTAGTTTCACTGTAACCCTTGTACCTTCACATGGCCGATGAAACAAAGAAATTGCATCGGGATTCAATCCCAAATTTACAATGGCGGTTTCTGTCCACAGGAGTAACATTTAGAAGAGTCTGCTGTTTGGGCCTCTCCTGGGAGCCCAGTGTTAGATTCCGATGCACACTAGTAGTTTCACTGTAACCCTTGAACCTTCAAATTGTCGATGAAACAAAGAAATTGCATCGGGATTCAATTCCAAATTCACAATGGCGGTTTCTGTCCACATGTGTAACATTTAGAAGAGTATGCTGTTTGGGCCTCTCCTGTGAGCCCAGTTTAGATTCCGATGCACAGTAGTAGTTTCACTGTAACCCTTGTACCTTCAAATTGTCGATGAAACAAAGAAATTGCATCGGGATTCAATCCCAAATTCACAATGGCGGTTTCTGTCCACAGGAGTAACATTTAGAAGAGTCTGCTGTTTGGGCCTCTCCTGGGAGCCCAGTGTTAGATTCCGATGCACAGTAGTAGTTTCACTGTAACCCTTGTACCTTCAAATTGTCGATGAAACAAAGTAACTGCATCGTGATTCAATCCCAAATTCACAATGGCGGTTTCTGTCCACAGGAGTAACATTTAGAAGAGTCTGCTGTTTGGGCCTCTCCTGGGAGCCCAGTGTTAGATTCCGATGCACAGTAGTAGTTTCACTGTAACCTTTGTACCTTCAAATTGTCGATGAAACAAAGAAATTGCATCGGGATACAATCCCAAATTCACAATGGCGGTTTCTGTCCACAGGAGTAACATTTAGAAGAGTCTGCTGTTTGGGCCTCTCCTGGGAGCCCAGTGTTAGATTCCGATGCACAGTAGTAGTTTCACTGTAACCCTTGTACCTTCAAATTGTCGATGAAACAAAGAAATTGCATCGAGATTCAATCCCAAATTCACAATGGCGGTTTCTGTCCACAGGAGTAACATTTAGAAGAGTCTGCTGTTTGGGCCTCTCCTGGGAGCCCAATGTTAGATTCAGATGCACAGTAGTAGTTTCACTGTAACCCTTGTACCTTCAAATTGTCGATGAAACAAAGAAACTGCATCGGGATTCAATCCCAAATTCACAATGGCGGTTTCTGTCCACAGGAGTAACATTTAGAAGAGTCTGCTGTTTGGGCCTCTCCTGGGAGCCCAGTGTTAGATTCCGATGCACAGTAGTAGTTTCGCTGTAACCCTTGTACCTTCAAATTGTCGATGAAACAAAGAAACTGCATCGGGATTCAATCCCAAATTCACAATGGCGGTTTCTGTCCACAGGAGTAACATTTAGAAGAGTCTGCTGTTTGGGCCTCTCCTGGGAGCCCAGAGTTAGATTCCGATGCACAGTAGTAGTTTCACTGTAACCTTTGTACCTTCAAATTGTCGATGAAACAAAGAAATTGCATCGGGATTCAATCCCAAATTCACAATGGCGGTTTCTGTCCACAGGAGTAACATTTAGAAGAGTCTGCTGTTTGGGCCTCTCCTGGGAGCCCAGTGTTAGATTCCGATGCACAGTAGTAGTTTCACTGTAACCCTTGTACCTTCAAATTGTCGATGAAACAAAGACATTGCATCGGGATTCAATCCCAAATTCACAATGGCGGTTTCTGTCCACCGGAGTAACATTTAGAAGAGTCTGCTGTTTGGGCCTCTCCTGGGAACCCAGTGTTAGATTCCGATGCACAGTAGTAGTTTCACTGTAACCCTTGTACCTTCAAATTTTCGATGAAACAAAGAAATTGCATCGGGATTCAATCCCAAATTCACAATGGCGGTTTCTGTCCACAGGAGTAACATTTAGAAGAGTCTGCTGTTTGGGCCTCTCCTGGGAGCCCAGTTTAGATTCCGATGCACAGTAGTAGTTTCACTGTAATCCTTGTACCTTCAGATTGTCGATGAAACAAAGAAATTGCATCGGGATTCAACACCAAATTCACAATGGCGGTTTCTGTCCACAGGAGTAACATTAGAAGAGTCTGCTGTTTGGGCCTCTCCTGGGAGCCCAGTGTTAGATTCCGATGCACAGTAGTAGTTTCACTGTAACCCTTGTACCTTCAAATTGTCGATGAAACAAAGAAATTGCATCGGGATTCAACACGAAATTCACAATGGCGGTTTCTATCCATATGTGTAACATTTAGAAGAGTCTGCTGTTTGGGCCTATGCTGGGAGCCCAGTGTTAGATTCCGATGCACAGTAGTAGTTTCACTGTAACCCTTGTACCTTCACATTCTCGATGAAACAAAGAAATTGCATCGGGATTCAACACCAAATTCACAATGGCGGTTTTTGTCCACAGGTGTAACATTTAGAAGAGTCTGCTGTTTGGGCCTCTCCTGGGAGCCCAGTGTTAGTTTCCGATGCACAGTAGTAGTTTCACTGTAACCCTTGAACCTTCAAATTGTCGATGAAACAAAGAAATTGCATCGGGATTCAATCCCAAATTCACAATGGCGGTTTCTGTCCACAGGAGTAACATTTAGAAGAGTCTGCTGTTTGGGCCTCTCCTGGGAGCCCAGTGTTAGATTCCGATGCACAGTAGTAGTTTCACTGTAACCCTTGTACCTTCAAATTGTCGATGAAACAAAGAAACTGCATCGGGATTCATCCCAAATTCACAATGGCGGTTTCTGTCCACAGGAGTAACATTTAGAAGAGTCTGCTGTTTGGGCCTCTCCTGGGAGCCCAGTGTTAGATTCCGATGCACAGTAGTAGTTTCACTGTAACCTTTGTACCTTCAAATTGTCGATGAAACAAAGAAATTGCATTGGGATTCAATCCCAAATTCACAATGGCGGTTTCTGTCCACAGGAGTAACATTTAGAAGAGTCTGCTGTTTGGGCCTCTCCTGGGAGCCCAGTGTTAGATTCCGATGCACAGTAGTAGTTTCACTGTAACCCTTGTACCTTCAAATTGTCGATGAAACAAAGAAATTGCATCGGGATTCAATCCCAAATTCACAATGGCGTTTATGTCCACAGGAGTAACATTTAGAAGAGTCTGCTGTTTGGGCCTCTCCTGGGAGCCCAATGTTAGATTCAGATGCACAGTAGTAGTTTCACTGTAACCCTTGTACCTTCAAATTGTCGATGAAACGAAGAAACTGCATCGGGATTCAATCCCAAATTCACAATGGCGGTTTCTGTCCACAGGAGTAACATTTAGAAGAGTCTGCTGTTTGGGCCTCTCCTGGGAGCCCAGTGTTAGATTCCGATGCACAGTAGTAGTTTCGCTGTAACCCTTGTACCTTCAAATTGTCGATGAAACAAAGAAACTGCATCGGGATTCAATCCCAAATTCACAATGGCGGTTTCTGTCCACAGGAGTAACATTTAGAAGAGTCTGCTGTTTGGGCCTCTCCTGGGAGCCCAGTGTTAGATTCCGATGCACACTAGTAGTTTCACTGTAACCCTTGAACCTTCAAATTGTCGATGAAACAAAGAAATTGCATCGGGATTCAATTCCAAATTCACAATGGCGGTTTCTGTCCACATGTGTAACATTTAGAAGAGTCTGCTGTTAGGGCCTCTCCTGGGAGCCCAGTGTTAGATTCCGATGCACAGTAGTAGTTTTACTGTAACCCTTGTACCTTCACATTGCCGATAGAACAAAGAAATTGAATCGGGATTCAATCCCAAATCACAATGGCGGTTTCTGTCCACAGGAGTAACATTTAGAAGAGTCTGCTGTTTGGGACTATCCTGGGAGCCCAGTGTTAGATTCCGATGCACAGTAGTAGTTTCACTGTAACCCTTGTACCTTCACATGGCCGATGAAACAAAGAAATTGCATCGGGATTCAATCCCAAATTTACAATGGCGGTTTCTGTCCACAGGAGTAACATTTAGAAGAGTCTGCTGTTTGGGCCTCTCCTGGGAGCCCAGTGTTAGATTCCGATGCACACTAGTAGTTTCACTGTAACCCTTGAACCTTCAAATTGTCGATGAAACAAAGAAATTGCATCGGGATTCAATTCCAAATTCACAACGGCGGTTTCTGTCCACATGTGTAACATTTAGAAGAGTATGCTGTTTGGGCCTCTCCTGTGAGCCCAGTTTAGATTCCGATGCACAGTAGTAGTTTCACTGTAACCCTTGTACCTTCAAATTGTCGATGAAACAAAGAAATTGCATCGGGATTCAATCCCAAATTCACAATGGCGGTTTCTGTCCACAGGAGTAACATTTAGAAGAGTCTGCTGTTTGGGCCTCTCCTGGGAGCCCAGTGTTAGATTCCGATGCACAGTAGTAGTTTCACTGTAACCCTTGTACCTTCAAATTGTCGATGAAACAAAGTAACTGCATCGTGATTCAATCCCAAATTCACAATGGCGGTTTCTGTCCACAGGAGTAACATTTAGAAGAGTCTGCTGTTTGGGCCTCTCCTGGGAGCCCAGTGTTAGATTCCGATGCACAGTAGTAGTTTCACTGTAACCTTTGTACCTTCAAATTGTCGATGAAACAAAGAAATTGCATCGGGATACAATCCCAAATTCACAATGGCGGTTTCTGTCCACAGGAGTAACATTTAGAAGAGTCTGCTGTTTGGGCCTCTCCTGGGAGCCCAGTGTTAGATTCCGATGCACAGTAGTAGTTTCACTGTAACCCTTGTACCTTCAAATTGTCGATGAAACAAAGAAATTGCATCGAGATTCAATCCCAAATTCACAATGGCGGTTTCTGTCCACAGGAGTAACATTTAGAAGAGTCTGCTGTTTGGGCCTCTCCTGGGAGCCCAATGTTAGATTCAGATGCACAGTAGTAGTTTCACTGTAACCCTTGTACCTTCAAATTGTCGATGAAACAAAGAAACTGCATCGGGATTCAATCCCAAATTCACAATGGCGGTTTCTGTCCACAGGAGTAACATTTAGAAGAGTCTGCTGTTTGGGCCTCTCCTAGGAGCCCAGTGTTAGATTCCGATGCACAGTAGTAGTTTCGCTGTAACCCTTGTACCTTCAAATTGTCGATGAAACAAAGAAACTGCATCGGGATTCAATCCCAAATTCACAATGGCGGTTTCTGTCCACAGGAGTAACATTTAGAAGAGTCTGCTGTTTGGGCCTCTCCTGGGAGCCCAGTGTTAGATTCCGATGCACAGTAGTAGTTTCACTGTAACCTTTGTACCTTCAAATTGTCGATGAAACAAAGAAATTGCATCGGGATTCAATCCCAAATTCACAATGGCGGTTTCTGTCCACAGGAGTAACATTTAGAAGAGTCTGCTGTTTGGGCCTCTCCTGGGAGCCCAGTGTTAGATTCCGATGCACAGTAGTAGTTTCACTGTAACCCTTGTACCTTCAAATTGTCGATGAAACAAAGACATTGCATCGGGATTCAATCCCAAATTCACAATGGCGGTTTCTGTCCACCGGAGTAACATTTAGAAGAGTCTGCTGTTTGGGCCTCTCCTGGGAACCCAGTGTTAGATTCCGATGCACAGTAGTAGTTTCACTGTAAGCCTTGTACCTTCAAATTTTCGATGAAACAAAGAAATTGCATCGGGATTCAATCCCAAATTCACAATGGCGGTTTCTGTCCACAGGAGTAACATTTAGAAGAGTCTGCTGTTTGGGCCTCTCCTGGGAGCCCAGTTTAGATTCCGATGCACAGTAGTAGTTTCACTGTAATCCTTGTACCTTCACATTGTCGATGAAACAAAGAAATTGCATCGGGATTCAACACCAAATTCACAATGGCGGTTTCTGTCCACAGGAGTAACATTAGAAGAGTCTGCTGTTTGGGCCTCTCCTGGGAGCCCAGTGTTAGATTCCGATGCACAGTAGTAGTTTCACTGTAACCCTTGTACCTTCAAATTGTCGATGAAACAAAGAAATTGCATCGGGATTCAACACGAAATTCACAATGGCGGTTTCTATCCATATGTGTAACATTTAGAAGAGTCTGCTGTTTGGGCCTATGCTGGGAGCCCAGTGTTAGATTCCGATGCACAGTAGTAGTTTCACTGTAACCCTTGTACCTTCACATTCTCGATGAAACAAAGAAATTGCATCGGGATTCAACACCAAATTCACAATGGCGGTTTTTGTCCACAGGTGTAACATTTAGAAGAGTCTGCTGTTTGGGCCTCTCCTGGGAGCCCAGTGTTAGTTTCCGATGCACAGTAGTAGTTTCACTGTAACCCTTGAACCTTCAAATTGTCGATGAAACAAAGAAATTGCATCGGGATTCAATCCCAAATTCACAATGGCGGTTTCTGTCCACAGGAGTAACATTTAGAAGAGTCTGCTGTTTGGGCCTCTCCTGGGAGCCCAGTGTTAGATTCCGATGCACAGTAGTAGTTTCACTGTAACCCTTGTACCTTCAAATTGTCGATGAAACAAAGAAACTGCATCGGGATTCAATCCCAAATTCACAATGGCGGTTTCTGTCCAAAGGAGTAACATTTAGAAGAGTCTGCTGTTTGGGCCTCTCCTGGGAGCCCAGTGTTAGATTCCGATGCACAGTAGTAGTTTCACTGTAACCTTTGTACCTTCAAATTGTCGATGAAACAAAGAAATTGCATTGGGATTCAATCCCAAATTCACAATGGCGGTTTCTGTCCACAGGAGTAACATTTAGAAGAGTCTGCTGTTTGGGCCTCTCCTGGGAGTTCAATGTTAGATTCAGATGCACAGTAGTAGTTTCACTGTAACCCTTGTACCTTCAAATTGTCGATGAAACCAAGAAACTGCATCGGGATTCAATCCCAAATTCACAATGGCGGTTTCTGTCCACAGGAGTAACATTTAGAAGAGTCTGCTGTTTGGGCCTCTCCTGGGAGCCCAGTGTTAGATTCCGATGCACAGTAGTAGTTTCACTGTAACCCTTGTACCTTCACATTCTCGATGAAACAAAGAAATTGCATCGGGATTCAACACCAAATTTACAATGGCGGTTTCTGTCCACAGGTGTAACATTTAGAAGAGTGTGCTGTTTGGGCCTCTCCTGGGAGCCCAGTGTTAGATTCCGATGCACAGTAGTAGTTTCACTGTTACCCTTGTACCTTCACATTGCCGATAGAACAAAGAAATTGCATCGGGATTCAATCCCAAATTCACAATGGCAGTTTCTGTCCACAGGAGTAACATTTAGAAGAGTCTGCTGTTTGGGACTATCCTGGGAGCCCAGTGTTAGATTCCGATGCACAGTAGTAGTTTCACTGTAACCCTTGTATCTTCACATTGCCGAGGAAACAAGGAAAATGCATCGGGATTCAATCCCAAATTTACAATGGCGGTTTCTGTCCACAGGAGTAACATTTAGAAGAGTCTGCGGTTTGGGTCTCTGCTGGGAGCCCAGTGTTAGATTCCGATGCACAGTAGTAGTTTCACTGTAACCTTTGTACCTTCAAATTGTCGATGAAACAAAGAAATGGCATCGGGATTCAATCCCAAATTCACAATGGCGGTTTCTGTCCACAGGAGTAACATTTAGAAGAGTCTGCTGTTTGGGCCTCTCCTGGGAGCCCAGTGTTAGATTGCGATGCACAGTAGTAGTTTCACTGTAACCCTTGTACCTTCAAATTGTCGATGAAACAAAGAAATTGCATCGGGATTCAATCCCAAATTCACAATGGCGGTTTATGTCCACAGGAGTAACATTTAGAAGAGTCTGCTGTTTGGGCCTCTCCTGGGAGCCCAGTGTTAGATTCCGATGCACAGTAGTAGCTTCACTGTAACCCTTGTACCTTCACATTGTCGATGAAACAAAGAACTTGCATCGGGATTCAACACCAAATTCACAATGGCGGTTTCGGTCCACAGGTGTAACATTTAGAAGAGTCTGCTGTTTGGGCCTCTCCTGGGAGCCCAGTGTTAAGATTCCGATGCATAGTAGTAGTTTCACTGTAACCCTTGTACCTTCACATTGCCGATAGAACAAAGAAATTGAATCGGGATTCAATCCCAAATTCACAATGGCGGTTTCTGTCCACAGGAGTAACATTTAGAAGAGTCTGCTGTTTGGGCCTCTCCTGGGAGCCCAGTGTTAGATTCCGATGCACAGTAGTAGTTCACTGTAACCCTTGTACCTTCACATTGCCGATGAAACAAAGAAATTGCATCGGGATTCAATCCCAAATTTACAATGGTGGTTTCTGTCCACAGGAGTAACATTTAGAAGAGTCTGCGGTTTGGGCCTCTCCTGGGAGCCCAGTGTTAGATTCCGATGCACAGTAGTAGTTTCACTGTAACCCTTGAACCTTCAAATTGTCGATGAAAAAAAAATTTGCATCGGGATTCAACACCAAATTCACAATGGCGGTTACTGTCCACATGTGTAACATTTAGAAGAGTCTGCTGTTTGGGCCTCTCCTGGGAGCCCAGTTTAGATTCCGATGCACAGTAGTAGTTTCACTGTAACCCTTGTACCTTCAAATTGTCGATGAAACAAAGAAATTACATCGGGATTCAATCCCAAATTCACAATGGCGGTTTCTGTCCACAGGAGTAACATTTAGAAGAGTCTGCTGTTTGGGCCTCTCCTGGGAGCCCAGTGTTAGATTCCGATGCACAGTAGTAGTTTCACTGTAACCCTTGTACCTTCAAATTGTCGATGAAACAAAGAAACTGCATCGGGATTCAATCCCAAATTCACAATGGCGGTTTCTGTCCACAGGAGTAACATTTAGAGGAGTCTGCTGTTTGGGCCTCTCCTGGGAGCCCAGTGTTAGATTCCGATGCACAGTAGTAGTTTCACTGTAACCTTTGTACCTTCAATTTGTCGATGAAACAAGGAAATTGCATCGGGATTCAATCCCTAATTCACAATGGCGGTTTCTGTCCACAGGAGTAACATTTAGAAGAGTCTGCTGTTTGGGCCTCTCCTGGGAGCCCAGTGTTAGATTCCGATGCACAGTAGTAGTTTCACTGTAACCCTTGTACCTTCACATTGCCGATAGAACAAAGCAATTGCATCGGTATTCAATCCCAAATTCACAATGGCGGTTTCTGTCCACAGGAGTAACATTTAGAAGAGTCTGCTGTTTGGGCCTCTCCTGGGAGCCCAGTGTTAGATTCCGATGCACAGTAGTAGTTTCACTGTAACCTTTGTACTTTCCAATTGTCGATGAAACAAAGAAATGGCATCGGGATTCAATCCCAAATTCACAATGGCGGTTTCTGTCCACAGGAGTAACATTTAAAAGAGTCTGCTGTTTGGGCCTCTCCTGGGAGCCCAGTGTTAGATTCCGATGCACAGTAGTAGTTTCACTGTAACCCTTGTACCTTCAAATTGTCGATGAAACAAAGAAATTGCATCGGGATTCAATCCCAAATTCACAATGGCGGTTTCTGTCCACAGGAGTAACATTTAGAAGAGTCTGCTGTTTGGGCCTCTCCTGGGAGCCCAGTGTTAGATTCAGATGCACAGTAGTAGTTTCACTGTAACCCTTGTACCTTCAAATTGTCGATGAAACCAAGAAACTGCATCGGGATTCAATCCCAAATTCACAATGGCGGTTTCTGTCCACAGGAGTAACATTTAGAAGAGTCTGCTGTTTGGGCCTCTCCTGGGAGCCCAGTGTTAGATTCCGATGCACAGTAGTAGTTTCACTGTAACCTTTGTACCTTCAAATTGTCGATGAAACAAAGAAATTGCATCGGGATTCAATCCCAAATTCACAATGGCGGTTTCTGTCCACAGGAGTAACATTTAGAAGAATCTGCTGTTTGGACCTCTCCTGGGAGCCCAGTTTAGATTCCGATGCACTGTAGTAGTTTCACTGTAACCCTTGTACCTTCACATTGTCGATGAAACAAAGAAATTGCATCGGGATTCAACACCAAATTCACAATGGCGGTTTCTGTCCACAGGAGTAACGTTTAGAAGAGTCTGCTGTTTGGGCCTCTCCTGGGAGCCCAGTGTTAGATTCCGATGCACAGTAGTAGTTTCACTGTAACCCTTGTACCTTCACATTGCCGATGATACAAAGAAATTGCATCGGGATTCAATCCCAAATTCACAATGGTGGTTTCTGTCCACAGGAGTAACATTAGAAGAGTCTGCTGTTTGGGCCTCTCCTAGGAGCCCAGTGTTAGATTCCGATGCACAGTAGTAGTTTCACTGTAACCCTTGTACCTTCAAATTGTCGATGAAACAAAGAAATTGCATCGGGATTCAACACCAAATTCACAATGGCGGTTTCTGTCCACATGTGTAACATTTAGAAGAGTCTGCTGTTTGGGCCTCTCCTGGGAGCCCAGTGTTAGATTCCGATGCACAGTAGTAGTTTCACTGTAACCCTTGTACCTTCACATTCTCGATGAAACAAAGAAATTGCATCGGGATTCAACACCAAATTCAAAATGGCGGTTTCTGTCCACAGGTGTAACATTTAGAAGAGTCTGCTGTTAGGGCCTCTCCTGGGAGCCCAGTGTTAGATTCCGATGCACAGTAGTAGTTTCACTGTAACCCTTGTACCTTCACATTGCCGATAGAACAAAGAAATTGAATCGGGATTCAATCCCAAATCACAATGGCGGTTTCTGTCCACAGGAGTAACATTTAGAAGAGTCTGCTGTTTGGGACTATCCTGGGAGCCCAGTGTTAGATTCCGATGCACAGTAGTAGTTTCACTGTAACCCTTGTACCTTCACATGGCCGATGAAACAAAGAAATTGCATCGGGATTCAATCCCAAATATACAATGGCGGTTTCTGTCCACAGGAGTAACATTTAGAAGAGTCTGCTGTTTGGGCCTCTCCTGGGAGCCCAGTGTTAGATTCCGATGCACACTAGTAGTTTCACTGTAACCCTTGAACCTTCAAATTGTCGATGAAACAAAGAAATTGCATCGGGATTCAATTCCAAATTCACAATGGCGGTTTCTGTCCACATGTGTAACATTTAGAAGAGTCTGCTGTTAGGGCCTCTCCTGGGAGCCCAGTGTTAGATTCCGATGCACAGTAGTAGTTTCACTGTAACCCTTGTACCTTCACATTGCCGATAGAACAAAGAAATTGAATCGGGATTCAATCCCAAATCACAATGGCGGTTTCTGTCCACAGGAGTAACATTTAGAAGAGTCTGCTGTTTGGGACTATCCTGGGAGCCCAGTGTTAGATTCCGATGCACAGTAGTAGTTTCACTGTAACCCTTGTACCTTCACATGGCCGATGAAACAAAGAAATTGCATCGGGATTCAATCCCAAATTTACAATGGCGGTTTCTGTCCACAGGAGTAACATTTAGAAGAGTCTGCTGTTTGGGCCTCTCCTGGGAGCCCAGTGTTAGATTCCGATGCACACTAGTAGTTTCACTGTAACCCTTGAACCTTCAAATTGTCGATGAAACAAAGAAATTGCATCGGGATTCAATTCCAAATTCACAATGGCGGTTTCTGTCCACATGTGTAACATTTAGAAGAGTATGCTGTTTGGGCCTCTCCTGTGAGCCCAGTTTAGATTCCGATGCACAGTAGTAGTTTCACTGTAACCCTTGTACCTTCAAATTGTCGATGAAACAAAGAAATTGCATCGGGATTCAATCCCAAATTCACAATGGCGGTTTCTGTCCACAGGAGTAACATTTAGAAGAGTCTGCTGTTTGGGCCTCTCCTGGGAGCCCAGTGTTAGATTCCGATGCACAGTAGTAGTTTCACTGTAACCCTTGTACCTTCAAATTGTCGATGAAACAAAGTAACTGCATCGTGATTCAATCCCAAATTCACAATGGCGGTTTCTGTCCACAGGAGTAACATTTAGAAGAGTCTGCTGTTTGGGCCTCTCCTGGGAGCCCAGTGTTAGATTCCGATGCACAGTAGTAGTTTCACTGTAACCTTTGTACCTTCAAATTGTCGATGAAACAAAGAAATTGCATCGGGATACAATCCCAAATTCACAATGGCGGTTTCTGTCCACAGGAGTAACATTTAGAAGAGTCTGCTGTTTGGGCCTCTCCTGGGAGCCCAGTGTTAGATTCCGATGCACAGTAGTAGTTTCACTGTAACCCTTGTACCTTCAAATTGTCGATGAAACAAAGAAATTGCATCGAGATTCAATCCCAAATTCACAATGGCGGTTTCTGTCCACAGGAGTAACATTTAGAAGAGTCTGCTGTTTGGGCCTCTCCTGGGAGCCCAATGTTAGATTCAGATGCACAGTAGTAGTTTCACTGTAACCCTTGTACCTTCAAATTGTCGATGAAACAAAGAAACTGCATCGGGATTCAATCCCAAATTCACAATGGCGGTTTCTGTCCACAGGAGTAACATTTAGAAGAGTCTGCTGTTTGGGCCTCTCCTGGGAGCCCAGTGTTAGATTCCGATGCACAGTAGTAGTTTCGCTGTAACCCTTGTACCTTCAAATTGTCGATGAAACAAAGAAACTGCATCGGGATTCAATCCCAAATTCACAATGGCGGTTTCTGTCCACAGGAGTAACATTTAGAAGAGTCTGCTGTTTGGGCCTCTCCTGGGAGCCCAGTGTTAGATTCCGATGCACAGTAGTAGTTTCACTGTAACCTTTGTACCTTCAAATTGTCGATGAAACAAAGAAATTGCATCGGGATTCAATCCCAAATTCACAATGGCGGTTTCTGTCCACAGGAGTAACATTTAGAAGAGTCTGCTGTTTGGGCCTCTCCTGGGAGCCCAGTGTTAGATTCCGATGCACAGTAGTAGTTTCACTGTAACCCTTGTACCTTCAAATTGTCGATGAAACAAAGACATTGCATCGGGATTCAATCCCAAATTCACAATGGCGGTTTCTGTCCACCGGAGTAACATTTAGAAGAGTCTGCTGTTTGGGCCTCTCCTGGGAACCCAGTGTTAGATTCCGATGCACAGTAGTAGTTTCACTGTAACCCTTGTACCTTCAAATTGTCGATGAAACAAAGAAATTGCATCGGGATTCAATCCCAAATTCACAATGGCGGTTTCTGTCCACAGGAGTAACATTTAGAAGAGTCTGCTGTTTGGGCCTCTCCTGGGAGCCCAGTGTTAGATTCCGATGCACAGTAGTAGTTTCACTGTAACCCTTGTACCTTCAAATTGTCGATGAAACAAAGAAACTGCATCGGGATTCAATCCCAAATTCACAATGGCGGTTTCTGTCCACAGGAGTAACATTTAGAAGAGTCTGCTGTTTGGGCCTCTCCTGGGAGCCCAGTGTTAGATTCCGATGCACAGTAGTAGTTTCACTGTAACCCTTGTACCTTCAAATTGTCGATGAAACAAAGAAATTGCATCGGGATTCAATCCCAAATTCACAATGGCGGTTTATGTCCACAGGAGTAACATTTAGAAGAGTCTGCTGTTTGGGCCTCTCCTGGGAGCCCAATGTTAGATTCAGATGCACAGTAGTAGTTTCACTGTAACCCTTGTACCTTCAAATTGTCGATGAAACAAAGAAACTGCATCGGGATTCAATCCCAAATTCACAATGGCGGTTTCTGTCCACAGGAGTAACATTTAGAAGAGTCTGCTGTTTGGGCCTCTCCTGGGAGCCCAGTGTTAGATTCCGATGCACAGTAGTAGTTTCGCTGTAACCCTTGTACCTTCAAATTGTCGATGAAACAAAGAAACTGCATCGGGATTCAATCCCAAATTCACAATGGCGGTTTCTGTCCACAGGAGTAACATTTAGAAGAGTCTGCTGTTTGGGCCTCTCCTGGGAGCCCAGTGTTAGATTCCGATGCACAGTAGTAGTTTCACTGTAACCTTTGTACCTTCAAATTGTCGATGAAACAAAGAAATTGCATCGGGATTCAATCCCAAATTCACAATGGCGGTTTCTGTCCACAGGAGTAACATTTAGAAGAGTCTGCTGTTTGGGCCTCTCCTGGGAGCCCAGTGTTAGATTCCGATGCACAGTAGTACTTTCACTGTAACCCTTGTACCTTCAAATTGTCGATGAAACAAAGAAATTGCATCGGGATTCAATCCCAAATTCACAATGGCGGTTTATGTCCACCGGAGTAACATTTAGAAGAGTCTGCTGTTTGGGCCTCTCCTGGGAGCCCAGTGTTAGATTCCGATGCACAGTAGTAGTTTCACTGTAACCTTTGTACCTTCAAATTTTCGATGAAACAAAGAAATTGCATCGGGATTCAATCCCAAATTCACAATGGCGGTTTCTGTCCACGGGAGTAACATTTAGAAGAGTCTGCTGTTTGGGCCTCTCCTGGGAGCCCAGTTTAGATTCCGATGCACAGTAGTAGTTTCACTGTAACCCTTGTACCTTCACATTGTCGATGAAACAAAGACATTGCATCGGGATTCAACACCAAATTCACAATGGCGGTTTCTGTCCACAGGAGTAACGTTTAGAAGAGTCTGCTGTTTGGACCTCTCCTGGGAGCCCAGTGTTAGATTCCGATGCACAGTAGTAGTTTCACTGTAACCCTTGTACCTTCACATTGCCGATGATACAAAGAAATTGCATCGGGATTCAATCCCAAATTCACAATGGCGGTTTCTGTCCACAGGAGTAACATTAGAAGAGTGTGCTGTTTGGGCCTCTCCTGGGAGCCCAGTGTTAGATTCCGATGCACTGTAGTAGTTTCACTGTAACCCTTGTACCTTCAAATTGTCGATGAAACAAAGAAATTGCATCGGGATTCAACACCAAATTCACAATGGCGGTTTCTATCCATATGTGTAACATTTAGAAGAGTCTGCTGTTTGGGCCTATCCTGGGAGCCCAGTGTTAGATTCCGATGCACGGTAGTAGTTTCACTGTAACCCTTGTACCTTCACATTCTCGATGAAACAAAGAAATTTGCATCGGGATTCAACACCAAATTCACAATGGCGGTTTCTGTCCACAGGTGTAACATTTAGAAGAGTCTGCTGTTTGGGCCTCTCCTGGGAGCCCAGTGTTAGATTCCGATGCACAGTAGTAGTTTCACTGTAACCCTTGTACCTTCACATTGCCGACAGAACAAAGAAATTGAATCGGGATTCAATCCCAAATTCACAATGGCGGTTTCTGTCCACAGGAGTAACATTTAGAAGAGTCTGCTGTTTGGGCCTCTCCTGGGAGCCCAGTGTTAGATTCCGATGCACAGTAGTAGTTTCACTGTAACCTTTGTACCTTCAAATTTTCGATGAAACAAAGAAATTGCATCGGGATTCAATCCCAAATTCACAATGGCGGTTTCTGTCCACAGGAGTAACATTTAGAAGAGTCTGGTGTTTGGGCCTCTCCTGGGAGCCCAGTTTAGATTCCGATGCACAGTAGTAGTTTCACTGTAACCCTTGTACCTTCACATTGCCGATGATACAAAGAAATTGCATCGGGATTCAATCCCAAATTCACAATGGCTGTTTCTGTCCACAGGAGTAACATTTAGAAGAGTCTGCTGTTTGGGCCTCTCCTGGGAGCCCAGTGTTAGATTCCGATGCACAGTAGTAGTTTCACTGTAACCCTTGTACCTTCACATTGCCGATGATACAAAGAAATTGCATCGGGATTCAATCCCAAATTCACAATGGCGGTTTCTGTCCACAGGAGTAACATTAGAAGAGTCTGCTGTTTGGGCCTCTCCTGGGAGCCCAGTGTTAGATTCCGATGCACAGTAGTAGTTTCACTGTAACCTTTGTACCTTCAAATTGTCGATGAAACAAAGAAATTGCATCGGGATTCAATCCCAAATTCACAATGGCGGTTTCTGTCCACAGGTGTAACATTTAGAAGAGTCTGTTGTTTGGGCCTCTCCTGGGAGCCCAGTGTTAGATTCCGATGCACAGTAGTAGTTTCACTGTAACCTTTGTACATTCAAATTGTCGATGAAACAAAGAAATTGCATCGGGATTCAATCCCAAATTCACAATGGCGGTTTATGTCCACAGGAGTAACATTTAGAAGAGTCTGCTGTTTGGGCCTCTCCTGGGAGCCCAGTGTTAGATTCCGATGCACAGTAGTAGTTTCACTGTAACCCTTGTACCTTCAAATTGTCGATGAAACAAAGAAACTGCATCGGGATTCAATCCCAAATTCACAATGGCGGTTTCTGTCCACAGGAGTAACATTTAGAAGAGTCTGCTGTTTGGGCCTCTCCTGGGAGCCCAGTGTTAGATTCCGATGCACAGTAGTAGTTTCACTGTAACCTTTGTACCTTCAAATTGTCGATGAAACAAAGAAATTGCATTGGGATTCAATCCCAAGTTCACAATGGCGGTTTCTGTCCACAGGAGTAACATTTAGAAGAGTCTGCTGTTTGGGCCTCTCCTGGGAGCCCAGTGTTAGATTCCGATGCACAGTAGTAGTTTCACTGTAACCCTTGTACCTTCAAATTGTCGATGAAACAAAGAAATTGCATCGGGATTCAATCCCAAATTCACAATGGCGGTTTATGTCCACAGGAGTAACATTTAGAAGAGTCTGCTGTTTGGGCCTCTCCTGGGAGCCCAATGTTAGATTCAGATGCACAGTAGTAGTTTCACTGTAACCCTTGTACCTTCAAATTGTCGATGAAACAAAGAAACTGCATCGGGATTCAATCCCAAATTCACAATGGCGGTTTCTGTCCACAGGAGTAACATTTAGAAGAGTCTGCTGTTTGGGCCTCTCCTGGGAGCCCAGTGTTAGATTCCGATGCACAGTAGTAGTTTCGCTGTAACCCTTGTACCTTCAAATTGTCGATGAAACAAAGAAACTGCATCGGGATTCAATCCCAAATTCACAATGGCGGTTTCTGTCCACAGGAGTAACATTTAGAAGAGTCTGCTGTTTGGGCCTCTCCTGGGAGCCCAGTGTTAGATTCCGATGCACAGTAGTAGTTTCACTGTAACCTTTGTACCTTCAAATTGTCGATGAAACAAAGAAATTGCATCGGGATTCAATCCCAAATTCACAATGGCGGTTTCTGTCCACAGGAGTAACATTTAGAAGAGTCTGCTGTTTGGGCCTCTCCTGGGAGCCCAGTGTTAGATTCCGATGCACAGTAGTACTTTCACTGTAACCCTTGTACCTTCAAATTGTCGATGAAACAAAGAAATTGCATCGGGATTCAATCCCAAATTCACAATGGCGGTTTATGTCCACCGGAGTAACATTTAGAAGAGTCTGCTGTTTGGGCCTCTCCTGGGAGCCCAGTGTTAGATTCCGATGCACAGTAGTAGTTTCACTGTAACCTTTGTACCTTCAAATTTTCGATGAAACAAAGAAATTGCATCGGGATTCAATCCCAAATTCACAATGGCGGTTTCTGTCCACGGGAGTAACATTTAGAAGAGTCTGCTGTTTGGGCCTCTCCTGGGAGCCCAGTTTAGATTCCGATGCACAGTAGTAGTTTCACTGTAACCCTTGTATCTTCACATTGTCGATGAAACAAAGACATTGCATCGGGATTCAACACCAAATTCACAATGGCGGTTTCTGTCCACAGGAGTAACGTTTAGAAGAGTCTGCTGTTTGGACCTCTCCTGGGAGCCCAGTGTTAGATTCCGATGCACAGTAGTAGTTTCACTGTAACCCTTGTACCTTCACATTGCCGATGATACAAAGAAATTGCATCGGGATTCAATCCCAAATTCACAATGGCGGTTTCTGTCCACAGGAGTAACATTAGAAGAGTGTGCTGTTTGGGCCTCTCCTGGGAGCCCAGTGTTAGATTCCGATGCACTGTAGTAGTTTCACTGTAACCCTTGTACCTTCAAATTGTCGATGAAACAAAGAAATTGCATCGGGATTCAACACCAAATTCACAATGGCGGTTTCTATCCATATGTGTAACATTTAGAAGAGTCTGCTGTTTGGGCCTATCCTGGGAGCCCAGTGTTAGATTCCGATGCACGGTAGTAGTTTCACTGTAACCCTTGTACCTTCACATTCTCGATGAAACAAAGAAATTGCATCGGGATTCAACACCAAATTCACAATGGCGGTTTCTGTCCACAGGTGTAACATTTAGAAGAGTCTGCTGTTTGGGCCTCTCCTGGGAGCCCAGTGTTAGATTCCGATGCACAGTAGTAGTTTCACTGTAACCCTTGTACCTTCACATTGCCGACAGAACAAAGAAATTGAATCGGGATTCAATCCCAAATTCACAATGGCGGTTTCTGTCCACAGGAGTAACATTTAGAAGAGTCTGCTGTTTGGGCCTCTCCTGGGAGCCCAGTGTTAGATTCCGATGCACAGTAGTAGTTTCACTGTAACCTTTGTACCTTCAAATTTTCGATGAAACAAAGAAATTGCATCGGGATTCAATCCCAAATTCACAATGGCGGTTTCTGTCCACAGGAGTAACATTTAGAAGAGTCTGGTGTTTGGGCCTCTCCTGGGAGCCCAGTTTAGATTCCGATGCACAGTAGTAGTTTCACTGTAACCCTTGTACCTTCACATTGCCGATGATACAAAGAAATTGCATCGGGATTCAATCCCAAATTCACAATGGCTGTTTCTGTCCACAGGAGTAACATTTAGAAGAGTCTGCTGTTTGGGCCTCTCCTGGGAGCCCAGTGTTAGATTCCGATGCACAGTAGTAGTTTCACTGTAACCCTTGTACCTTCACATTGCCGATGATACAAAGAAATTGCATCGGGATTCAATCCCAAATTCACAATGGCGGTTTCTGTCCACAGGAGTAACATTAGAAGAGTCTGCTGTTTGGGCCTCTCCTGGGAGCCCAGTGTTAGATTCCGATGCACAGTAGTAGTTTCACTGTAACCTTTGTACCTTCAAATTGTCGATGAAACAAAGAAATTGCATCGGGATTCAATCCCAAATTCACAATGGCGGTTTCTGTCCACAGGAGTAACATTTAGAAGAGTCTGTTGTTTGGGCCTCTCCTGGGAGCCCAGTGTTAGATTCCGATGCACAGTAGTAGTTTCACTGTAACCTTTGTACATTCAAATTGTCGATGAAACAAAGAAATTGCATCGGGATTCAATCCCAAATTCACAATGGCGGTTTATGTCCACAGGAGTAACATTTAGAAGAGTCTGCTGTTTGGGCCTCTCCTGGGAGCCCAATGTTAGATTCAGATGCACAGTAGTAGTTTCACTGTAACCCTTGTACCTTCAAATTGTCGATGAAACAAAGAAACTGCATCGGGATTCAATCCCAAATTCACAATGGCGGTTTCTGTCCACAGGAGTAACATTTAGAAGAGTCTGCTGTTTGGGCCTCTCCTGGGAGCCCAGTGTTAGATTCCGATGCACAGTAGTACTTTCACTGTAACCCTTGTACCTTCAAATTGTCGATGAAACAAAGAAATTGCATCGGGATTCAATCCCAAATTCACAATGGCGGTTTCTGTCCACAGGAGTAACATTTAGAAGAGTCTGCTGTTTGGGCCTCTCCTGGGAGCCCAGTTTAGATTCCGATGCACAGTAGTAGTTTCACTGTAACCCTTGTACCTTCACATTGTCGATGAAACAAAGAAATTGCATCGGGATTCAACACCAAATTCACAATGGCGGTTTCTGTCCACAGGAGTAACGTTTAGAAGAGTCTGCTGTTTGGGCCTCTCCTGGGAGCCCAGTGTTAGATTCCGATGCACAGTAGTAGTTTCACTGTAACCCATGTACCTTCACATTGCCGATGATACAAAGAAATTGCATCGGGATTCAATCCCAAATTCACAATGGCGGTTTCTGTCCACAGGAGTAACATTAGAAGAGTCTGCTGTTTGGGCCTCTCCTGGGAGCCCAGTGTTAGATTCCGATGCACAGTAGTAGTTTCACTGTAACCCTTGTACCTTCAAATTGTCGATGAAACAAAGAAATTGCATCGGGATTCAACACCAAATTCACAATGGCGGTTTCTATCCATATGTGTAACATTTAGAAGAGTCTGCTGTTTGGGCCTATCCTGGGAGCCCAGTGTTAGATTCCGATGCACAGTAGTACTTTCACTGTAACCCTTGTACCTTCACATTCTCGATGAAACAAAGAAATTGCATCGGGATTCAACACCAAATTCACAATGGCGGTTTCTGTCCACAGGTGTAACATTTAGAAGAGTCTGCTGTTTGGGCATCTCCTGGGAGCCCAGTGTTAGATTCCGATGCACAGTAGTAGTTTCACTGTAACCCTTGTACCTTCACATTGCCGACAGAACAAAGAAATTGAATCGGGATTCAATCCCAAATTCACAATGGCGGTTTCTGTCCACAGGAGTAACATTTAGAAGAGTCTGCTGTTTGGGACTATCCTGGGAGCCCAGTGTTAGATTCCGATGCACAGTAGTAGTTTCACTGTAACCCTTGTACCTTCAAATTGTCGATGAAACAAAGAAATTGCATCGGGATTCAATCCCAAATTCACAATGGCGGTTTCTGTCCACAGGAGTAACATTTAGAAGAGTCTGCTGTTTGGGCCTCTCCTGGGAGCCCAGTGTTAGATTCCGATGCACAGTAGTAGTTTCACTGTAACCTTTGTAGCTTCAAATTTTCGATGAAACAAAGAAATTGCATCGGGATTCAATCCCAAATTCACAATGGCGGTTTCTGTCGACAGGAGTAACATTTAGAAGAGTCTGCTGTTTGGGCCTCTCCTGGGAGCCCAGTTTAGATTCCGATGCACAGTAGTAGTTTCACTGTAACCCTTGTACCTTCACATTGTCGATGAAACAAAGAAATTGCATCGGGATTCAACACCAAATTCACAATGGCGGTTTCTGTCCACAGGAGTAACGTTTAGAAGCGTCTGCTGTTTGGGCCTCTCCTGGGAGCCCAGTGTTAGATTCCGATGCACAGTAGTAGTTTCACTGTAACCCTTGTACCTTCACATTGCCGATGATACAAAGAAATTGCATCGGGATTCAATCCCAAATTCACAATGGTGGTTTCTGTCCACAGGAGTAACATTAGAAGAGTCTCCTGTTTGGGCCTCTCCTGGGAGCACAGTGTTAGATTCCGATGCACAGTAGTAGTTTCACTGTAACTCTTGTACCTTCAAATTGTCGATGAAACAAAGAAATTGCATCGGGATTCAACACCAAATTCACAATAGCGGTTTCTATCCATATGTGTAACATTTAGAAGAGTCTGCTGTTTGGGCCTATCCTGGGAGCCCAGTGTTAGATTCCGATGCACAGTAGTAGTTTCACTGTAACCCTTGTACCTTCACATTCTCGATGAAACAAAGAAATTGCATCGGGATTCAACACCAAATTCACAATGGCGGTTTCTGTCCACAGGTGTAACATTTAGAAGAGTCTGCTGTTTGGGCCTCTCCTGGGAGCCCAGTGTTAGATTCCGATGCACAGTAGTAGTTTCACTGTAACCCTTGTACCTTCACATTGCCGACAGAACAAAGAAATTGAATCGGGATTCAATCCCAAATTCACAATGGCGGTTTCTGTCCACAGGAGTAACATTTAGAAGAGTCTGCTGTTTGGGACTATCCTGGGAGCCCAGTGTTAGATTCCGATGCACAGTAGTAGTTTCACTGTAACCCTTGTACCTTCACATTGCCGATGAAACAAAGAAATTGCATCGGGATTCAATCCCAAATTTACAATGGCGGTTTCTGTCCACAGGAGTAACATTTAGAAGAGTCTGCTGTTTGGGCCTCTCCTGGGAGCCCAATGTTAGATTCAGATGCACAGTAGTAGTTTCACTGTAACCCTTGAACCTTCAAATTGTCGATGAAACAAAGAAATTGCTTCGGGATTCAATCCCAAATTCACAATGGCGGTTCTGTCCACAGGAGTAACATTTAGAAGAGTCTGCTGTTTGGGACTCTCCTGGGAGCCCAGTGTTAGATTCCGATGCACAGTAGTAGTTTCACTGTAACCCTTGTACCTTCAAATTGTCGATGAAACAAAGAAACTGCATTGGGATTCAATCCCAAATTCACAATGGCGGTTTCTGTCCACAGGAGTAACATTTAGAAGAGTCTGCTGTTTGGGCCTCTCCTGGGAGCCCAGTGTTAGATTCCGATGCACAGTAGTAGTTTCACTGTAACCTTTGTACCTTCAAATTGTCGATGAAACAAAGAAATTGCATCGGGATTCAATCCCAAATTCACAATGGCGGTTTCTGTCCACAGGAGCAACATTTAGAAGAGTCTGCTGTTTGGGCATCTCCTGGGAGCCCAGTGTTAGATTCCGATGCACAGTAGTACTTTCACTGTAACCCTTGTACCTTCAAATTGTCGATGAAACAAAGAAATTGCATCGGGATTCAATCCCAAATTCACAATGGCGGTTTCTGTCCACAGGAGTAACATTTAGAAGAGTCTGCTGTTTGGGCCTCTCCTGGGAGCCCAGTTTAGATTCCGATGCACAGTAGTAGTTTCACTGTAACCCTTGTACCTTCACATTGTCGATGAAACAAAGAAATTGCATCGGGATTCAACACCAAATTCACAATGGCGGTTTCTGTCCACAGGAGTAACGTTTAGAAGAGTCTGCTGTTTGGGCCTCTCCTGGGAGCCCAGTGTTAGATTCCGATGCACAGTAGTAGTTTCACTGTAACCCTTGTACCTTCACATTGCCGATGATACAAAGAAATTGCATCGGGATTCAATCCCAAATTCACAATGGTGGTTTCTGTCCACAGGAGTAACATTAGAAGACTCTGCTGTTTTAGCCTCTCCTGGGAGCACAGTGTTAGATTCCGATGCACAGTAGTAGTTTCACTGTAACTCTTGTACCTTCAAATTGTCGATGAAACAAAGAAATTGCATCGGGATTCAATCCCAAATTCACAATGGCGGTTTCTGTCCACAGGAGTAACATTTAGAAGAGTCTGCTGTTTGGGCCTCTCCTGGGAGCCCAGTTTAGATTCCGATGCACAGTAGTAGTTTCACTGTAACCCTTGTACCTTCACATTGCCGACAGAACAAAGAAATTGAATCGGGATTCAATCCCAAATTCACAATGGCGGTTTCTGTCCACAGGAGTAACATTTAGAAGAGTCTGCTGTTTGGGACTATCCTGGGAGCCCAGTGTTAGATTCCGATGCACAGGAGTAGTTTCACTGTAACCCTTGTACCTTCAAATTGTCGATGAAACAAAGAAATTGCATCGGGATTCAATCCCAAATTCACAATGGCGGTTTCTGTCCACAGGAGTAACATTTAGAAGAGTCTGCTGTTTGGGCCTCTCCTGGGAGCCCAGTGTTAGATTCCGATGCACAGTAGTAGTTTCACTGTAACCTTTGTAGCTTCAAATTTTCGATGAAACAAAGAAATTGCATCGGGATTCAATCCCAAATTCACAATGGCGGTTTCTGTCCACAGGAGTAACATTTAGAAGAGTCTGCTGTTTGGGCCTCTCCTGGGAGCCCAGTGTTAGATTCCGATGCACAGTAGTAGTTTCACTGTAACCCTTGTACCTTCACATTGTCGATGAAACAAAGAAATTGCATCGGGATTCAACACCAAATTCACAATGGCGGTTTCTGTCCACAGGAGTAACGTTTAGAAGAGTCTGCTGTTTGGGCCTCTCCTGGGAGCCCAGTGTTAGATTCCGATGCACAGTAGTAGTTTCACTGTAACCCTTGTACCTTCACATTGCCGATGATACAAAGAAATTGCATCGGGATTAAATCCCAAATTCACAATGGCGGTTTCTGTCCACAGGAGTAACATTAGAAGAGTCTGCTGTTTGGGCCTCTCCTGGGAGCCCAGTGTTAGATTCCGATGCACAGTAGTAGTTTCACTGTAACTCTTGTACCTTCAAATTGTCGATGAAACAAAGAAATTGCATCGGGATTCAACACCAAATTCACAATGGCGGTTTCTATCCATATGTGTAACATTTAGAAGAGTCTGCTGTTTGGGCCTATCCTGGGAGCCCAGTGTTAGATTCCGATGCACAGTAGTAGTTTCACTGTAACCCTTGTACCTTCACATTGTCGATGAAACAAAGAAATTGCATCGGGATTCAACACCAAATTCACAATGGCGGTTTCTGTCCACAGGTGTAACATTTAGAAGAGTCTGCTGTTTGGGCCTCTCCTGGGAGCCCAGTGTTAGATTCCGATGCACAGTAGTAGTTTCACTGTAACCCTTGTACCTTCACATTGCCGACAGAACAAAGAAATTTAATCGGGATTCAATCCCAAATTCACAATGGCGGTTTCTGTCCACAGGAGTAACATTTAGAAGAGTCTGCTGTTTGGGACTATCCTGGGAGCCCAGTGTTAGATTCCGATTCACAGTAGTAGTTTCACTGTAACCCTTGTACCTTCACATTGCCGATGAAACAAAGAAATTGCATCGGGATTCAATCCCAAATTTACAATGGCGGTTTCTGTCCACAGGAGTAACATTTAGAAGAGTCTGCTGTTTGGGCCTCCCATGGGAGCCCAATGTTAGATTCAGATGCACAGTAGTAGTTTCACTGTAACCCTTGAACCTTCAAATTGTCGATGAAACAAAGAAATTGCTTCGGGATTCAATCCCAAATTCACAATGGCGGTTCTGTCCACAGGAGTAACATTTAGAAGAGTCTGCTGTTTGGGCCTCTCCTGGGAGTCCAGTGTTAGATTCCGATGCACAGTAGTAGTTTCACTGTAACCTTTGTACATTCAAATTGTCGATGAAACAAAGAAATTGCATCGGGATTCAATCCCAAATTCACAATGGCGGTTTCTGTCCACAGGAGTAACATTTAGAAGAGTCTGCTGTTTGGGCCTCTCCTGGGAGCCCAATGTTAGATTCAGATGCACAGTAGTATTTTCACTGTAACCCTTGTACCTTCAAAATTGTCGATGAAACAAAGAAACTGCATCGGTATTCAATCCCACATTCACAATGGCGGTTTCTGTCCACAGGAGTAACATTTAGAAGAGTCTGCTGTTTGGGCCTCTCCTGGGAGCCCAGTGTTAGATTCCAATGCACAGTAGTAGTTTCACTGTAACCCTTGTACCTTCACATTGTCGATGAAACAAAGAAATTGCATCGGGATTCAACACCAAATTCACAACGGCGGTTACTGTCCACAGGTGTAACATTTAGAAGAGTCTGTTGTTTGGGCCTCTCCTGGGAACCCAGTGTTAGATTCCGATGCACACTAGTAGTTTCACTGTAACCCTTGTACATTCAAATTGTCGATGAAACAAAGAAATTGCATCGGGATTCAATCCCAAATTCACAATGGCGGTTTCTGTCCACAGGAGTAACATTTAGAAGAGTCTGCTGTTTGGGCCTATCCTGGGAGCCCAATGTTAGATTCCGATGCACAGTAGTAGTTTCACTGTAACCCTTTTACCTTCACATTGCCGATGAAACAAAGAAATTTCATCGGGATTCAATCCCAAATTGACAATGGCGGTTTCTGTCCACAGGAGTAACATTTAGAAGAGTCTGCGGTTTGGGCCTCTCCTGGGAGCCCAGTGTTAGATTCCGATGCACAGTAGTAGTTTCACTGTAACCCTTGAACCTTCAAATTGTCGATGAAACAAAGAAATTGCATCGGGATTCAACACCAAATCCACAATGGCGTTTTCTGTCCACATGTGTAACATTTAGAAGAGTCTGCTGTTTGGGCCTCTCCTGGGAGTCCAGTTTAGATTCCGATGCACAGTAGTAGTTTCACTGTAACCCCTGTACCTTCAAATTGTCGATGAAACAAAGAAATTGCATCGGGATTCAATCCCAAATTCACAATGGCGGATTCTGTCCGCAGGAGTAACATTTAGAAGGGTCTGCTGTTTGGGCCTCTCCTGGGAGCCCAGTGTTAGATTCCGATGCACAGTAGTAGTTTCACTGTAACCCTTGTACCTTTAAATTGTCGATGAAACAAAGAAATTGCATCGGGATTCAATCCCAAATTCACAATGGCGGTTTCTGTCCACAGGAGTAACATTTAGAAGAGTCTGCTGTTTGGGCCTCTCCTGGGAGCCCAATGTTAGATTCAGATGCACAGTAGTATTTTCACTGTAACCCTTGTACCTTCAAAATTGTCGACGAAACAAAGAAACTGCATCGGTATTCAATCCCACATTCCCAATGGCGGTACTGTCCACAGGAGTAACATTTAGAAGAGTCTGCTGTTTGGGCCTCTCCTGGGAGCCCAGTGTTAGATTCCAATGCACAGTAGTAGTTTCACTGTAACCCTTGTACCTTCACATTGTCGATGAAACAAAGAAATTGCATCGGGATTCAACACCAAATTCACAACGGCGGTTACTGTCCACAGGTGTAACATTTAGAAGAGTCTGTTGTTTGGGCCTCTCCTGGGAACCCAGTGTTAGATTCCGATGCACACTATTAGTTTCACTGTAACCCTTGTACATTCAAATTGTCGATGAAACAAAGAAATTGCATCGGGATTCAATCCCAAATTCATAGTGGCGGTTTCTGTCCACAGGAGTAACATTTAGAAGAGTCTGCTGTTTGGGCCTCTCCTGGGAGCCCAGTGTTAGATTCCGATGCACAGTAGTAGTTTCACTGTAACCCTTGTACCTTCACATTGTCGATGAAACAAAGAAATTGCATCGGGATTCAACACCAAATTCACAATGGCGGTTTCTGTCCACAGGTGTAACATTTAGAAGAGTCTGATGTTTGGGCCTCTCCTGGGAGCCCAGTGTTAGATTCCGATGCACAGTAGTAGTTTCACTGTAACCCTTATACCTTCACATTGCCGATGATACAAAGAAATTGCATCGGGATTCAATCCCAAATTCAAATTGGTTGTTTCTGTTCACAGGAGTAACATTAGAAGAGTCTGCTGCTTGGGCCTCCCCTGGGAGCCCAGTGTTAGATTCCGATGCACAGTAGTAGTTTCACTGTAACCCTTGTACCTTCAAATTGTCGATGAAACAAAGAAATTGCATCGGGATACAATGCCAAATTCACAATGGCGGTTTCTGTCCACAGGAGTAACATTTAGAAGAGTCTGCTGTTTGGGCCTCTCCTGGGAGCCCAGTGTTAGATTCCGATGCACAGTAGTAGTTTCACTGTAACCCTTGTACTTTCACATTGTCGATGAAACAAAGAAATTGCATCGGGATTCAACACCAAACTCACAATGGCGGTTTCTGTCCACAGGAGTAACATTTAGAAGAGTCTGCTGTTTGGGCCTCTCCTGGGAGCCCAGTGTTAGATTCCGATGCACAGTAGTAGTTTCACTGTAACCTTTGACCTTCAAATTCTCGATGAAACAAAGAAATTGCTTCGGGATTCAATCCCAAATTCACAATGGCGGTTTCTGTCCACAGGAGTAACATTTAGAAGAGTCTGCTGTTTGGGCCTCTCCTGGGAGCACAGTGTTAGATTCTGATGCACAGTAGTAGTTTCACTGTAACCCTTGTACCTTCACATTGTCGATGAAACAAATAAATTGCATCGGGATTCAACACCAAATTCACAATGGCGGTTTCTGTCCACAGGTGTAACATTTAGAAGAGTCTGCTGTTTGGGCCTCTCCTGGGAGCCCAGTGTTAGATTCCGATGCACAGAAGTAGTTTCACTGTAACCCTTGTACCTTCACATTGCCGATGGAACAAAGAAATTGAATCGGGATTCAATCCCAAATTCACAATGGCGGTTTCTGTCCACAGGAGCAACATTTAGAAGAGTCTGCTGTTTGGGCCTATCCTGGGAGCCCAATGTTAGATTCCGATGCACAGTAGTAGTTTCACTGTAACCCTTTTACCTTCACATTGCCGATGAAACAAAGAAATTTCATCGGGATTCAATCCCAAATTGACAATGGCGGTTTCTGTCCACAGGAGTAACATTTAGAAGAGTCTGCGGTTTGGGCCTCTCCTGGGAGCCCAGTGTTAGATTCCGATGCACAGTAGTAGTTTCACTGTAACCCTTGAACCTTCAAATTGTCGATGAAACAAAGAAATTGCATCGGGATTCAACACCAAATCCACAATGGCGTTTTCTGTCCACATGTGTAACATTTAGAAGAGTCTGCTGTTTGGGCCTCTCCTGGGAGTCCAGTTTAGATTCCGATGCACAGTAGTAGTTTCACTGTAACCCCTGTACCTTCAAATTGTCGATGAAACAAAGAAATTGCATCGGGATTCAATCCCAAATTCACAATGGCGGATTCTGTCCGCAGGAGTAACATTTAGAAGGGTCTGCTGTTTGGGCCTCTCCTGGGAGCCCAGTGTTAGATTCCGATGCACAGTAGTAGTTTCACTGTAACCCTTGTACCTTTAAATTGTCGATGAAACAAAGAAATTGCATCGGGATTCAATCCCAAATTCACAATGGCGGTTTCTGTCCACAGGAGTAACATTTAGAAGAGTCTGCTGTTTGGGCCTCTCCTGGGAGCCCAGTGTTAGATTCCGATGCACAGTAGTAGTTGCACTGTAACCCTTGAACATTCAAATTGTCGATGAAACAAAGAAATTGCATCGGGATTCAACACCAAATTCACAATGGCTGTTTCTGTCCACATGTGTAACATTTAGAAGAGTCTGCTGTTTGGGCCTCTCCTGGGAGCCCAGTGTTAGATTCCGATGCACAGTAGTAGTTTCACTGTAACCCTTGTACCTTTAAATTGTCGATGAAACAAAGAAATTGCATCGGGATTCAATCCCAAATTCACAATGGCGGTTTCTGTCCACAGGAGTAACATTTAGAAGAGTCTGCTGTTTGGGCCTCTCCTGGGAGCCCAATGTTAGATTCAGATGCACAGTAGTATTTTCACTGTAACCCTTGTACCTTCAAAATTGTCGACGAAACAAAGAAACTGCATCGGTATTCAATCCCACATTCCCAATGGCGGTACTGTCCACAGGAGTAACATTTAGAAGAGTCTGCTGTTTGGGCCTCTCCTGGGAGCCCAGTGTTAGATTCCAATGCACAGTAGTAGTTTCACTGTAACCCTTGTACCTTCACATTGTCGATGAAACAAAGAAATTGCATCGGGATTCAACACCAAATTCACAACGGCGGTTACTGTCCACAGGTGTAACATTTAGAAGAGTCTGTTGTTTGGGCCTCTCCTGGGAACCCAGTGTTAGATTCCGATGCACACTATTAGTTTCACTGTAACCCTTGTACATTCAAATTGTCGATGAAACAAAGAAATTGCATCGGGATTCAATCCCAAATTCATAGTGGCGGTTTCTGTCCACAGGAGTAACATTTAGAAGAGTCTGCTGTTTGGGCCTCTCCTGGGAGCCCAGTGTTAGATTCCGATGCACAGTAGTAGTTTCACTGTAACCCTTGTACCTTCACATTGTCGATGAAACAAAGAAATTGCATCGGGATTCAACACCAAATTCACAATGGCGGTTTCTGTCCACAGGTGTAACATTTAGAAGAGTCTGATGTTTGGGCCTCTCCTGGGAGCCCAGTGTTAGATTCCGATGCACAGTAGTAGTTTCACTGTAACCCTTATACCTTCACATTGCCGATGATACAAAGAAATTGCATCGGGATTCAATCCCAAATTCAAATTGGTTGTTTCTGTTCACAGGAGTAACATTAGAAGAGTCTGCTGCTTGGGCCTCCCCTGGGAGCCCAGTGTTAGATTCCGATGCACAGTAGTAGTTTCACTGTAACCCTTGTACCTTCAAATTGTCGATGAAACAAAGAAATTGCATCGGGATACAATGCCAAATTCACAATGGCGGTTTCTGTCCACAGGAGTAACATTTAGAAGAGTCTGCTGTTTGGGCCTCTCCTGGGAGCCCAGTGTTAGATTCCGATGCACAGTAGTAGTTTCACTGTAACCCTTGTACTTTCACATTGTCGATGAAACAAAGAAATTGCATCGGGATTCAACACCAAACTCACAATGGCGGTTTCTGTCCACAGGAGTAACATTTAGAAGAGTCTGCTGTTTGGGCCTCTCCTGGGAGCCCAGTGTTAGATTCCGATGCACAGTAGTAGTTTCACTGTAACCTTTGACCTTCAAATTCTCGATGAAACAAAGAAATTGCTTCGGGATTCAATCCCAAATTCACAATGGCGGTTTCTGTCCACAGGAGTAACATTTAGAAGAGTCTGCTGTTTGGGCCTCTCCTGGGAGCACAGTGTTAGATTCTGATGCACAGTAGTAGTTTCACTGTAACCCTTGTACCTTCACATTGTCGATGAAACAAATAAATTGCATCGGGATTCAACACCAAATTCACAATGGCGGTTTCTGTCCACAGGTGTAACATTTAGAAGAGTCTGCTGTTTGGGCCTCTCCTGGGAGCCCAGTGTTAGATTCCGATGCACAGAAGTAGTTTCACTGTAACCCTTGTACCTTCACATTGCCGATGGAACAAAGAAATTGAATCGGGATTCAATCCCAAATTCACAATGGCGGTTTCTGTCCACAGGAGCAACATTTAGAAGAGTCTGCTGTTTGGGCCTATCCTGGGAGCCCAATGTTAGATTCCGATGCACAGTAGTAGTTTCACTGTAACCCTTTTACCTTCACATTGCCGATGAAACAAAGAAATTTCATCGGGATTCAATCCCAAATTGACAATGGCGGTTTCTGTCCACAGGAGTAACATTTAGAAGAGTCTGCGGTTTGGGCCTCTCCTGGGAGCCCAGTGTTAGATTCCGATGCACAGTAGTAGTTTCACTGTAACCCTTGAACCTTCAAATTGTCGATGAAACAAAGAAATTGCATCGGGATTCAACACCAAATCCACAATGGCGTTTTCTGTCCACATGTGTAACATTTAGAAGAGTCTGCTGTTTGGGCCTCTCCTGGGAGTCCAGTTTAGATTCCGATGCACAGTAGTAGTTTCACTGTAACCCCTGTACCTTCAAATTGTCGATGAAACAAAGAAATTGCATCGGGATTCAATCCCAAATTCACAATGGCGGATTCTGTCCGCAGGAGTAACATTTAGAAGGGTCTGCTGTTTGGGCCTCTCCTGGGAGCCCAGTGTTAGATTCCGATGCACAGTAGTAGTTTCACTGTAACCCTTGTACCTTTAAATTGTCGATGAAACAAAGAAATTGCATCGGGATTCAATCCCAAATTCACAATGGCGGTTTCTGTCCACAGGAGTAACATTTAGAAGAGTCTGCTGTTTGGGCCTCTCCTGGGAGCCCAGTGTTAGATTCCGATGCACAGTAGTAGTTGCACTGTAACCCTTGAACATTCAAATTGTCGATGAAACAAAGAAATTGCATCGGGATTCAACACCAAATTCACAATGGCTGTTTCTGTCCACATGTGTAACATTTAGAAGAGTCTGCTGTTTGGGCCTCTCCTGGGAGCCCAGTGTTAGATTCCGATGCACAGTAGTAGTTTCACTGTAACCCTTGTACCTTCACATTGTCGATGAAACAAAGAAATTGCATCGGGATTCAACACCAAATTCACAATGTCGGTTTCTGTCCACAGGTGTAACATTTAGAAGAGTCTGATGTTTGGGCCTCTCCTGGGAGCCCAGTGTTAGATTCCGATGCACAGTAGTAGTTTCACTGTAACCCTTATACCTTCACATTGCCGATGATACAAAGAAATTGCATCGGGATTCAATCCCAAATTCAAATTGGTTGTTTCTGTTCACAGGAGTAACATTAGAAGAGTCTGCTGCTTGGGCCTCCCCTGGGAGCCCAGTGTTAGATTCCGATGCACAGTAGTAGTTTCACTGTAACCCTTGTACCTTCAAATTGTCGATGAAACAAAGAAATTGCATCGGGATACAATGCCAAATTCACAATGGCGGTTTCTGTCCACAGGAGTAACATTTAGAAGAGTCTGCTGTTTGGGCCTCTCCTGGGAGCCCAGTGTTAGATTCCGATGCACAGTAGTAGTTTCACTGTAACCCTTGTACTTTCACATTGTCGATGAAACAAAGAAATTGCATCGGGATTCAACACCAAACTCACAATGGCGGTTTCTGTCCACAGGAGTAACATTTAGAAGAGTCTGCTGTTTGGGCCTCTCCTGGGAGCCCAGTGTTAGATTCCGATGCACAGTAGTAGTTTCACTGTAACCTTTGACCTTCAAATTCTCGATGAAACAAAGAAATTGCTTCGGGATTCAATCCCAAATTCACAATGGCGGTTTCTGTCCACAGGAGTAACATTTAGAAGAGTCTGCTGTTTGGGCCTCTCCTGGGAGCACAGTGTTAGATTCTGATGCACAGTAGTAGTTTCACTGTAACCCTTGTACCTTCACATTGTCGATGAAACAAATAAATTGCATCGGGATTCAACACCAAATTCACAATGGCGGTTTCTGTCCACAGGTGTAACATTTAGAAGAGTCTGCTGTTTGGGCCTCTCCTGGGAGCCCAGTGTTAGATTCCGATGCACAGAAGTAGTTTCACTGTAACCCTTGTACCTTCACATTGCCGATGGAACAAAGAAATTGAATCGGGATTCAATCCCAAATTCACAATGGCGGTTTCTGTCCACAGGAGCAACATTTAGAAGAGTCTGCTGTTTGGGCCTATCCTGGGAGCCCAATGTTAGATTCCGATGCACAGTAGTAGTTTCACTGTAACCCTTTTACCTTCACATTGCCGATGAAACAAAGAAATTTCATCGGGATTCAATCCCAAATTGACAATGGCGGTTTCTGTCCACAGGAGTAACATTTAGAAGAGTCTGCGGTTTGGGCCTCTCCTGGGAGCCCAGTGTTAGATTCCGATGCACAGTAGTAGTTTCACTGTAACCCTTGAACCTTCAAATTGTCGATGAAACAAAGAAATTGCATCGGGATTCAACACCAAATCCACAATGGCGTTTTCTGTCCACATGTGTAACATTTAGAAGAGTCTGCTGTTTGGGCCTCTCCTGGGAGTCCAGTTTAGATTCCGATGCACAGTAGTAGTTTCACTGTAACCCCTGTACCTTCAAATTGTCGATGAAACAAAGAAATTGCATCGGGATTCAATCCCAAATTCACAATGGCGGATTCTGTCCGCAGGAGTAACATTTAGAAGGGTCTGCTGTTTGGGCCTCTCCTGGGAGCCCAGTGTTAGATTCCGATGCACAGTAGTAGTTTCACTGTAACCCTTGTACCTTTAAATTGTCGATGAAACAAAGAAATTGCATCGGGATTCAATCCCAAATTCACAATGGCGGTTTCTGTCCACAGGAGTAACATTTAGAAGAGTCTGCTGTTTGGGCCTCTCCTGGGAGCCCAGTGTTAGATTCCGATGCACAGTAGTAGTTGCACTGTAACCCTTGAACATTCAAATTGTCGATGAAACAAAGAAATTGCATCGGGATTCAACACCAAATCCACAATGGCGTTTTCTGTCCACATGTGTAACATTTAGAAGAGTCTGCTGTTTGGGCCTCTCCTGGGAGTCCAGTTTAGATTCCGATGCACAGTAGTAGTTTCACTGTAACCCCTGTACCTTCAAATTGTCGATGAAACAAAGAAATTGCATCGGGATTCAATCCCAAATTCACAATGGCGGATTCTGTCCGCAGGAGTAACATTTAGAAGGGTCTGCTGTTTGGGCCTCTCCTGGGAGCCCAGTGTTAGATTCCGATGCACAGTAGTAGTTTCACTGTAACCCTTGTACCTTTAAATTGTCGATGAAACAAAGAAATTGCATCGGGATTCAATCCCAAATTCACAATGGCGGTTTCTGTCCACAGGAGTAACATTTAGAAGAGTCTGCTGTTTGGGCCTCTCCTGGGAGCCCAATGTTAGATTCAGATGCACAGTAGTATTTTCACTGTAACCCTTGTACCTTCAAAATTGTCGACGAAACAAAGAAACTGCATCGGTATTCAATCCCACATTCCCAATGGCGGTACTGTCCACAGGAGTAACATTTAGAAGAGTCTGCTGTTTGGGCCTCTCCTGGGAGCCCAGTGTTAGATTCCAATGCACAGTAGTAGTTTCACTGTAACCCTTGTACCTTCACATTGTCGATGAAACAAAGAAATTGCATCGGGATTCAACACCAAATTCACAACGGCGGTTACTGTCCACAGGTGTAACATTTAGAAGAGTCTGTTGTTTGGGCCTCTCCTGGGAACCCAGTGTTAGATTCCGATGCACACTATTAGTTTCACTGTAACCCTTGTACATTCAAATTGTCGATGAAACAAAGAAATTGCATCGGGATTCAATCCCAAATTCATAGTGGCGGTTTCTGTCCACAGGAGTAACATTTAGAAGAGTCTGCTGTTTGGGCCTCTCCTGGGAGCCCAGTGTTAGATTCCGATGCACAGTAGTAGTTTCACTGTAACCCTTGTACCTTCACATTGTCGATGAAACAAAGAAATTGCATCGGGATTCAACACCAAATTCACAATGGCGGTTTCTGTCCACAGGTGTAACATTTAGAAGAGTCTGATGTTTGGGCCTCTCCTGGGAGCCCAGTGTTAGATTCCGATGCACAGTAGTAGTTTCACTGTAACCCTTATACCTTCACATTGCCGATGATACAAAGAAATTGCATCGGGATTCAATCCCAAATTCAAATTGGTTGTTTCTGTTCACAGGAGTAACATTAGAAGAGTCTGCTGCTTGGGCCTCCCCTGGGAGCCCAGTGTTAGATTCCGATGCACAGTAGTAGTTTCACTGTAACCCTTGTACCTTCAAATTGTCGATGAAACAAAGAAATTGCATCGGGATACAATGCCAAATTCACAATGGCGGTTTCTGTCCACAGGAGTAACATTTAGAAGAGTCTGCTGTTTGGGCCTCTCCTGGGAGCCCAGTGTTAGATTCCGATGCACAGTAGTAGTTTCACTGTAACCCTTGTACTTTCACATTGTCGATGAAACAAAGAAATTGCATCGGGATTCAACACCAAACTCACAATGGCGGTTTCTGTCCACAGGAGTAACATTTAGAAGAGTCTGCTGTTTGGGCCTCTCCTGGGAGCCCAGTGTTAGATTCCGATGCACAGTAGTAGTTTCACTGTAACCTTTGACCTTCAAATTCTCGATGAAACAAAGAAATTGCTTCGGGATTCAATCCCAAATTCACAATGGCGGTTTCTGTCCACAGGAGTAACATTTAGAAGAGTCTGCTGTTTGGGCCTCTCCTGGGAGCACAGTGTTAGATTCTGATGCACAGTAGTAGTTTCACTGTAACCCTTGTACCTTCACATTGTCGATGAAACAAATAAATTGCATCGGGATTCAACACCAAATTCACAATGGCGGTTTCTGTCCACAGGTGTAACATTTAGAAGAGTCTGCTGTTTGGGCCTCTCCTGGGAGCCCAGTGTTAGATTCCGATGCACAGAAGTAGTTTCACTGTAACCCTTGTACCTTCACATTGCCGATGGAACAAAGAAATTGAATCGGGATTCAATCCCAAATTCACAATGGCGGTTTCTGTCCACAGGAGCAACATTTAGAAGAGTCTGCTGTTTGGGCCTATCCTGGGAGCCCAATGTTAGATTCCGATGCACAGTAGTAGTTTCACTGTAACCCTTTTACCTTCACATTGCCGATGAAACAAAGAAATTTCATCGGGATTCAATCCCAAATTGACAATGGCGGTTTCTGTCCACAGGAGTAACATTTAGAAGAGTCTGCGGTTTGGGCCTCTCCTGGGAGCCCAGTGTTAGATTCCGATGCACAGTAGTAGTTTCACTGTAACCCTTGAACCTTCAAATTGTCGATGAAACAAAGAAATTGCATCGGGATTCAACACCAAATCCACAATGGCGTTTTCTGTCCACATGTGTAACATTTAGAAGAGTCTGCTGTTTGGGCCTCTCCTGGGAGTCCAGTTTAGATTCCGATGCACAGTAGTAGTTTCACTGTAACCCCTGTACCTTCAAATTGTCGATGAAACAAAGAAATTGCATCGGGATTCAATCCCAAATTCACAATGGCGGATTCTGTCCGCAGGAGTAACATTTAGAAGGGTCTGCTGTTTGGGCCTCTCCTGGGAGCCCAGTGTTAGATTCCGATGCACAGTAGTAGTTTCACTGTAACCCTTGTACCTTTAAATTGTCGATGAAACAAAGAAATTGCATCGGGATTCAATCCCAAATTCACAATGGCGGTTTCTGTCCACAGGAGTAACATTTAGAAGAGTCTGCTGTTTGGGCCTCTCCTGGGAGCCCAGTGTTAGATTCCGATGCACAGTAGTAGTTGCACTGTAACCCTTGAACATTCAAATTGTCGATGAAACAAAGAAATTGC
Organism: Schistocerca nitens; assembly: GCF_023898315.1. NCBI lineage: Eukaryota > Metazoa > Arthropoda > Insecta > Orthoptera > Acrididae > Schistocerca > Schistocerca nitens. The sequence goes on from NC_064623.1 coordinate 178,521,443, forward strand.
ATCGGGATTCAACACCAAATTCACAATGGCTGTTTCTGTCCACATGTGTAACATTTAGAAGAGTCTGCTGTTTGGGCCTCTCCTGGGAGCCCAGTGTTAGATTCCGATGCACAGTAGTAGTTTCACTGTAACCCTTGTACCTTCACATTGTCGATGAAACAAAGAAATTGCATCGGGATTCAACACCAAATTCACAATGGCGGTTTCTGTCCACAGGTGTAACATTTAGAAGAGTCTGATGTTTGGGCCTCTCCTGGGAGCCCAGTGTTAGATTCCGATGCACAGTAGTAGTTTCACTGTAACCCTTATACCTTCACATTGCCGATGATACAAAGAAATTGCATCGGGATTCAATCCCAAATTCAAATTGGTTGTTTCTGTTCACAGGAGTAACATTAGAAGAGTCTGCTGCTTGGGCCTCCCCTGGGAGCCCAGTGTTAGATTCCGATGCACAGTAGTAGTTTCACTGTAACCCTTGTACCTTCAAATTGTCGATGAAACAAAGAAATTGCATCGGGATACAATGCCAAATTCACAATGGCGGTTTCTGTCCACAGGAGTAACATTTAGAAGAGTCTGCTGTTTGGGCCTCTCCTGGGAGCCCAGTGTTAGATTCCGATGCACAGTAGTAGTTTCACTGTAACCCTTGTACTTTCACATTGTCGATGAAACAAAGAAATTGCATCGGGATTCAACACCAAACTCACAATGGCGGTTTCTGTCCACAGGAGTAACATTTAGAAGAGTCTGCTGTTTGGGCCTCTCCTGGGAGCCCAGTGTTAGATTCCGATGCACAGTAGTAGTTTCACTGTAACCTTTGACCTTCAAATTCTCGATGAAACAAAGAAATTGCTTCGGGATTCAATCCCAAATTCACAATGGCGGTTTCTGTCCACAGGAGTAACATTTAGAAGAGTCTGCTGTTTGGGCCTCTCCTGGGAGCACAGTGTTAGATTCTGATGCACAGTAGTAGTTTCACTGTAACCCTTGTACCTTCACATTGTCGATGAAACAAATAAATTGCATCGGGATTCAACACCAAATTCACAATGGCGGTTTCTGTCCACAGGTGTAACATTTAGAAGAGTCTGCTGTTTGGGCCTCTCCTGGGAGCCCAGTGTTAGATTCCGATGCACAGAAGTAGTTTCACTGTAACCCTTGTACCTTCACATTGCCGATGGAACAAAGAAATTGAATCGGGATTCAATCCCAAATTCACAATGGCGGTTTCTGTCCACAGGAGCAACATTTAGAAGAGTCTGCTGTTTGGGCCTATCCTGGGAGCCCAATGTTAGATTCCGATGCACAGTAGTAGTTTCACTGTAACCCTTTTACCTTCACATTGCCGATGAAACAAAGAAATTTCATCGGGATTCAATCCCAAATTGACAATGGCGGTTTCTGTCCACAGGAGTAACATTTAGAAGAGTCTGCGGTTTGGGCCTCTCCTGGGAGCCCAGTGTTAGATTCCGATGCACAGTAGTAGTTTCACTGTAACCCTTGAACCTTCAAATTGTCGATGAAACAAAGAAATTGCATCGGGATTCAACACCAAATCCACAATGGCGTTTTCTGTCCACATGTGTAACATTTAGAAGAGTCTGCTGTTTGGGCCTCTCCTGGGAGTCCAGTTTAGATTCCGATGCACAGTAGTAGTTTCACTGTAACCCCTGTACCTTCAAATTGTCGATGAAACAAAGAAATTGCATCGGGATTCAATCCCAAATTCACAATGGCGGATTCTGTCCGCAGGAGTAACATTTAGAAGGGTCTGCTGTTTGGGCCTCTCCTGGGAGCCCAGTGTTAGATTCCGATGCACAGTAGTAGTTTCACTGTAACCCTTGTACCTTTAAATTGTCGATGAAACAAAGAAATTGCATCGGGATTCAATCCCAAATTCACAATGGCGGTTTCTGTCCACAGGAGTAACATTTAGAAGAGTCTGCTGTTTGGGCCTCTCCTGGGAGCCCAGTGTTAGATTCCGATGCACAGTAGTAGTTGCACTGTAACCCTTGAACATTCAAATTGTCGATGAAACAAAGAAATTGCATCGGGATTCAACACCAAATTCACAATGGCTGTTTCTGTCCACATGTGTAACATTTAGAAGAGTCTGCTGTTTGGGCCTCTCCTGGGAGCCCAGTGTTAGATTCCGATGCACAGTAGTAGTTTCACTGTAACCCTTGTACCTTCACATTGTCGATGAAACAAAGAAATTGCATCGGGATTCAGCACCAAATTCACAGTGGCGGTTTCTGTCCACAGGAGTAACATTTAGAAGAGTCTGATGTTTGGGACTCTCCTGGGAGCCCAGTGTTAGATTCCGATGCACAGTAGTAGTTTCACTGTAACCCTTGTACCTTCAAATTGTCGATGAAACAAAGAAATTGCATCGGGATTCAATCGCAAATTCACAATGGCGGTTTCAGTCCACAGGAGTAACATTTTGAAGAGTCTGCTGTTTGGGCCTCTCCTGGGAGCCCAGTTTAGATTCCGATGCACAGTAGTAGTTTCACTGTAACACTTGTACCTTCACATTGTCGATGAAACAAAGAAATTGCATCGGGATTCAACACCAAATTCACAATGGCGGTTTCTGTCCACAGGTGTAACATTTAGAAGAGTCTCCTGTTTGGGCCTCTCCTGGGAGCCCAGTGTTAGATTCCGATGCACAGTAGTAGTTTCACTGTAACCCTTGTACCTTCACATTGCCGATGAAACAAAGAAATTGCATCGGGATTCAATCCCAAATTCACAATGGCGGTTTCTGTCCACAGGAGTAACATTTAGAAGAGTCTGCTGTTTGGGCCTCTCCTGGGAGCCCAGTGTTAGATTCCGATGCACAGTAGTAGTTTCACTGTAACCCTTGTACCTTCACATTGCCGATGAAACAAAGAAATTGCATCGGGATTCAATCCCAAATTCACATTGGCGGTTTCTGTCCACAGGAGTAACATTTAGAAGAGTCTGCTGTTTGGGCCTCTCCTGGGAGCCCAGTGTTAGATTCCGATGCACAGTAGTAGTTTCACTGTAACCCTTGTACCTTAAAATTGTCGATGAATCAAAGAAACTGCGTCGGGATTCAATCCCAAATTCACAATGGCGGTTTCTGTCCACAGGAGTAACATTTAGAAGAGTCTGCTGTTTGGGCCTCTCCTGGGAGCCCAGTGTTAGATTCCGATGCACAGTAGTAGTTTCACTGTAACCCTTGTACCTTCACATTGTCGATGAAACAAAGAAATTGCTTCGGCATTCAACACCAAATTCACAATGGCGGTTGCTGTCCACAGGTGCAACATTTAGAAGAGTCTGCTGTTTGGGCCTCTCTAGGGAGCCCAGTGTTAGATTCCGATGCACAGTAGTAGTTTCACTGTAACCATTGTACCTTCAAATTGTCGATGAAACAAAGAAATTGCATCGGGATTCAATCCCAAATTCACTGTGGTGGTTTCTGTCCACAGGAGTAACATTTAGAAGAGTCTGCTGTTTGGGCCTCTCCTGGGAGCCCACTTTAGATTCCGATGCTCAGTAGTAGTTTCACTGTAACCCTTGTACCTTGAAATTGTCGATGAAACAAAGAAATTGCATCGGGATTCAATCCCAAATTCACAATGGCGGTTTCTGTCCACAGGAGTAACGTTTAGAAGAGTCTGCTGTTTGGGCCTCTCCTGGGAGCCCAGTGTTAGATTCCGATGCACAGTAGTAGTTTCACTGTAACCTTTGTGCCTTCACGTTGTCGATGAAACAAAGAAATTGCATCGGGATTCAATCCCAAATTCACAATGGCGGTTTCTGTCCACAGGAGTAACATTTAGAAGAGTCTGCTGTTTGGGCCTCTCCTGGGAGCCCAGTGTTAGATTCCGATGCACAGTAGTAGTTTCGCTGTAACCCTTGTACCTTCAAATTGTCGATGAAACAAAGAAATTGCATCGGGATTCAATCCCAAATTCACAATGGCGGTTTCTGTCCACAGGAGTAACATTTAGAAGAGTCTGCTGTTTGGGCCTCTCCTGGGAGCCCAGTGTTAGATTCCGATGCACAGTAGTAGTTTCACTGTAACCCTTGTACCTTCAAATTGTCGATGAAACAAAGAAATTGCTTCGGGATTCAATCCCAAATTCACAATGGCGGTTTCTGTCCACAGGAGTAACATTTAGAAGAGTCTGCTGTTTGGGCCTCTCCTGGGAGCCCAGTGTTAGATTCCGATGCACAGTAGTAGTTTCACTGTATCCCTTGTACCTTCAAATTGTCGATGAAACAAAGAAATTGCATCGGGATTCAATCCCAAATTCACAATGGTGGTTTCTGTCCACAGGAGTAACATTTAGAAGAGCCTGCTGTTTGGGCCTCTCCTGGGAGCCGAGTGTTAGATTCCGATGCACAGTAGTAGTTTCACTGTAACCCTTGTACCTTCAAATTGTCGATGAAACAAAGAAATTGCATCGGGATTCAATCCCAAATTCACAATGGCAGTTTCTGTCCACAGGAGTAACATTTAGAAGAGTCTGCTGTTTGGGCCTCTCCTGGGAGCCCAGTGTTCGATTCCGATGCACAGTAGTAGTTTCACTGTAACCCATGAACCTTCAAATTGTCGATGAAACAAAGAAATTGCATAGGGACTCAACACCAAATTCACAATGGCGGTTTCTGTCCACATGTGTAACATTTAGAAGAGTCTGCTGTTTGGGCCTCTCCTGGGAGCCCAGTGTTAGATTCCGATGCACAGTAGTAGTTTCACTGTAACCCTTGTACCTTCACATTGTCGATGAAACAAAGAAATTGCATCGGGATTCAGCACCAAATTCACAATGGCGGTTTCTGTCCACAGGAGTAACATTTAGAAGAGTCTGCTGTTTGGGCCTCTCCTGGGAGCCCAGTGTTAGATTCCGATGCACAGTAGTAGTTTCACTGTAACCCTTGTACCTTCACATTGTCGATGAAACAAAGAAATTGCATCGGGATTCAACACCAAATTCACAATGGCGGTTTCTGTCCACAGGTGTAACATTTAGAAGAGTCTGCTGTTTGGGCCTCTCCTGGGAGCCCAGTGTTAGATTCCGATGCACAGTAGTAGTTTCACTGTAGCCCTTGAACCTTCACATTGCCGATGAAACAAAGAAATTGCATCGGGATTCAATCCCAAATTCACAATGGCGGTTTCTGTCCACAGGAGTAACATTTAGAAGAGTCTGCTGTTTGGGCCTCTTCTGGGAGCCCAGTGTTAGATTCCGATGCACAGTAGTAGTTTCACTGTAACCCTTGTACCTTCACATTGCCGATGAAACAAAGAAATTGCATCGGGAATCAATCCCAAATTCACAATGGCGGTTTCTGTCCACAGGAGTAACATTTAGAAGGGTCTGCTGTTTGGGCCTCTCCTGGGAGCCCAGTGTTAGATTCCGATGCACAGTAGTAGTTTCACTGTAACCGTTGAACCTTCAAATTGTCGATGAAGCAAAGAAATTGCATCGGGATTCAATCCCAAATTCACAATGGCGGTTTCTGTCCACAGGAGTAACATTTAGAAGAGTCTGCTGTTTGGGTCTCTCCTGGGAGCCCAGTGTTAGATTCCGATGCACAGTAGAAGTTTCACTGTAACCCTTGTACCCTCAAATTGTCGATGAAGCGAAGAAATTGCATCGGGATTCAATCCCAAATTCACAATGGCAGTTTCTGTCCACAGGAGTAACATTTAGAAGAGTCTGCTGTTTGGGCCTCTCCTGGGAGCCCAGTGTTAGATTCCGATGCACAGTAGTAGTTTCACTGTAACCCTTGTACCTTCTCATTGCCGATGAAACAAAGAAATTGCATCGGGATATTATCCCAAATTCACAATGGCGGTTTCTGTCCACAGGAGTAACATTTAGAAGAGTCTGCTGTTTGGACCTCTTCTGGGAGCCCAGTGTTAGATTCCGATGCACAGTAGTAGTTTCACTGTAACCCTTGTACCTTCACATTGCCGATGAAACAAAGAAATTGCATCGGGATTCAATCCCAAATTCACAATGGCGGTTTCTGTCCACAGGAGTAACATTTAGAAGGGTCTGCTGTTTGGGCCTCTCCTGGGAGCCCAGTGTTAGATTCCGATGCACAGTAGTAGTTTCACTGTAACCCTTGTACCTTCACATTGTTGATGAAACAAAGAAATTGCATCGGGATTCAATCCCAAATTCACAATGGCGGTTTCTGTCCACAAGAGTAACATTTAGAAGAGTCTGCTGTTTGGGCCTCTCCTGGGAGCCCAGTGTTGGATTCCGATGCACAGTAGTAGTTTCACTGTAACCCTTGTACCTTCAAATTATTGATGAAACAAAGAAATTGCATCGGGGTTCAATCCCAAATTCACAATGGCGGTTTCTGTCCACAGGAGTAACATTTAGAAGAGTCTGCTGTTTGGGCCTCTCCTGGGAGCCCAGTGTTAGATTCCGATGCACAGTAGTAGTTTCACTGTAACCGTTGAACCTTCAAATTGTCGATGAAACAAAGAAATTGCATCGGGATTTAATCCCCAATTCACAATGGCGGTTTCTGTCCACAGGAGTAACATTTAGAAGAGTCTGCTGTTTGGGCCTCTCCTGGGATACCAGTGTTAGATTCCGAAGCACAGTAGAAGTTTCACTGTAACCCTTGTACCCTCAAATTGTCGATGAAGCAAAGAAATTGCATCGGGATTCAATCCCAAAATTCACAATGGCAGTTTATGTCCACAGGAGTAACATTTAGAAGAGTCTGCTGTTTGGGCCTCTCCTGGGAGCCCAGTGTTAGATTCCGATGCACAGTAGTAGTTTCACTGTAACCCTTGTACCTTCACATTGTCGATGAAACAAAGAAATTGCATCGGGATTCAACACCAAATTCACAATGGCGGTTTCTGTCCACAGGTGTAACATTTAGAAGAGTCTGCTGTTTGGGCCTCTCCTGGGAGCCCAGTGTTAGATTCCGATGCACAGTAGTAGTTTCACTGTAGCCCTTGAACCTTCACATTGCCGATGAAACAAAGAAATTGCATCGGGATTCAATCCCAAATTCACAATGGCGGTTTCTGTCCACAGGAGTAACATTTAGAAGAGTCTGCTGTTTGGGCCTCTTCTGGGAGCCCAGTGTTAGATTCCGATGCACAGTAGTAGTTTCACTGTAAACCTTGTACCTTCACATTGCCGATGAAACAAAGAAATTGCATCGGGAATCAATCCCAAATTCACAATGGCGGTTTCTGTCCACAGGAGTAACATTTAGAAGGGTCTGCTGTTTGGGCCTCTCCTGGGAGCCCAGTGTTAGATTCCGATGCACAGTAGTAGTTTCACTGTAACCGTTGAACCTTCAAATTGTCGATGAAGCAAAGAAATTGCATCGGGATTCAATCCCAAATTCACAATGGCGGTTTCTGTCCACAGGAGTAACATTTAGAAGAGTCTGCTGTTTGGGTCTCTCCTGGGAGCCCAGTGTTAGATTCCGATGCACAGTAGAAGTTTCACTGTAACCCTTGTACCCTCAAATTGTCGATGAAGCGAAGAAATTGCATCGGGATTCAATCCCAAATTCACAATGGCAGTTTCTGTCCACAGGAGTAACATTTAGAAGAGTCTGCTGTTTGGGCCTCTCCTGGGAGCCCAGTGTTAGATTCCGATGCACAGTAGTAGTTTCACTGTAACCCTTGTACCTTCTCATTGCCGATGAAACAAAGAAATTGCATCGGGATATTATCCCAAATTCACAATGGCGGTTTCTGTCCACAGGAGTAACATTTAGAAGAGTCTGCTGTTTGGACCTCTTCTGGGAGCCCAGTGTTAGATTCCGATGCACAGTAGTAGTTTCACTGTAACCCTTGTACCTTCACATTGCCGATGAAACAAAGAAATTGCATCGGGATTCAATCCCAAATTCACAATGGCGGTTTCTGTCCACAGGAGTAACATTTAGAAGGGTCTGCTGTTTGGGCCTCTCCTGGGAGCCCAGTGTTAGATTCCGATGCACAGTAGTAGTTTCACTGTAACCCTTGTACCTTCACATTGTTGATGAAACAAAGAAATTGCATCGGGATTCAATCCCAAATTCACAATGGCGGTTTCTGTCCACAAGAGTAACATTTAGAAGAGTCTGCTGTTTGGGCCTCTCCTGGGAGCCCAGTGTTGGATTCCGATGCACAGTAGTAGTTTCACTGTAACCCTTGTACCTTCAAATTATTGATGAAACAAAGAAATTGCATCGGGATTCAATCCCAAATTCACAATGGCGGTTTCTGTCCACAGGAGTAACATTTAGAAGAGTCTGCTGTTTGGGCCTCTCCTGGGAGCCCAGTGTTAGATTCCGATGCACAGTAGTAGTTTCACTGTAACCGTTGAACCTTCAAATTGTCGATGAAACAAAGAAATTGCATCGGGATTTAATCCCCAATTCACAATGGCGGTTTCTGTCCACAGGAGTAACATTTAGAAGAGTCTGCTGTTTGGGCCTCTCCTGGGAGCCCAGTGTTAGATTCCGAAGCACAGTAGAAGTTTCACTGTAACCCTTGTACCCTCAAATTGTCGATGAAGCAAAGAAATTGCATCGGGATTCAATCCCAAAATTCACAATGGCAGTTTATGTCCACAGGAGTAACATTTAGAAGAGTCTGCTGTTTGGGCCTCTCCTGGGAGCCCAGTGTTAGATTCCGATGCACAGTAGTAGTTTCACTGTAACCCTTGTACCTTCACATTGCCGATGAATCAAAGAAATTGCATCGGGATTCAACACCAAATTCACAATGGCGGTTTCTGTCCACAGGAGTACCATTAGAAGAGTCTGCTGTTTGGGCCTCTCCTGGGAGCCCAGTGTTAGATTCCGATGCACAGTAGTAGTTTCACTGTAACCCTTGTACCTTCACATTGTCGATGAAACAAAGAAATTGCATCGGGAATCGACACCAAATTCACAATGGCGGTTTCTGTCCACAGGAGTAACATTTAGAAGAGTCTGCTCTTTGGGCCTCTCCTGGGATCCCAGTGTTAGATTCTGATGCACAGTAGTAGTTTCACTGTAACCCTTGTACCTTCACATTGTCGATGAGACAAAGAAATTGCATCGGGATTCAACACCAAATTCACAATGGCGGTTTCTGTCCACAGGAGTAACATTTAGAAGAGTCTGCTGTTTGGGCCTCTCCTGGGAGCCCAGTGTTAGATTCCGATGCACAGTAGTAGTTTCACTGTAACCCTTGTACCTTCAAATGGTCGATGAAACAAAGAAATTTCATCGGGATTCAATCCCAAATTCACAATGGCAGTTTCTGTCCACAGGAGTAACATTTAGAAGAGTCTGCTGTTTGGGCCTCTCCTGGGAGCCCAGTGTTAGATTCCGATGCACAGTAGTAGTTTCACTGTAACCCTTGTACCTTCACATTGCCGATGAAACAAAGAAATTGCATCGGGATTCAATCCCAAATTCACAATGGCGGTTTCTGTCCACAGGAGTAACATTTAGAAGAGTGTTCTGTTTGGGCCTCTCCTGGGAGCCCAGTGTTAGATTCCGATGCACAGTAGTAGTTTCACTGAAACCCTTGTACCTTCACATTGTTGATGAAACAAAGAAATTGCATCGGGATTCAATCCCAAATTCACAATGGCTGTTTCTGACCACAGGAGTAACATTTAGAAGAGTCTGCTTTTTGGGCCTCTCCTGGGAGCCCAGTGTTAGATTCCGATGCACAGTAGTACTTTCACTGTAACCCTTGTACCTTCAAATTGTCGATGAAACAAAGAAATTGCATCGGGATTTAATCCCAAATTCACAATGGCGGTTTCTGTCCACAGGAGTAACATTTAGAAGAGTCTGCTGTTTGGGCCTCTCCTGGGAAAATGTTAGATTCCGATGACCAGTAGTAGTTTCACTGTAAAACTTGTACCTTCAAATTGTCGATGAAACAAAGAAACTGCATCGGGATTCAATCCCAAATTCACAATGGCGGTTTCTGTCCACAGGAGTAACATTTAGAAGAGTCTGCTGTTTGGGCCTCTCCTGGGAGCCCAGTTTAGATTCCGATGCACAGTAGTAGTTTCACTGTAACCCTTGTACCTTCAAATTGTCGATGAAACAAAGAAATTGCATCGGGATTCAACACCAAATTCACAATGGCTGTTTGTGTCCACAGGTGTAACATTTCGAAGAGTCTGCTATTTGGGACTCTCCTGGGAGCCCAGTGTTATTTTCCGATGCACAGTAGTAGTTTCACTGTAACCCTTGTACCTTCACATTGCCGATGATACAAAGAAATTGCATCGGGATTCAATCCCAAATTCACAATGGCGGTTTCTGTCCACAGGAGTAACATTTAGAAGTGTCTGCTGTTTGGGCCTCTCCTGGGAGCCCAGTGTTAGATTCCGATGCACAGTAGTAGTTTCACTGTAACCCTTGTACCTTCACATTGTCGTTGAAACAAAGAAATTGCATCGGGATTCAACACCAAATCCACAATGGCGGTTTCTGTCGACAGGTGTAACATTTAGAAGAGTCTGCTGTTTGGGCCTCTCCTGGGAGCCCAGTGTTAGATTCCGATGCACAGTAGTAGTTTCACTGGAACCCTAGTACCTTCACAATGCCGATGAAACAAAGAAATTGCATCGGGATTCAATCACAAATTCACAATGGCGGTTTCTGTCCACAGGAGTAACATTTAGAAGAGTCTGCTGTTTGGGCCTCTCCTGGGTGCCGAGTGTTAGATTCCGATGCACAGTAGTAGTTTCACTGTAACCCTTGTACCTTCACATTGCCGATGAAACAAAGAAATTGCATCGGGATTCCATCCCAAATTCACAATGGCGGTTTCTGTCCACAGGAGTAACATTTAGAAGAGTCTGCTGTTTGGGCCTCTCCTGGGAGCCCACTTTAGATTCCGACACACAGTACTAGTTTCACTGTAACCCTTGTACCTTCACATTGTCGATGAAACAAAGAAATTGCATCGGGATTCAATCCCAAATTCACAATGGCGGTTTCCGTCCACAGGAGTAACATTTAGAAGAGTCTGCTGTTTGGGCCTCTCCTGGGAGCCCAGTGTTAGATTCCGATGCACAGTAGTAGTTTCACTGTAACCCTTGCACCTTCACATTGCCGATGAAACAAAGAAATTGCATCGGGATTCAATCCCAAATTCACAAGGGCGGTTTCTGTCGACAGGAGTAACATTTAGAAGAGTCTGCTGTTTGGGCCTCTCCTGGGAGCCCAGTGTTAAATTCCGATGCACAGTAGTAGTTTCACTGTAACCCTTGTACCTTCACATTATTGATGAAACAAAGAAATTGCATCGGGATTCAATCCCAAATTCACAATGGCGGTTTCTGTCCACAGGAGTAACATTTAGAAGAGTCTGCTGTTTGGGCCTCTCCTGGGAGCCCAGTTTAGATTCCGATGCACAGTAGTAGTTTCACAGTAACCCTTGTACCTTCACATTGTCGATGAAACAAAGAAATTGCATCGGGATTCAATCCCAAATTCACAATTGCGGTTTCTGTCCACAGGTGTAACATTTAGAAGAGTCTGCTGTTTGGGCCTCTCCTGGGAGCCCAGTGTTAGATTCTGATGCACAGTAGTATTTTCACTGTAACCCTTGTACCTTCACATTGCCGATGAAACAAAGAAATTTCATCGGGATTCAATCCCAAATTCACAATGGCGGTTTCTGTCCGCAGGAGTAACATTTAGAAGAGTCTGCTGTTTGGGCCTCTCCTGGGAGCCCTGTTTACATTCCGATGCACAGTAGTAGTTTCACTGTAACCCTTGTACCTTCACATTGTCGATGAAACAAAGAAATTGCATCGGAATTCAATCCCAAATTCACAATGGCGCTTTCTGTCCACAGGTGTAGCATTTAGAAGAGTCTGCTCTTTGGGCCTATACTGGGAGCCCAGTGTTTGATATCGATGCACAGTAGTAGTTTCACTGTAACCCTTGTACCTTCAAATTGTCGATGAAACAAAGAAATTGCATCGGGATTCAATCCCAAAGTCACATTGGCGATTTAGTCCACAGGAGTAACATTTAGAAGAGTCTGCTGTTTGGGCCTCTCCTGGGAGCCCAATTTAGATTCCGATGCACAGTAGTAGTTTCACTGTAACCCTTGTACCTTCACATTGTCGGTGAAACAAAGAAATTGCATCGGGATTCAATCCCAAATTCACAATGGCGGTTTCTGTCCACAGGAATAACATTTAGAAGAGTCTGCTGTTTGGGCCACTCCTGGGAGCCCAGTGTTAGATTCCGATGCACAGTAGTAGTTTCACTGCAACCCTTGTACCTTCAAATTGTCGATGAAACAAAGAAATTGCATCGGGATTCAACACCAAATTCACAATGGCGGTTTCTGTCCACAGGAGTAACATTTAGAAGAGTCAGCTGTTTGGGCCTATCCTGGGAGCCCTGTTTACATTCCGATGCACAGTAGTAGTTTCACTGTAACCCTTTTACCTTCACATTGTCGATGAAACAAAGAAATTGCATCGGGATTCAACACCAAATTCATAATGGCGGTTTCTGTCCACAGGTGTAACATTTAGAAGAGTCTGCTGTTTGGGCCTCTCCTGGGAGCCCAGTGTTAGATTCCGATGCACAGTAGTAGTTTCACTGTAACCCTTGTACCTTCAAATGGTCGATGAAACAAAGAAATTTCATCGGGATTCAATCCCAAATTCACAATGGCAGTTTCTGTCCACAGGAGTAACATTTAGAAGAGTCTGCTGTTTGGGCCTCTCCTGGGAGCCCAGTGTTAGATTCCGATGCACAGTAGTAGTTTCACTGTAACCCTTGTACCTTCACATTGCCGATGAAACAAAGAAATTGCATCGGGATTCAATCCCAAATTCACAATGGCGGTTTCTGTCCACAGGAGTAACATTTAGAAGAGTGTTCTGTTTGGGCCTCTCCTGGGAGCCCAGTGTTAGATTCCGATGCACAGTAGTAGTTTCACTGAAACCCTTGTACCTTCACATTGTTGATGAAACAAAGAAATTGCATCGGGATTCAATCCCAAATTCACAATGGCTGTTTCTGACCACAGGAGTAACATTTAGAAGAGTCTGCTTTTTGGGCCTCTCCTGGGAGCCCAGTGTTAGATTCCGATGCACAGTAGTACTTTCACTGTAACCCTTGTACCTTCAAATTGTCGATGAAACAAAGAAATTGCATCGGGATTTAATCCCAAATTCACAATGGCGGTTTCTGTCCACAGGAGTAACATTTAGAAGAGTCTGCTGTTTGGGCCTCTCCTGGGAAAATGTTAGATTCCGATGACCAGTAGTAGTTTCACTGTAACACTTGTACCTTCAAATTGTCGATGAAACAAAGAAACTGCATCGGGATTCAATCCCAAATTCACAATGGCGGTTTCTGTCCACAGGAGTAACATTTAGAAGAGTCTGCTGTTTGGGCCTCTCCTGGGAGCCCAGTTTAGATTCCGATGCACAGTAGTAGTTTCACTGTAACCCTTGTACCTTCAAATTGTCGATGAAACAAAGAAATTGCATCGGGATTCAACACCAAATTCACAATGGCTGTTTGTGTCCACAGGTGTAACATTTCGAAGAGTCTGCTATTTGGGACTCTCCTGGGAGCCCAGTGTTATTTTCCGATGCACAGTAGTAGTTTCACTGTAACCCTTGTACCTTCACATTGCCGATGATACAAAGAAATTGCATCGGGATTCAATCCCAAATTCACAATGGCGGTTTCTGTCCACAGGAGTAACATTTAGAAGTGTCTGCTGTTTGGGCCTCTCCTGGGAGCCCAGTGTTAGATTCCGATGCACAGTAGTAGTTTCACTGTAACCCTTGTACCTTCACATTGTCGTTGAAACAAAGAAATTGCATCGGGATTCAACACCAAATCCACAATGGCGGTTTCTGTCGACAGGTGTAACATTTAGAAGAGTCTGCTGTTTGGGCCTCTCCTGGGAGCCCAGTGTTAGATTCCGATGCACAGTAGTAGTTTCACTGGAACCCTAGTACCTTCACAATGCCGATGAAACAAAGAAATTGCATCGGGATTCAATCACAAATTCACAATGGCGGTTTCTGTCCACAGGAGTAACATTTAGAAGAGTCTGCTGTTTGGGCCTCTCCTGGGAGCCCAGTGTTAGATTCCGATGCACAGTAGTAGTTTCACTGGAACCCTAGTACCTTCACAATGCCGATGAAACAAAGAAATTGCATCGGGATTCAATCACAAATTCACAATGGCGGTTTCTGTCCACAGGAGTAACATTTAGAAGAGTCTGCTGTTTGGGCCTCTCCTGGGAGCCCAGTGTTAGATTCCGATGCACAGTAGTAGTTTCACTGTAACCCTTGCACCTTCACATTGCCGATGAAACAAAGAAATTGCATCGGGATTCAATCCCAAATTCACAATTGCGGTTTCTGTCCACAGGTGTAACATTTAGAAGAGTCTGCTGTTTGGGCCTCTCCTGGGAGCCCAGTGTTAGATTCTGATGCACAGTAGTAGTTTCACTGTAACCCTTGTACCTTCACATTGCCGATGAAACATAGAAATTTCATCGGGATTCAATCCCAAATTCACAATGGCGGTTTCTGTCCGCAGGAGTAACATTTAGAAGAGTCTGCTGTTTGGGCCTCTCCTGGGAGCCCTGTTTACATTCCGATGCACAGTAGTAGTTTCACTGTAACCCTTGTACCTTCACATTGTCGATGAAACAAAGAAATTGCATCGGAATTCAATCCCAAATTCACAATGGCGCTTTCTGTCCACAGGTGTAGCATTTAGAAGAGTCTGCTCTTTGGGCCTATACTGGGAGCCCAGTGTTTGATATCGATGCACAGTAGTAGTTTCACTGTAACCCTTGTACCTTCAAATTGTCGATGAAACAAAGAAATTGCATCGGGATTCAATCCCAAAGTCACATTGGCGATTTAGTCCACAGGAGTAACATTTAGAAGAGTCTGCTGTTTGGGCCTCTCCTGGGAGCCCAATTTAGATTCCGATGCACAGTAGTAGTTTCACTGTAACCCTTGTACCTTCACATTGTCGGTGAAACAAAGAAATTGCATCGGGATTCAATCCCAAATTCACAATGGCGGTTTCTGTCCACAGGAATAACATTTAGAAGAGTCTGCTGTTTGGGCCACTCCTGGGAGCCCAGTGTTAGATTCCGATGCACAGTAGTAGTTTCACTGCAACCCTTGTACCTTCAAATTGTCGATGAAACTAAGAAATTGTATGGGGATTCAACACCAAATTCACAATGGCGTTTTCTGTCCACAGAAGTAACATTTAGAAGAGTCTGCTGTTTGGGCCTCTCCTGGGAGCCCAGTGTTAGATTCCGATGCACAGTAGTAGTTTCACTGTAAACCTTGTACTTTCAAATTGTCGATGAAACAAAGAAATTGCATCGGGATTCAACACCAAATTCACAATGGCGGTTTCTGTCCACAGGAGTAACATTTAGAAGAGTCAGCTGTTTGGGCCTCTCCTGGGAGCCCTGTTTACATTCCGATGCACAGTAGTAGTTTCACTGTAACCCTTTTACCTTCACATTGTCGATGAAACAAAGAAATTGCATCGGGATTCAACACCAAATTCATAATGGCGGTTTCTGTCCACAGGTGTAACATTTAGAAGAGTCTGCTGTTTGGGCCTCTCCTGGGAGCCCAGTGTTAGATTCCGATGCACAGTAGTAGTTTCACTGTAACCCTTGTACCTTCCCATTGTCGATGAAACAAAGAAATTGCATCGGGATTCAATCCGAAATTCACAATGGCGGTTTATGTCCACACGACTAACATTTAGAAGTGTCTGCTGTTTGGGCATCTCCTGGGAGCCCAGTGTTAGATTCCGATGCACAGTAGTAGTTTCACTGAAACCCTCGTTTCTTCAAATTGTCGATGAAACAAAGAAATTGCATCGTGACTCAATCCCAAATTCACATTGGCGGTTTCTGTCGACATGAGTAACATTTAGAACAGTCTGCTGTTTGGGCGTCTCCTGGGAGCCCAGTGTAAAATTCCGATGCACAGTAGTAGTTTCACTGTAACCCTTGTACCTTCACATTGCCGATGAAACAAAGAAATTGCATCGGGATTCAATCCCAAATTCACAATGGCGGTATCTGTCCACAGGAGTAACATTTAGAAGAGTCTGCTGTTTGGGCCTCTCCTGGGAGCCCAGTGTTTGATTCCGATGCACAGTAGTAGTTTCACTGTAACCCTTGTACCTTCACATTGTCGATGAAACAAAGAAATTGCATCGGGATTCAACACCAAATCCACAATGGCGGTTTCTGTCGACAGGTGTAACATTTAGAAGAGTCTGCTGTTTGGGACTATCCTGGGAGCCCAGTGTTAGATTCCGATGCCCAACAGCACGTTTACTGTAACCCTTGGACCTTCACATTGTTGATTAAACAAAGAAATTGCATCGGGTTTCTACACCAATTTCACAATGGCGGTTTCTGTCCACAGGAGTAACATTTAAAAGAGTCTGTGTTTGGGCCTCTCCTGGGAGCCCAGTGCTAGATTCCGTGCCACAGTAGTAGTTTCACTGTAACCCTTGCACCTTCACATTGTCGATGAAACAAAGAAATTGCATCGGGATTCAATCCCAAATTCACAATGGAGGTTTCTGTCCACAGGAGTAACATTTAGAAGAGTCTGCTGTTTGGGCCTCTCCTGGGAGCCCAGTTTAGATTCCGATGCACAGTAGTAGTTTCACTGTAACCCTTGTACCTTCACATTGTCGATGAAACAAAGAAATTGCATCGGGATTCAATCCCAAATTCACAATTGCGGTTTCTGTCCACAGGTGTAACATTTAGAAGAGTCTGCTGTTTGGGCCTCTCCTGGGAGCCCAGTGTCAGATTCCGATGCACAGTAGTAGTTTCACTGTAACACTTGTACCTTCACATTGCCGATGAAACAAAGAAATTGCATCGGGATTCAATCCCAAATTCACAATGGCGGCTTCTGTCCACAGGAGTAACGTTTAGAAGAGTCTGCTGTTTGGGCCTCTCCTGGGAGCCCAGTGTTAGATTCCGATGCACAGTAGTAGTTTCACTGTAACCTTTGTGCCTTCACGTTGTCGATGAAACAAAGAAATTGCATCGGGATTCAATCCCAAATTCACAATGGCGGTTTCTGTCCACAGGAGTAACATTTAGAAGAGTCTGCTGTTTGGGCCTCTCCTGGGAGCCCAGTGTTAGATTCCGATGCACAGTAGTAGTTTCACTGTAAACCTTGTACCTTGAAATTGTCGATGAAACAAAGAAATTGCATCGGGATTCAATACCAAATTCACAATGGCGGTTTATGTCCACAGGAGTAACATTTAGAAGAGTCTGCCGTTTGGGCCTCTCCTGGGAGCCCAGTTTAGATTCCGATGCACAGTAGTAGTTTCACTGTAACACTTGTACCTTCACATTGTCGATGAAACAAAGAAATTGCATCGGGATTCAATCCCAAATTCACAATGGCGGTTTCTGTCCACAGGAGTAACATTTAGAAGAGTCTGGTGTTTGGGCCTCTCCTGGGAGCCCAGTGTTAGATTCCGATGCACAGTAGTAGTTTCACTGTAACCCTTGTACCTTAAAATTGTCGATGAATCAAAGAAACTGCGTCGGGATTCAATCCCAAATTCACAATGGCGGTTTCTGTCCACAGGAGTAACATTTAGAAGAGTCTGCTGTTTGGGCCTCTCCTGGGAGCCCAGTGTTAGATTCCGATGCACAGTAGTAGTTTCACTGTAACCCTTGTACCTTCACATTGTCGATGAAACAAAGAAATTGCATCGGGATTCAATCCCAAATTCACAATGGTGGTTTCTGTCCACAGGAGTAACATTTAGAAGAGTCTGCTGTTTGGGCCTCTCCTGGGAGCCCAGTGTTAGATTCCGATGCACAGTAGTAGTTTCACTGTAACCCTTGAACCTTCAAATTGTCAATGAAACAAAGAAATTGCATAGGGACTCAACACCAAATTCACAATGGCGGTTTCTGTCCACAGGTGTAACATTTAGAAGAGTCTGCTGTTTGGGCCTCTCCTGGGAGCCCAGTGTTAGATTCCGATGCACAGTAGTAGTTTCACTGTAACCCTTGTACCTTCACATAGTCGATGAAACAAAGAAATTGCATCGGGATTCAGCACCAAATTCACAATGGCGGTTTCTGTCCACAGGAGTAACATTTAGAAGAGTCTGCTGTTTGGGCCTCTCCTGGGAGCCCAGTGTTAGATTCCGATGCACAGTAGTAGTTTCACTGTAACCCTTGTACCTTCACATTGTCGATGAAACAAAGAAATTGCATCGGGATTCAACACCAAATTCACAATGGCGGTTTCTGTCCACAGGTGTAACATTTAGAAGAGTCTGCTGTTTATGCCTCTACTGGGAGCCCAGTGTTAGATACCGATGCACAGTAGTAGTTTCACTGTAACCCTTGAACGTTCACATTGCCGATGAAACAAAGAAATTGCATCGGGATTCAATCCCAAATTCACAATGGCGGTTTCTGTCCACAGGAGTAACATTTAGAAGAGTCTGCTGTTTGGGCCTCTTCTGGGAGCCCAGTGTTAGAGTCCGATGCACAGTAGTAGTTTCACTGTAACCCTTGTACCTTCACATTGCCGATGAAACAAAGAAATTGCATCGGGAATCAATCCCAAATTCACAATGGCGGTTTCTGTCCACAGGAGTAACATTTAGAAGGGTCTGCTGTTTGGGCCTCTCCTGGGAGCCCAGTTTAGATTCCGATGCACAGTAGTAGTTTCACTGTAACCCTTGTATCTTCACATTGTTGATGAAACAAAGAAATTGCATCGGGATTCAAACCCAAATTCACGATGGCGGTTTCTGTCCACAAGAGTAACATTTAGAAGAGTCTGCTGTTTGGGCCTCTCCTGGGAGCCCAGTGTTAGATTCTGATGCACAGTAGTAGTTTCACTGTAACCCTTGTACCTTCAAATTATCGATGAAACAAAGAAATTGCATCGGGATTCAATGCCAAATGCACAATGGCGGTTTCTGTCCACAGGAGTAACATTTAGAGGAGTCTGCTGTTTGGGCCTCTCCTGGGAGCCCAGTGTTAGATTCCGATGCGCAGTAGTAGTTTCACTGTAACCGTTGAACCTTCAAATTGTCGATGAAGCAAAGAAATTGCATCGGGATTCAATCCCAAATTCACAATGGCGGTTTCTGTCCACAGGAGTAACATTTAGAAGAGTCTGCTGTTTGGGTCTCTCCTGGGAGCCCAGTGTTAGATTCCGATGCACAGTAGAAGTTTCCCTGTAACCCTTGTACCCTCAAATTGTCGATGAAGCGAAGAAATTGCATCGGGATTCAATCCCAAATTCACAATGGCAGTTTCTGTCCACAGGAGTAACATTTAGAAGAGTCTGCTGTTTGGGCCTCTCCTGGGAGCCCAGTGTTAGATTCCGATGCACAGTAGTAGTTTCACTGTAACCCTTGTACCTTCTCATTGCCGATGAAACAAAGAAATTGCATCGGGATATTATCCCAAATTCACAATGGCGGTTTCTGTCCACAGGTGTAACATTTAGAAGAGTCTGCCGTTTGGGCCTCTCCTGGGAGCCCAGTTTAGATTCCGATGCACAGTAGTAGTTTCACTGTAAACCTTGTACCTTGAAATTGTCGATGAAACAAAGAAATTGCATCGGGATTCAATCCCAAATTCACAATGGCGGTTTCTGTCCACAGGAGTAACATTTAGAAGAGTCTGCTGTTTGGGCCTCTCCTGGGAGCCCAGTGTTAGATTCCGATGCACAGTAGTAGTTTCACTGTAACCCTTGTACCTTCACATTGCCGATGAAACAAAGAAATTGCATCGGGTTCAGCACCAAATTCACAATGGCGGTTTCTGTCCACAGGAGTAACATTTAGAAGAGTCTGCTGTTTGGGCCTCTCCTGGGAATCCAGTGTTAGATTCCGATGCACAGTAGTAGTTTCACTGTAACCCTTGTACCTTCACATTGTCGATGAAACAAAGAAATTGCATCGGGATTCAATCCCAAATTCACAATGGCGGTTTCTGTCCACAGGAGTAACATTTAGAAGAGTCTGCTGTTTGGGCCTCTCCTGGGAGCCCAGTGTTAGATTCCGATGCACAGTAGTAGTTTCACTGTAACCCTTGAACCTTCAAATTGTCGATGAAACAAAGAAATTGCATAGGGACTCAACACCAAATTCACAATGGCGGTTTCTGTGCACATGTGTAACATTTCGAAGAGTCTGCTGTTTGGGCCTCTCCTGGGAGCCCAGTGTTAGATTCCGATGCACAGTAGTAGTTTCACTGTAACCCTTGTACCTTCACATTGTCGATGAAACAAAGAAATTGTATCGGGATTCAGCACCAAATTCACAATGGCGGTTTCTGTCCACAGGAGTAACATTTAGAAGAGTCTGCTGTTTGGGCCTCTCCTGGGAGCACAGTGTTAGATTCCGATGCACAGTAGTAGTTTCACTGTAACCCTTGTACCTTCACATTGTCGATGAAACAAAGAAATTGCATCGGGATTCAACACCAAATTCACAATGGCGGTTTCTGTCCACAGGTGTAACATTTAGAAGAGTCTGCTGTTTGGGCCTCTCCTGGGAGCCCAGTGTTAGATTCCGATGCACAGTAGTAGTTTCACTGTAACCCTTGAACCATCACATTGCCGATGAAACAAAGAAATTGCATCGGGATTCAATCCCAAATTCACAATGGCGGTTTCTGTCCACAGGAGTAACATTTAGAAGAGTCTGCTGTTTGGGCCTCTTCTGGGAGCCCAGTGTTAGATTCCGATGCACAGTGGTAGTTTCACTGTAACCCTTGTACCTTCACATTGCCGATGAAACAAAGAAATTGCATCGGGAATCAATCCCAAATTCACAATGGCGGTTTCTGTCCACAGGAGTAACATTTAGAAGGGTCTGCTGTTTCTGCCTCTCCTGGGAGCCCAGTGTTAGATTCTCATGCACAGTAGTAGTTTCACTGTAACCCTTGCACCTTCAAATTATCGATGAAACAAAGAAATTGCATCGGGATTCAATGCCAAATGCACAATGGCGGTTTCTGTCCACAGGAGTAACATTTAGAGGAATCTGCTGTTTGGGCCTCTCCTGGGAGCCCAGTGTTAGATTCCGATGCACAGTAGTAGTTTCACTGTAAACGTTGAACCTTCAAATTGTCGATGAAGCAAAGAAATTGCATCGGGAATCAATCCCGAATTCACAATGGCGGTTTCTGTCCACAGGAGTAACATTTAGAAGAGTCTGCTGTTTGGGTCTCTCCTGGGAGCCCAGTGTTAGATTCCGATGCACAGTAGAAGTTTCACTGTAACCCTTGTACCCTCAAATTGTCGATGAAGCGAAGAAATTGCATCGGGATTCAATCCCAAATTCACAATGGCAGTTTCTGTCCACAGGAGTAACATTTAGAAGAGTCTGCTGTTTGGGCCTCTCCTGGGAGCCCAGTGTTAGATTCCGATGCACAGTAGTAGTTTCACTGTAACCCTTGTAACTTCTCATTGCCGATGAAACAAAGAAATTGCATCGGGATATTATCCCAAATTCACAATGGCGGTTTCTGTCCACAGGAGTAACATTTAGAAGAGTCTGCTGTTTGGACCTCTTCTGGGAGCCCAGTGTTACATTCCGATGCACAGTAGTAGTTTCACTGTAACCCTTGTACCTTCACATTGCCGATGAAACAAAGAAATTGCATCGGGATTCAATCCCAAATTCACAATGGCGGTTTCTGTCCACAGGAGTAACATTTAGAAGGGTCTGCTGTTTGGGCCTCTCCTGGGAGCCCAGTGTTAGATTCCGATGCACAGTAGTAGTTTCACTGTAACCCTTGTACCTTCACATTGTTGATGAAACAAAGAAATTGCATCGGGATTCAATCCCAAATTCACAATGGCGGTTTCTGTCCACAAGAGTAACATTTAGAAGAGTCTGCTGTTTGGGCCTCTCCTGGGAGCCCAGTGTTGGATTCCGATGCACAGTAGTAGTTTCACTGTAACCCTTGTACCTTCAAATTATCGATGAAACAAAGAAATTGCATCGGGATTCAATCCCAAATTCACAATGGCGGTTTCTGTCCTCAGGAGTAACATTTAGAAGAGTCTGCTGTCTGGGCCTCTCCTGGGAGCCCAGTGTTAGATTCCGATGCACAGTAGTAGTTTCACTGTAACCGTTGAACCTTCAAATTGTCGATGAAACAAAGAAATTGCATCGGGATTTAATCCCCAATTCACAATGGCGGTTTCTGTCCACAGGAGTAACATTTAGAAGAGTCTGCTGTTTGGGTCTCTCCTGGGAGCCCAGTGTTAGATTCCGAAGCACAGTAGTAGTTTCACTGTAACCCTTGTACCCTCAAATTGTCGATGAAGCAAAGAAATTGCATCGGGATTCAATCCCAAAATTGACAATGGCAGTTTCTGTCCACAGGAGTAACATTTAGAAGAGTCTGCTGTTTGGGCCTCTCCTGGGAGCCCAGTGTTAGATTCCGATGCACAGTAGTAGTTTCACTGTAACCCTTGTACCTTCATATTGCCGATGAATCAAAGAAATTGCATCGGGATTCAACACCAAATTCACAATGGCGGTTTCTGTCCACAGGAGTACCATTAGAAGAGTCTGCTGTTTGGGCCTCTCCTGGGAGCCCAGTGTTAGATTCCGATGCACAGTAGTAGTTTCACTGTAACCCTTGTACCTTCACATTGTCGATGAAACAAAGAAATTGCATCGGGAATCGACACCAAATTCACAATGGCGGTTTCTGTCCACAGGAGTAACATTTAGAAGAGTCTGCTGTTTGGGCCTCTCCTGGGATCCCAGTGTTAGATTCTGATGCACAGTAGTAGTTTCACTGTAACCCTTGTACCTTCACATTGTCGATGAGACAAAGAAATTGCATCGGGATTCAACACCAAATTCACAATGGCGGTTTCTGTCCACAGGAGTAACATTTAGAAGAGTCTGCTGTTTGGGCCTCTCCTGGGAGCCCAGTGTTAGATTCCGATGCACAGTAGTAGTTTCACTGTAACCCTTGTACCTTCAAATGGTCGATGAAACAAAGAAATTTCATCGGGATTCAATCCCAAATTCACAATGGCAGTTTCTGTCCACAGGAGTAACATTTAGAAGAGTCTGCTGTTTGGGCCTCTCCTGGGAGCCCAGTGTTAGATTCCGATGCACAGTAGTAGTTTCACTGTAACCCTTGTACCTTCACATTGCCGATGAAACAAAGAAATTGCATCGGGATTCAATCCCAAATTCACAATGGCGGTTTCTGTCCACAGGAGTAACATTTAGAAGAGTGTTCTGTTTGGGCCTCTCCTGGGAGCCCAGTGTTAGATTCCGATGCACAGTAGTAGTTTCACTGAAACCCTTGTACCTTCACATTATTGATGAAACAAAGAAATTGCATCGGGATTCAATCCCAAATTCACAATGGCTGTTTCTGACCACAGGAGTAACATTTAGAAGAGTCTGCTGTTTGGGCCTCTCCTGGGAGGCCAGTGTTAGATTCCGATGCACAGTAGTAGTTTCGCTGTAACCCCTTGTACCTTCAAATTGTCGATGAAACAAAGAAATTGCATCGGGATTTAATCCCAAATTCACAATGGCGGTTTCTGTCCACAGGAGTAACATTTAGAAGAGTCTGCTGTTTGGGCCACTCCTGGGAACCCAGTGTTGGATTCCGATGCACAGTAGTAGTTTCACTGTAACCCTTGAACCTTCAAATTGCCGATGAAACAAAGAAATTGCATCGGGATTCAATCCCAAATTCACAATGGCGGTTTCTGTCCACAGAAGTAACATTTAGAAGAGTCTGCTGTTTGGACCTCTCCTGGGAGCCCAGTGTTAGATTCCGATGCACAGTAGTAGTTTCACTGTAACGCTTGTACCTTCAAATTGTCGATGAAACAAAGAAATTGCTTCGGGATTCAAAACCAAATTCACAATGGCGGTTTCTGTCCACAGGTGTAACATTTAGAAGAGTCTGCTGTTTGGGCTTCTCCTGGGAAAATGTTAGATTCCGATGACCAGTAGTAGTTTCACTGTAACACTTGTACCTTCAAATTGTCGATGAAACAAAGAAACTGCATCGGGATTCAATCCCAAATTCACAATGGCGGTTTCTGTCCACAGGAGTAACATTTAGAAGAGTCTGCTGTTTGGGCCTCTCCTGGGAGCCCAGTTTAGATTCCGATGCACAGTAGTAGTTTCACTGTAACCCTTGTACCTTCAAATTGTCGATGAAACAAAGAAATTGCATCGGGATTCAACACCAAATTCACAATGGCTGTTTGTGTCCACAGGTGTAACATTTCGAAGAGTCTGCTATTTGGGACTCTCCTGGGAGCCCAGTGTTATTTTCCGATGCACAGTAGTAGTTTCACTGTAACCCTTGTACCTTCACATTGCCGATGATACAAAGAAATTGCATCGGGATTCAATCCCAAATTCACAATGGCGGTTTCTGTCCACAGGAGTAACATTTAGAAGAGTCTGCTGTTTGGGCCTCTCCTGGGAGCCCAGTGTTAGATTCCGATGCACAGTAGTAGTTTCACTGTAACCCTTGTACATTCACATTGCCGATGAAACAAAGAAATTGCATCGGGATTCAATCCCAAATTCACAATGGCGGTTTCTGTCCACAGGAGTAACATTTAGAAGAGTCTGCTGTTTGGGCCTCTCCTGGGAGCCCAGTGTTAGATTCCGATGCACAGTAGTAGTTTCACTGGAACCCTAGTACCTTCACAATGCCGATGAAACAAAGAAATTGCATCGGGATTCAATCACAAATTCACAATGGCGGTTTCTGTCCACAGGAGTAACATTTAGAAGAGTCTGCTGTTTGGGCCTCTCCTCGGAGCCCAGTGTTAGATTCCGATGCACAGTAGTAGTTTCACTGTAACCCTTGTACCTTCACATTGCCGATGAAACAAAGAAATTGCATCGAGATTCCATCCCAAATTCACAATGGCGGTTTCTGTCCACAGGAGTAACATTTAGAAGAGTCTGCTGTTTGGGCCTCTCCTGGGAGCCCACTTTAGATTCCGACACACAGTACTAGCTTCACTGTAACCCTTGTACCTTCACATTGTCGATGAAACAAAGAAATTGCATCGGGATTCAATCCCAAATTCACAATGGCGGTTTCCGTCCACAGGAGTAACATTTAGAAGAGTCTGCTGTTTGGGCCTCTCCTTGGAGCCCAGTGTTAGATTCCGATGCACAGTAGTAGTTTCACTGTAACCCTTGCACCTTCACATTGCCGATGAAACAAAGAAATTGCATCGGGATTCAATCCCAAATTCACAAAGGCGGTTTCTGTCGACAGGAGTAACATTTAGAAGAGTCTGCCTTTTGGGCCTCTCCTGGGAGCCCAGTGTTAAATTCCGATGCACAGTAGTAGTTTCACTGTAACCCTTGTACCTTCACATTGCCGATGAAACAAAGAAATTGCATCGGGATTCAATCCCAAATTCACAATGGCGGTTTCTGTCCACAGGAGTAACATTTAGAAGAGTCTGCTGTTTGGCCCTCTCCTGGGAGCCCAGTTTAGATTCCGATGCACAGTAGTAGTTTCACTGTAACCCTTGTACCTTCACATTGTCGATGAAACAAAGAAATTGCATCGGGATTCAATCCCAAATTCACAATTGCGGTTTCTGTCCACAGGTGTAACATTTAGAAGAGTCTGCTGTTTGGGCCTCTCCTGGGAGCCCAGTGTTAGATTCCGATGCACAGTAGTAGTTTCACTGTAACCCTTGTACCTTCACATTGCCGATGAAACAAAGAAATTTCATCGGGATTCAATCCCAAATTCACAATGGCGGTTTCTGTCCGCAGGAGTAACATTTAGAAGAGTCTGCTGTTTGGGCCTCTCCTGGGAGCCCTGTTTACATTCCGATGCACAGTAGTAGTTTCACTGTAACCCTTGTACCTTCACATTGTCCATGAAACAAAGAAATTGCATCGGAATTCAATCCCAAATTCACAATGGCGCTTTCTGTCCACAGGTGTAACATTTAGAAGAGTCTGCTCTTTGGGCCTATACTGGGAGCCCAGTGTTTGATATCGATGCACAGTAGTAGTTTCACTGTAACCCTTGTACCTTCAAATTGTCGATGAAACATAGAAATTGCATCGGGATTCAATCCCAAATTCACATTGGCGATTTCTGTCCACAGGAGTAACATTTAGAAGAGTCTGCTGTTTGGGCCTCTCCTGGGAGCCCAGTTTAGATTCCGATGCACAGTAGTAGTTTCACTGTAACCCTTGTACCTTCACATTGTCGGTGAAACAAAGAAATTGCATCGGGATTCAATCCCAAATTCACAATGGCGGTTTCTGTCCACAGGAATAACATTTAGAAGAGTCTGCTGTTTGGGCCACTCCTGGGAGCCCAGTGTTAGATTCCGATGCACAGTAGTAGTTTCACTGCAACCCTTGTACCTTCAAATTGTCGATGAAACAAAGAAATTGTATGGGGATTCAACACCAAATTCACAATGGCGTTTTCTGTCCACAGAAGTAACATTTAGAAGAGTCAGCTGTTTGGGCCTCTCCTGGGAGCCCTGTTTACATTCCGATGCACAGTAGTAGTTTCACTGTAACCCTTTTACCTTCACATTGTCGATGAAACAAAGAAATTGCATCCGGATTCAACACCAAATTCATAATGGCGGTTTCTGTCCACAGGTGTAACATTTAGAAGAGTCTGCTGTTTGGGCCTCTCCTGGGAGCCCAGTGTTAGATTCCGATGCACAGTAGTAGTTTCACTGGAACCCTAGTACCTTCACAATGCCGATGAAACAAAGAAATTGCATCGGGATTCAATCACAAATTCACAATGGCGGTTTCTGTCCACAGGAGTAACATTTAGAAGAGTCTGCTGTTTGGGCCTCTCCTCGGAGCCCAGTGTTAGATTCCGATGCACAGTAGTAGTTTCACTGTAACCCTTGTACCTTCACATTGCCGATGAAACAAAGAAATTGCATCGAGATTCCATCCCAAATTCACAATGGCGGTTTCTGTCCACAGGAGTAACATTTAGAAGAGTCTGCTGTTTGGGCCTCTCCTGGGAGCCCACTTTAGATTCCGACACACAGTACTAGCTTCACTGTAACCCTTGTACCTTCACATTGTCGATGAAACAAAGAAATTGCATCGGGATTCAATCCCAAATTCACAATGGCGGTTTCCGTCCACAGGAGTAACATTTAGAAGAGTCTGCTGTTTGGGCCTCTCCTTGGAGCCCAGTGTTAGATTCCGATGCACAGTAGTAGTTTCACTGTAACCCTTGCACCTTCACATTGCCGATGAAACAAAGAAATTGCATCGGGATTCAATCCCAAATTCACAAAGGCGGTTTCTGTCGACAGGAGTAACATTTAGAAGAGTCTGCCTTTTGGGCCTCTCCTGGGAGCCCAGTGTTAAATTCCGATGCACAGTAGTAGTTTCACTGTAACCCTTGTACCTTCACATTGCCGATGAAACAAAGAAATTGCATCGGGATTCAATCCCAAATTCACAATGGCGGTTTCTGTCCACAGGAGTAACATTTAGAAGAGTCTGCTGTTTGGCCCTCTCCTGGGAGCCCAGTTTAGATTCCGATGCACAGTAGTAGTTTCACTGTAACCCTTGTACCTTCACATTGTCGATGAAACAAAGAAATTGCATCGGGATTCAATCCCAAATTCACAATTGCGGTTTCTGTCCACAGGTGTAACATTTAGAAGAGTCTGCTGTTTGGGCCTCTCCTGGGAGCCCAGTGTTAGATTCCGATGCACAGTAGTAGTTTCACTGTAACCCTTGTACCTTCACATTGCCGATGAAACAAAGAAATTTCATCGGGATTCAATCCCAAATTCACAATGGCGGTTTCTGTCCGCAGGAGTAACATTTAGAAGAGTCTGCTGTTTGGGCCTCTCCTGGGAGCCCTGTTTACATTCCGATGCACAGTAGTAGTTTCACTGTAACCCTTGTACCTTCACATTGTCCATGAAACAAAGAAATTGCATCGGAATTCAATCCCAAATTCACAATGGCGCTTTCTGTCCACAGGTGTAACATTTAGAAGAGTCTGCTCTTTGGGCCTATACTGGGAGCCCAGTGTTTGATATCGATGCACAGTAGTAGTTTCACTGTAACCCTTGTACCTTCAAATTGTCGATGAAACATAGAAATTGCATCGGGATTCAATCCCAAATTCACATTGGCGATTTCTGTCCACAGGAGTAACATTTAGAAGAGTCTGCTGTTTGGGCCTCTCCTGGGAGCCCAGTTTAGATTCCGATGCACAGTAGTAGTTTCACTGTAACCCTTGTACCTTCACATTGTCGGTGAAACAAAGAAATTGCATCGGGATTCAATCCCAAATTCACAATGGCGGTTTCTGTCCACAGGAATAACATTTAGAAGAGTCTGCTGTTTGGGCCACTCCTGGGAGCCCAGTGTTAGATTCCGATGCACAGTAGTAGTTTCACTGCAACCCTTGTACCTTCAAATTGTCGATGAAACAAAGAAATTGTATGGGGATTCAACACCAAATTCACAATGGCGTTTTCTGTCCACAGAAGTAACATTTAGAAGAGTCAGCTGTTTGGGCCTCTCCTGGGAGCCCTGTTTACATTCCGATGCACAGTAGTAGTTTCACTGTAACCCTTTTACCTTCACATTGTCGATGAAACAAAGAAATTGCATCCGGATTCAACACCAAATTCATAATGGCGGTTTCTGTCCACAGGTGTAACATTTAGAAGAGTCTGCTGTTTGGGCCTCTCCTGGGAGCCCAGTGTTAGATTCCGATGCACAGTAGTAGTTTCACTGTAACCCTTGTACCTTCCCATTGTCGATGAAACAAAGAAATTGCATCGGGATTCAATCCCAAATTCACAATGGCGGTTTATGTCCACACGAGTAACATTTAGAAGAGTCTGCTGTTTGGGCATCTCCTGGGAGCCCAGTGTTAGATTCCGATGCACAGTAGTGGTTTCACTGTAACCCTCGTACCTTCAACTTGTCGATGAAACAAAGAAATTGCATCGTGACTCAATCCCAAATCCACATTGGCGGTTTCTGTCGACATGAGTAACATTTAGAACAGTCAGCTGTTTGGGCCTCTCCTGGGAGCCCAGTGTAAAATTCCGATGCACAGTAGTAGTTTCACTGTAACCCTTGTACCTTCACATTGCCGATGAAACAAAGAAATTGCATCGGGATTCAATCCCAAATTCACAATGGCGGTATCTGTCCACAGGAGTAACATTTAGAAGAGTCTGTTGTTTGGGCCTCTCCTGGGAGCCCAGTGTTAGATTCCGATGCACAGTAGTAGTTTCACTGTAACCCTTGTACCTTCACATTGTCGATGAAACAAAGAAATTGCATCGGGATTCAACACCAAATCCACAATGGCGGTTTCTGTCGACAGGTGTAACATTTAGAAGAGTCTGCTGTTTGGGCCTCTCCTGGGAGCCCAGTGTTAGATTCCGATGCCCAACAGCACGTTTACTGTAACCCTTGGACCTTCACATTGCCGATGAAACAAAGAAATTGCATCGGGATTCAAAACCAAATTCACAATGGCGGTTTCTGTCCACAGGTGTAACATTTAGAAGAGTCTGCTGTTTGGGCCTCTCCTGGGAAAATGTTAGATTCCGATGACCAGTAGTAGTTTCACTGTAACCCTTGTACCTTCACATTGTCGATGAAACAAAGAAATTGCATCGTGACTCAATCCCAAATCCACATTGGCGGTTTCTGTCGACATGAGTAACATTTAGAACAGTCTGCTGTTTGGGCCTCTCCTGGGAGCCCAGTGTAAAATTCCGATGCACAGTAGTAGTTTCACTGTAACCCTTGTACCTTCACATTGCCGATGAAACAAAGAAATTGCATCGGGATTCAATCCCAAATTCACAATGGCGGTATCTGTCCACAGGAGTAACATTTAGAAGAGTCTGTTGTTTGGGCCTCTCCTGGGAGCCCAGTGTTAGATTCCGATGCACAGTAGTAGTTTCACTGTAACGCTTGTACCTTCAAATTGTCGATGAAACAAAGAAATTGCTTCGGGATTCAAAACCAAATTCACAATGGCGGTTTCTGTCCACAGGTGTAACATTTAGAAGAGTCTGCTGTTTGGGCCTCTCCTGGGAAAATGTTAGATTCCGATGACCAGTAGTAGTTTCACTGTAACACTTGTACCTTCAAATTGTCGATGAAACAAAGAAACTGCATCGGGATTCAATCCCAAATTCACAATGGCGGTTTCTGTCCACAGGAGTAACATTTAGAAGAGTCTGCTGTTTGGGCCTCTCCTGGGAGCCCAGTTTAGATTCCGATGCACAGTAGTAGTTTCACTGTAACCCTTGTACCTTCAAATTGTCGATGAAACAAAGAAATTGCATCGGGATTCAACACCAAATTCACAATGGCTGTTTGTGTCCACAGGTGTAACATTTCGAAGAGTCTGCTATTTGGGACTCTCCTGGGAGCCCAGTGTTATTTTCCGATGCACAGTAGTAGTTTCACTGTAACCCTTGTACCTTCACATTGCCGATGATACAAAGAAATTGCATCGGGATTCAATCCCAAATTCACAATGGCGGTTTCTGTCCACAGGAGTAACATTTAGAAGAGTCTGCTGTTTGGGCCTCTCCTGGGAGCCCAGTGTTAGATTCCGATGCACAGTAGTAGTTTCACTGTAACCCTTGTACATTCACATTGCCGATGAAACAAAGAAATTGCATCGGGATTCAATCCCAAATTCACAATGGCGGTTTCTGTCCACAGGAGTAACATTTAGAAGAGTCTGCTGTTTGGGCCTCTCCTGGGAGCCCAGTGTTAGATTCCGATGCACAGTAGTAGTTTCACTGTAACCCTAGTACCTTCACAATGCCGATGAAACAAAGAAATTGCATCGGGATTCAATCACAAATTCACAATGGCGGTTTCTGTCCACAGGAGTAACATTTAGAAGAGTCTGCTGTTTGGGCCTCTCCTCGGAGCCCAGTGTTAGATTCCGATGCACAGTAGTAGTTTCACTGTAACCCTTGTACCTTCACATTGCCGATGAAACAAAGAAATTGCATCGGGATTCCATCCCAAATTCACAATGGCGGTTTCTGTCCACAGGAGTAACATTTAGAAGAGTCTGCTGTTTGGGCCTCTCCTGGGAGCCCACTTTAGATTCCGACACACAGTACTAGCTTCACTGTAACCCTTGTACCTTCACATTGTCGATGAAACAAAGAAATTGCATCGGGATTCAATCCCAAATTCACAATGGCGGTTTCCGTCCACAGGAGTAACATTTAGAAGAGTCTGCTGTTTGGGCCTCTCCTGGGAGCCCAGTGTTAGATTCCGATGCACAGTAGTAGTTTCACTGTAACCCTTGCACCTTCACATTGCCGATGAAACAAAGAAATTGCATCGGGATTCAATCCCAAATTCACAAAGGCGGTTTCTGTCGACAGGAGTAACATTTAGAAGAGTCTGCCTTTTGGGCCTCTCCTGGGAGCCCAGTGTTAAATTCCGATGCACAGTAGTAGTTTCACTGTAACCCTTGTACCTTCACATTGCCGATGAAACAAAGAAATTGCATCGGGATTCAATCCCAAATTCACAATGGCGGTTTCTGTCCACAGGAGTAACATTTAGAAGAGTCTGCTGTTTGGGCCTCTCCTGGGAGCCCAGTTTAGATTCCGATGCACAGTAGTAGTTTCACTGTAACCCTTGTACCTTCACATTGTCGATGAAACAAAGAAATTGCATCGGGATTCAATCCCAAATTCACAATTGCGGTTTCTGTCCACAGGTGTAACATTTAGAAGAGTCTGCTGTTTGGGCCTCTCCTGGGAGCCCAGTGTTAGATTCCGATGCACAGTAGTAGTTTCACTGTAACCCTTGTACCTTCACATTGCCGATGAAACAAAGAAATTTCATCGGGATTCAATCCCAAATTCACAATGGCGGTTTCTGTCCGCAGGAGTAACATTTAGAAGAGTCTGCTGTTTGGGCCTCTCCTGGGAGCCCTGTTTACATTCCGATGCACAGTAGTAGTTTCACTGTAACCCTTGTACCTTCACATTGTCCATGAAACAAAGAAATTGCATCGGAATTCAATCCCAAATTCACAATGGCGCTTTCTGTCCACAGGTGTAACATTTAGAAGAGTCTGCTCTTTGGGCCTATACTGGGAGCCCAGTGTTTGATATCGATGCACAGTAGTAGTTTCACTGTAACCCTTGTACCTTCAAATTGTCGATGAAACAAAGAAATTGCATCGGGATTCAATCCCAAATTCACATTGGCGATTTCTGTCCACAGGAGTAACATTTAGAAGAGTCTGCTGTTTGGGCCTCTCCTGGGAGCCCAGTTTAGATTCCGATGCACAGTAGTAGTTTCACTGTAACCCTTGTACCTTCACATTGTCGGTGAAACAAAGAAATTGCATCGGGATTCAATCCCAAATTCACAATGGCGGTTTCTGTCCACAGGAATAACATTTAGAAGAGTCTGCTGTTTGGGCCACTCCTGGGAGCCCAGTGTTAGATTCCGATGCACAGTAGTAGTTTCACTGCAACCCTTGTACCTTCAAATTGTCGATGAAACAAAGAAATTGTATGGGGATTCAACACCAAATTCACAATGGCGTTTTCTGTCCACAGAAGTAACATTTAGAAGAGTCAGCTGTTTGGGCCTCTCCTGGGAGCCCTGTTTACATTCCGATGCACAGTAGTAGTTTCACTGTAACCCTTTTACCTTCACATTGTCGATGAAACAAAGAAATTGCATCCGTATTCAACACCAAATTCATAATGGCGGTTTCTGTCCACAGGTGTAACATTTAGAAGAGTCTGCTGTTTGGGCCTCTCCTGGGAGCCCAGTGTTAGATTCCGATGCACAGTAGTAGTTTCACTGTAACCCTTGTACCTTCCCATTGTCGATGAAACAAAGAAATTGCATCGGGATTCAATCCCAAATTCACAATGGCGGTTTATGTCCACACGAGTAACATTTAGAAGAGTCTGCTGTTTGGGCACCTCCTGGGAGCCCAGTGTTAGATTCCGATGCACAGTAGTGGTTTCACTGTAACCCTCGTACCTTCAAATTGTCGATGAAACAAAGAAATTGCATCGTGACTCAATCCCAAATCCACATTGGCGGTTTCTGTCGACATGAGTAACATTTAGAACAGTCTGCTGTTTGGGCCTCTCCTGGGAGCCCAGTGTAAAATTCCGATGCACAGTAGTAGTTTCACTGTAACCCTTGTACCTTCACATTGCCGATGAAACAAAGAAATTGCATCGGGATTCAATCCCAAATTCACAATGGCGGTATCTGTCCACAGGAGTAACATTTAGAAGAGTCTGTTGTTTGGGCCTCTCCTGGGAGCCCAGTGTTAGATTCCGATGCACAGTAGTAGTTTCACTGTAACCCTTGTACCTTCACATTGTCGATGAAACAAAGAAATTGCATCGGGATTCAACACCAAATCCACAATGGCGGTTTCTGTCGACAGGTGTAACATTTAGAAGAGTCTGCTGTTTGGGCCTCTCCTGGGAGCCCAGTGTTAGATTCCGATGCCCAACAGCACGTTTACTGTAACCCTTGGACCTTCACATTGTTGATGAAACAAAGAAATTGCATCGGGTTTCTACACCAATTTCACAATGGCGGTTTCTGTCCACAGGAGTAACATTTAAAAGAGTCTGTGTTTGGGCCTCTCCTGGGAGCCCAGTGCTAGATTCCGTGCCACAGTAGTAGTTTCACTGTAACCCTTGCACTTTCACATTGTCGATGAAACAAAGAAATTGCATCGGGATTCAATCCCAAATTCACAATGGAGGTTTCTGTCCACAGGAGTAACATTTAGAAGAGTCTGCTGTTTGGGCCTCTCCTGGGAGCCCAGTGTTAGATTCCGATGCACAGTAGTAGTTTCACTGTAACCCTTGAACCTTCAAATTGTCGATGAAACAAAGAAATTGCATAGGGACTCAACACCAAATTCACAATGGCGGTTTCTGTCCACATGTGTAACATTTAGAAGAGTCTGCTGTTTGGGCCTCTCCTGGGAGCCCAGTGTTAGATTCCGATGCACAGTAGTAGTTTCACTGTAACCCTTGTACCTTCACATTGTCGATGAAACAAAGAAATTGCATCGGGATTCAGCACCAAATTCACAATGGCGGTTTCTGTCCACAGGAGTAACATTTAGAAGAGTCTGCTGTTTGGGCCTCTCCTGGGAGCACAGTGTTAGATTCCGATGCACAGTAGTAGTTTCACTGTAACCCTTGTACCTTCACATTGTCGATGAAACAAAGAAATTGCATCGGGATTCAACACCAAATTCACAATGGCGGTTTCTGTCCACAGGTGTAACATTTAGAAGAGTCTGCTGTTTGGGCCTCTACTGGGAGCCCAGTGTTAGATTCCGATGCACAGTAGTAGTTTCACTGTAACCCTTGAACCTTCACATTGCCGATGAAACAAAGAAATTGCATCGGGATTCAATCCCAAATTCACAATGGCGGTTTCTGTCCACAGGAGTAACATTTAGAAGAGTCTGCTGTTTGGGCCTCTTCTGGGAGCCCAGTGTTAGATTCCGATGCACAGTAGTGGTTTCACTGTAACCCTTGTACCTTCACATTGCCGATGAAACAAAGAAATTGCATCGGGAATCAATCCCAAATTCACAATGGTGGTTTCTGTCCACAGGAGTAACATTTAGAAGGGTCTGCTGTTTGGGCCTCTCCTGGGAGCCCAGTTTAGATTCCGATGCACAGTAGTAGTTTCACTGTAACCCTTGTATCTTCACATTGTTGATGAAACAAAGAAATTGCATCGGGATTCAAGCCCAAATTCACAATGGCGGTTTCTGTCCACAAGAGTAACATTTAGAAGGGTCTGCTGTTTGGGCCTCTCCTGGGAGCCCAGTTTAGATTCCGATGCACAGTAGTAGTTTCACTGTAACCCTTGTATCTTCACATTGTTGATGAAACAAAGAAATTGCATCGGGATTCAATCCCAAATTCACAATGGCGGTTTCTGTCCACAGGAGTAACATTTAGAAGAGTCTGCTGTTTGGGTCTCTCCTGGGAGCCCAATGTTAGATTCCGATGCACAGTAGAAGTTTCACTGTAACCCTTGTACCCTCAAATTGTCGATGAAGCGAAGAAATTGCATCGGGATTCAATCCCAAATTCACAATGGCAGTTTCTGTCCACAGGAGTAACATTTAGAAGAGTCTGCTGTTTGGGCCTCTCCTGGGAGCCCAGTGTTAGATTCCGATGCACAGTAATAGTTTCTCTGTAACCCTTGTACCTTCTCATTGCCGATGAAACAAAGAAATTGCATCGGGATATTATCCCAAATTCACAATGGCGGTTTCTGTCCACAGGAGTAACATTTAGAAGAGTCTGCTGTTTGGACCTCTTCTGGGAGCCCAGTGTTAGATTCCGATGCACAGTAGTAGTTTCACTGTAACCCTTGTACCTTCACATTGCCGATGAAACAAAGAAATTGCATCGGGATTCAATCCCAAATTCACAATGGCGGTTTCTGTCCACAGGAGTAACATTTAGAAGGGTCTGCTCTTTGGACCTCTCCTGGGATCCCAGTGTTAGATTCTGATGCACAGTAGTAGTTTCACTGTAACCCTTGTACCTTCACATTGTCGATGAGACAAAGAAATTGCATCGGGATTCAACACCAAATTCACAATGGCGGTTTCTGTCCACAGGAGTAACATTTAGAAGAGTCTGCTGTTTGGGCCTCTCCTGGGAGCCCAGTGTTAGATTCCGATGCACAGTAGTAGTTTCACTGTAACCCTTGTACCTTCAAATTGTCGATGAAACAAAGAAATTTCATCGGGATTCAATCCCAAATTCACAATGGCAGTTTCTGTCCACAGGAGTAACTTTTAGAAGAGTCTGCTGTTTGGGCCTCTCCTGGGAGCCCAGTGTTAGATTCCGATGCACAGTAGTAGTTTCACTGTAACCCTTGTACCTACACATTGCCGATGAAACAAAGAAATTGCATCGGGATTCAACACCAAATTCACAATGGCGGTTTCTGTCCACAGAAGTAACATTTAGAAGAGTCTGCTGTTTGGACCTCTCCTGGGAGCCCAGTGTTAGATTCCGATGCACAGTAGTAGTTTCACTGTAACGCTTGTACCTTCAAATTGTCGATGAAACAAAGAAACTGCATCGGGAATCAATCCCAAATTCACAATGGCGGTTTCTGTCCACAGGAGTAACATTTAGAAGAGTCTGCTGTTTGGGCCTCTCCTGGGAGCCCAGTTTAGATTCCGATGCACAGTAGTAGTTTCACTGTAACACTTGTACCTTCACATTGTCGATGAAACAAAGAAATTGCTTCGGGATTCAAAACCAAATTCACAATGGCGGTTTCTGTCCACAGGTGTAACATTTAGAAGAGTCTGCTGTTTGGGCCTCTCCTGGGAAAATGTTAGATTCCGATGACCAGTAGTAGTTTCACTGTAACACTTGTACCTTCAAATTGTCGATGAAACAAAGAAACTGCATCGGGATTCAATCCCAAATTCACAATGGCGGTTTCTGTCCACAGGAGTAACATTTAGAAGAGTCTGCTGTTTGGGCCTCTCCTGGGAGCCCAATTTAGATTCCGATGCACAGTAGTAGTTTCACTGTAACCCTTGTACCTTCACATTGCCGATGATACAAAGAAATTGCATCGGGATTCAATCCCAAATTCACAATGGCGGTTTCTGTCCACAGGAGTAACATTTAGAAGAGTCTGCTGTTTGGGCCTCTCCTGGGAGCCCAGTGTTAGATTCCGATGCACAGTAGTAGTTTCACTGTAACCCTTGTACCTTCACATTGCCGATGAAACAAAGAAATTGCATCGGGATTCAATCCCAAATTCACAATGGCGGTTTCTGTCCACAGGAGTAACATTTAGAAGAGTCTGCTGTTTGGGCCTCTCCTGGGAGCCCACTTTAGATTCCGACACACAGTACTAGTTTCACTGTAACCCTTGTACCTTCACATTGTCGATGAAACAAAGAAATTGCATCGGGATTCAATCCCAAATTCACAATTGCGGTTTCTGTCCACAGGTGTAACATTTAGAAGAGTCTGCTGTTTGGGCCTCTCCTGGGAGCCCAGTGTTAGATTCCGATGCACAGTAGTAGTTTCACTGTAACCCTTGTACCTTCACATTGCCGATGAAACAAAGAAATTTCATCGGGATTCAATCCCAAATTCACAATGGCGGTTTCTGTCCGCAGGAGTAACATTTAGAAGAGTCTGCTGTTTGGGCCTCTCCTGGGAGCCCTGTTTACATTCCGATGCACAGTACTAGTTTCACTGTAACCCTTGTACCTTCACATTGTCGATGAAACAAAGAAATTGCATCGGGATTCAATCCCAAATTCACAATGGCGGTTTCCGTCCACAGGAGTAACATTTAGAAGAGTCTGCTGTTTGGGCCTCTCCTGGGAGCCCAGTGTTAGATTCCGATGCACAGTAGTAGTTTCACTGTAACCCTTGCACCTTCACATTGCCGATGAAACAAAGAAATTGCATCGGGATTCAATCCCAAATTCACAAGGGCGGTTTCTGTCGACAGGAGTAACATTTAGAAGAGTCTGCTGTTTGGGCCTCTCCTGGGAGCCCAGTGTTAAATTCCGATGCACAGTAGTAGTTTCACTGTAACCCTTGTACCTTCACATTGCCGATGAAACAAAGAAATTGCATCGGGATTCAATCCCAAATTCACAATGGCGGTTTCTGTCCACAGGAGTAACATTTAGAAGAGTCTGCTGTTTGGGCCTCTCCTGGGAGCCCAGTTTAGATTCCGATGCACAGTAGTAGTTTCACTGTAACCCTTGTACCTTCACATTGTCGATGAAACAAAGAAATTGCATCGGGATTCAATCCCAAATTCACAATTGCGGTTTCTGTCCACAGGTGTAACATTTAGAAGAGACTGCTGTTTGGGCCTCTCCTGGGAGCCCAGTGTTAGATTCCGATGCACAGTAGTAGTTTCACTGTAACCCTTGTACCTTCACATTGCCGATTAAACAAAGAAATTGCATCGGAATTCAATCCCAAATTCACAATGGCGCTTTCTGTCCACAGGTGTAACATTTAGAAGAGTCTGCTCTTTGGGCCTATACTGGGAGCCCAGTGTTTGATATCGATGCACAGTAGTAGTTTCACTGTAACCCTTGTAACTTCACATTGTCGATGAAACAAAGAAATTGCATCGGGATTCAACACCAAATCCACAATGGCGGTTTCTGTCGACAGGTGTAACATTTAGAAGAGTCTGCTGTTTGGGCCTCTCCTGGGAGCCCAGTGTTAGATTTCGATGCCAAACAGCACGTTTACTGTAACCCTTGGACCTTCACATTGTTGATGAAACAAAGAAATTGCATCGGGTTTCTACACCAATTTCACAATGGCGGTTTCTGTCCACAGGAGTAACATTTAAAAGAGTCTGTGTTTGGGCCTCTCCTGGGAGCCCAGTGCTAGATTCCGTGCCACAGTAGTAGTTTCACTGTAACCCTTGCACCTTCACATTGTCGATGAAACAAAGAAATTGCATCGGGATTCAATCCCAAATTCACAATGGAGGTTTCTGTCCACAGGAGTAACATTTAGAAGAGTCTGCTGTTTGGGCCTCTCCTGGGAGCCCAGTGTTAGATTCCGATGCACAGTAGTAGTTTCACTGTAACCCTTGAACCTTCAAATTGTCGATGAAACAAAGAAATTGCATAGGGACTCAACACCAAATTCACAATGGCGGTTTCTGTCCACATGTGTAACATTTAGAAGAGTCTGCTGTTTGGGCCTCTCCTGGGAGCCCAGTGTTAGATTCCGATGCACAGTAGTAGTTTCACTGTAACCCTTGTACCTTCACATTGTCGATGAAACAAAGAAATTGCATCGGGATTCAATCCCAAATTCACAATGGCGGTTTCTGTCCACAGGAGTAACATTTAGAAGAGTCTGCTGTTTGGGCCTCTTCTGGGAGCCCAGTGTTAGATTCCGATGCACAGTAGTGGTTTCACTGTAACCCTTGTACCTTCACATTGCCGATGAAACAAAGAAATTGCATCGGGAATCAATCCCAAATTCACAATGGTGGTTTCTGTCCACAGGAGTAACATTTAGAAGGGTCTGCTGTTTGGGCCTCTCCTGGGAGCCCAGTTTAGATTCCGATGCACAGTAGTAGTTTCACTGTAACCCTTGTATCTTCACATTGTTGATGAAACAAAGAAATTGCATCGGGATTCAAGCCCAAATTCACAATGGCGGTTTCTGTCCACAAGAGTAACATTTAGAAGAGTCTGCTGTTTGGGCCTCTCCTGGGAGCCCAGTGTTAGGTTCAGATGCACAGTAGTAGTTTCACTGTAACCCTTGTACCTTCAAATTATCGATGAAACAAAGAAATTGCATCGGGATTCAATGCCAAATGCACAATGGCGGTTTCTGTCCACAGGAGTAACATTTAGAGGAGTCTGCTGTTTGGGCCTCTTCTGGGAGCCCAGTGTTAGATTCCGATGCACAGTAGTAGTTTCACTGTAACCGTTGAACCTTCAAATTGTCGATGAAGCAAAGACATTGCATCGGGATTCAATCCCAAATTCACAATGGCGGTTTCTGTCCACAGGAGTAACATTTAGAAGAGTCTGCTGTTTGGGTCTCTCCTGGGAGCCCAATGTTAGATTCCGATGCACAGTAGAAGTTTCACTGTAACCCTTGTACCCTCAAATTGTCGATGAAGCGAAGAAATTGCATCGGGATCCAATCCCAAATTCACAATGGCAGTTTCTGTCCACAGGAGTAACATTTAGAAGAGTCTGCTGTTTGGGCCTCTCCTGGGAGCCCAGTGTTAGATTCCGATGCACAGTAGTAGTTTCACTGTAACCCTTGTACCTTCTCATTGCCGATGAAACAAAGAAATTGCATCGGGATATTATCCCAAATTCACAATGGCGGTTTCTGTCCACAGGAGTAACATTTAGAAGAGTCTGCTGTTTGGACCTCTTCTGGGAGCCCAGTGTTAGATTCCGATGCACAGTAGTAGTTTCACTGTAACCCTTGTACCTTCACATTGCCGATGAAACAAAGAAATTGCATCGGGATTCAATCCCAAATTCACAATGGCGGTTTCTGTCCACAGGAGTAACATTTAGAAGGGTCTGCTCTTTGGACCTCTCCTGGGATCCCAGTGTTAGATTCTGATGCACAGTAGTAGTTTCACTGTAACCCTTGTACCTTCACATTGTCGATGAGACAAAGAAATTGCATCGGGATTCAACACCAAATTCACAATGGCGGTTTCTGTCCACAGGAGTAACATTTAGAAGAGTCTGCTGTTTGGGCCTCTCCTGGGAGCCCAGTGTTAGATTCCGATGCACAGTAGTAGTTTCACTGTAACCCTTGTACCTTCAAATTGTCGATGAAACAAAGAAATTTCATCGGGATTCAATCCCAAATTCACAATGGCAGTTTCTGTCCACAGGAGTAACTTTTAGAAGAGTCTGCTGTTTGGGCCTCTCCTGGGAGCCCAGTGTTAGATTCCGATGCACAGTAGTAGTTTCACTGTAACCCTTGTACCTACACATTGCCGATGAAACAAAGAAATTGCATCGGGATTCAACACCAAATTCACAATGGCGGTTTCTGTCCACAGGAGTAACATTTAGAAGAGTCTGCTGTTTGGGCCACTCCTGGGAACCCAGTGTTGGATTCCGATGCACAGTAGTAGTTTCACTGTAACCCTTGAACCTTCAAATTGCCGATGAAACAAAGAAATTGCATCGGGATTCAATCCCAAATTCACAATGGCGGTTTCTGTCCACAGAAGTAACATTTAGAAGAGTCTGCTGTTTGGACCTCTCCTGGGAGCCCAGTGTTAGATTCCGATGCACAGTAGTAGTTTCACTGTAACGCTTGTACCTTCAAATTGTCGATGAAACAAAGAAACTGCATCGGGAATCAATCCCAAATTCACAATGGCGGTTTCTGTCCACAGGAGTAACATTTAGAAGAGTCTGCTGTTTGGGCCTCTCCTGGGAGCCCAGTTTTGATTCCGATGCACAGTAGTAGTTTCACTGTAACACTTGTACCTTCACATTGTCGATGAAACAAAGAAATTGCTTCGGGATTCAAAACCAAATTCACAATGGCGGTTTCTGTCCACAGGTGTAACATTTAGAAGAGTCTGCTGTTTGGGCCTCTCCTGGGAAAATGTTAGATTCCGATGACCAGTAGTAGTTTCACTGTAACACTTGTACCTTCAAATTGTCGATGAAACAAAGAAACTGCATCGGGATTCAATCCCAAATTCACGATGGCGGTTTCTGTCCACAGGAGTAACATTTAGAAGAGTCTGCTGTTTGGGCCTCTCCTGGGAGCCCAGTTTAGATTCCGATGCACAGTAGTAGTTTCACTGTAACCCTTGTACCTTCAAATTGTCGATGAAACAAAGAAATTGCATCGCGATTCAACACCAAATTCACAATGGCTGTTTGTGTCCACAGGTGTAACTTTTCGAAGAGTCTGCTATTTGGGACTCTCCTGGGAGCCCAGTGTTTTTTTCCGATGCACAGTAGTAGTTTCACTGTAACCCTTGTACCTTCACATTGCCGATGATACAAAGAAATTGCATCGGGATTCAATCCCAAATTCACAATGGCGGTTTCTGTCCACAGGAGTAACATTTAGAAGAGTCTGCTGTTTGGGCCTCTCCTGGGAGCCCAGTGTTAGATTCCGATGCACAGTAGTAGTTTCACTGTAACCCTTGTACCTTCACATTGCCGATGAAACAAAGAAATTGCATCGGGATTCAATCCCAAATTCACAATGGCGGTTTCTGTCCACAGGAGTAACATTTAGAAGAGTCTGCTGTTTGGGCCTCTCCTGGGAGCCCACTTTAGACTCCGACACACAGTACTAGTTTCACTGTAACCCTTGTACCTTCACATTGTCGATGAAACAAAGAAATTGCATCGGGATTCAATCCCAAATTCACAATGGCGGTTTCCGTCCACAGGAGTAACATTTAGAAGAGTCTGCTGTTTGGGCCTCTCCTGGGAGCCCAGTGTTAGATTCCGATGCACAGTAGTAGTTTCACTGTAACCCTTGCACCTTCACATTGCCGATGAAACAAAGAAATTGCATCGGGATTC
Organism: Schistocerca nitens; assembly: GCF_023898315.1. Taxonomy (NCBI): domain Eukaryota; kingdom Metazoa; phylum Arthropoda; class Insecta; order Orthoptera; family Acrididae; genus Schistocerca; species Schistocerca nitens. The sequence continues at coordinate 178,563,618 of NC_064623.1, forward strand.
AATCCCAAATTCACAATGGCGGTTTCTGTCCACAGGAGTAACATTTAGAAGAGTCTGCTGTTTGGGCCTCTCCTGGGAGCCCAGTTTAGATTCAGATGCACAGTAGTAGTTTCACTGTAACCCTTGTACCTTCACATTGTCGATGAAACAAAGAAATTGCATCGGGATTCAATCCCAAATTCACAATTGCGGTTTCTGTCCACAGGTGTAACATTTAGAAGAGTCTGCTGTTTGGGCCTCTCCTGGGAGCCCAGTGTTAGATTCCGATGCACAGTAGTAGTTTCACTGTAACCCTTGTACCTTCACATTGCCGATGAAACAAAGAAATTTCATCGGGATTCAATCCCAAATTCACAATGGCGGTTTCTGTCCGCAGGAGTAACATTTAGAAGAGTCTGCTGTTTGGGCCTCTCCTGGGAGCCCTGTTTACATTCCGATGCACAGTACTAGTTTCACTGTAACCCTTGTACCTTCACATTGTCGATGAAACAAAGAAATTGCATCGGGATTCAATCCCAAATTCACAATGGCGGTTTCCGTCCACAGGAGTAACATTTAGAAGAGTCTGCTGTTTGGGCCTCTCCTGGGAGCCCAGTGTTAGATTCCGATGCACAGTAGTAGTTTCACTGTAACCCTTGCACCTTCACAATGCCGATGAAACAAAGAAATTGCATCGGGATTCAATCCCAAATTCACAAGGGCGGTTTCTGTCGACAGGAGTAACATTTAGAAGAGTCTGCTGTTTGGGCCTCTCCTGGGAGCCCAGTGTTAAATTCCGATGCACAGTAGTAGTTTCACTGTAACCCTTGTACCTTCACATTGCCGATGAAACAAAGAAATTGCATCGGGATTCAATCCCAAATTCACAATGGCGGTTTCTGTCCACAGGAGTAACATTTAGAAGAGTCTGCTGTTTGGGCCTCTCCTGGGAGCCCAGTTTAGATTCCGATGCACAGTAGTAGTTTCACTGTAACCCTTGTACCTTCACATTGTCGATGAAACAAAGAAATTGCATCGGGATTCAATCCCAAATTCACAATTGCGGTTTCTGTCCACAGGTGTAACATTTAGAAGAGACTGCTGTTTGGGCCTCTCCTGGGAGCCCAGTGTTAGATTCCGATGCACAGTAGTAGTTTCACTGTAACCCTTGTACCTTCACATTGCCGATGAAACAAAGAAATTTCATCGGGATTCAATCCCAAATTCACAATGGCGGTTTCTGTCCGCAGGAGTAACATTTAGAAGAGTCTGCTGTTTGGGCCTCTCCTGGGAGCCCTGTTTACATTCCGATGCACAGTACTAGTTTCACTGTAACCCTTGTACCTTCACATTGTCGATGAAACAAAGAAATTGCATCGGGATTCAATCCCAAATTCACAATGGCGGTTTCCGTCCACAGGAGTAACATTTAGAAGAGTCTGCTGTTTGGGCCTCTCCTGGGAGCCCAGTGTTAGATTCCGATGCACAGTAGTAGTTTCACTGTAACCCTTGCACCTTCACATTGCCGATGAAACAAAGAAATTGCATCGGGATTCAATCCCAAATTCACAAGGGCGGTTTCTGTCGACAGGAGTAACATTTAGAAGAGTCTGCTGTTTGGGCCTCTCCTGGGAGCCCAGTGTTAAATTCCGATGCACAGTAGTAGTTTCACTGTAACCCTTGTACCTTCACATTGCCGATGAAACAAAGAAATTGCATCGGGATTCAATCCCAAATTCACAATGGCGGTTTCTGTCCACAGGAGTAACATTTAGAAGAGTCTGCTGTTTGGGCCTCTCCTGGGAGCCCAGTTTAGATTCCGATGCACAGTAGTAGTTTCACTGTAACCCTTGTACCTTCACATTGTCGATGAAACAAAGAAATTGCATCGGGATTCAATCCCAAATTCACAATTGCGGTTTCTGTCCACAGGTGTAACATTTAGAAGAGACTGCTGTTTGGGCCTCTCCTGGGAGCCCAGTGTTAGTTTCCGATGCACAGTAGTAGTTTCACTGTAACCCTTGTACCTTCACATTGCCGATGAAACAAAGAAATTGCATCGGAATTCAATCCCAAATTCACAATGGCGCTTTCTGTCCACAGGTGTAACATTTAGAAGAGTCTGCTCTTTGGGCCTATACTGGGAGCCCAGTGTTTGATATCGATGCACAGTAGTAGTTTCACTGTAACCCTTGTACCTTCACATTGTCGATGAAACAAAGAAATTGCATCGGGATTCAACACCAAATCCACAATGGCGGTTTCTGTCGACAGGTGTAACATTTAGAAGAGTCTGCTGTTTGGGCCTCTCCTGGGAGCCCAGTGTTAGATTCCGATGCCCAACAGCACGTTTACTGTAACCCTTGGACCTTCACATTGTTGATGAAACAAAGAAATTGCATCGGGTTTCTACACCAATTTCACAATGGCGGTTTCTGTCCACAGGAGTAACATTTAAAAGAGTCTGTGTTTGGGCCTCTCCTGGGAGCCCAGTGCTAGATTCCGTGCCACAGTAGTAGTTTCACTGTAACCCTTGCACCTTCACATTGTCGATGAAACAAAGAAATTGCATCGGGATTCAATCCCAAATTCACAATGGAGGTTTCTGTCCACAGGAGTAACATTTAGAAGAGTCTGCTGTTTGGGCCTCTCCTGGGAGCCCAGTGTTAGATTCCGATGCACAGTAGTAGTTTCACTGTAACCCTTGAACCTTCAAATTGTCGATGAAACAAAGAAATTGCATAGGGACTCAACACCAAATTCACAATGGCGGTTTCTGTCCACATGTGTAACATTTAGAAGAGTCTGCTGTTTGGGCCTCTCCTGGGAGCCCAGTGTTAGATTCCGATGCACAGTAGTAGTTTCACTGTAACCCTTGTACCTTCACATTGTCGATGAAACAAAGAAATTGCATCGGGATTCAATCCCAAATTCACAATGGCGGTTTCTGTCCACAGGAGTAACATTTAGAAGAGTCTGCTGTTTGGGCCTCTTCTGGGAGCCCAGTGTTAGATTCCGATGCACAGTAGTGGTTTCACTGTAACCCTTGTACCTTCACATTGCCGATGAAACAAAGAAATTGCATCGGGAATCAATCCCAAATTCACAATGGTGGTTTCTGTCCACAGGAGTAACATTTAGAAGGGTCTGCTGTTTGGGCCTCTCCTGGGAGCCCAGTTTAGATTCCGATGCACAGTAGTAGTTTCACTGTAACCCTTGTATCTTCACATTGTTGATGAAACAAAGAAATTGCATCGGGATTCAAGCCCAAATTCACAATGGCGGTTTCTGTCCACAAGAGTAACATTTAGAAGAGTCTGCTGTTTGGGCCTCTCCTGGGAGCCCAGTGTTAGGTTCAGATGCACAGTAGTAGTTTCACTGTAACCCTTGTACCTTCAAATTATCGATGAAACAAAGAAATTGCATCGGGATTCAATGCCAAATGCACAATGGCGGTTTCTGTCCACAGGAGTAACATTTAGAGGAATCTGCTGTTTGGGCCTCTCCTGGGAGCCCAGTGTTAGATTCCGATGCACAGTAGTAGTTTCACTGTAACCGTTGAACCTTCAAATTGTCGATGAAGCAAAGACATTGCAGCGGGATTCAATCCCAAATTCACAATGGCGGTTTCTGTCCACAGGAGTAACATTTAGAAGAGTCTGCTGTTTGGGTCTCTCCTGGGAGCCCAATGTTAGATTCCGATGCACAGTAGAAGTTTCACTGTAACCCTTGTACCCTCAAATTGTCGATGAAGCGAAGAAATTGCATCGGGATTCAATCCCAAATTCACAATGGCAGTCTCTGTCCACAGGAGTAACATTTAGAAGAGTCTGCTGTTTGGGCCTCTCCTGGGAGCCCAGTGTTAGATTCCGATGCACAGTAGTAGTTTCACTGTAACCCTTGTACCTTCTCATTGCCGATGAAACAAAGAAATTGCATCGGGATATTATCCCAAATTCACAATGGCGGTTTCTGTCCACAGGAGTAACATTTAGAAGAGTCTGCTGTTTGGACCTCTTCTGGGAGCCCAGTGTTAGATTCCGATGCACAGTAGTAGTTTCACTGTAACCCTTGTACCTTCACATTGCCGATGAAACAAAGAAATTGCATCGGGATTCAATCCCAAATTCACAATGGCGGTTTCTGTCCACAGGAGTAACATTTAGAAGGGTCTGCTCTTTGGACCTCTCCTGGGATCCCAGTGTTAGATTCTGATGCACAGTAGTAGTTTCACTGTAACCCTTGTACCTTCACATTGTCGATGAAACAAAGAAATTGCATCGGGATTCAACACCAAATTCACAATGGCGGTTTCTGTCCACAGGAGTAACATTTAGAAGAGTCTGCTGTTTGGGCCTCTCCTGGGAGCCCAGTGTTAGATTCCGATGCACAGTAGTAGTTTCACTGTAACCCTTGTACCTTCAAATTGTCGATGAAACAAAGAAATTTCATCGGGATTCAATCCCAAATTCACAATGGCAGTTTCTGTCCACAGGAGTAACTTTTAGAAGAGTCTGCTGTTTGGGCCTCTCCTGGGAGCCCAGTGTTAGATTCCGATGCACAGTAGTAGTTTCACTGTAACCCTTGTACCTACACATTGCCGATGAAACAAAGAAATTGCATCGGGATTCAACACCAAATTCACAATGGCGGTTTCTGTCCACAGGAGTAACATTTAGAAGAGTATGCTGTTTGGGCCACTCCTGGGAACCCAGTGTTGGATTCCGATGCACAGTAGTAGTTTCACTGTAACCCTTGAACCTTCAAATTGCCGATGAAACAAAGAAATTGCATCGGGATTCAATCCCAAATTCACAATGGCGGTTTCTGTCCACAGAAGTAACATTTAGAAGAGTCTGCTGTTTGGACCTCTCCTGGGAGCCCAGTGTTAGATTCCGATGCACAGTAGTAGTTTCACTGTAACGCTTGTACCTTCAAATTGTCGATGAAACAAAGAAACTGCATCGGGAATCAATCCCAAATTCACAATGGCGGTTTCTGTCCACAGGAGTAACATTTAGAAGAGTCTGCTGTTTGGGCCTCTCCTGGGAGCCCAGTTTTGATTCCGATGCACAGTAGTAGTTTCACTGTAACACTTGTACCTTCACATTGTCGATGAAACAAAGAAATTGCTTCGGGATTCAAAACCAAATTCACAATGGCGGTTTCTGTCCACAGGTGTAACATTTAGAAGAGTCTGCTGTTTGGGCCTCTCCTGGGAAAATGTTAGATTCCGATGACCAGTAGTAGTTTCACTGTAACACTTGTACCTTCAAATTGTCGATGAAACAAAGAAACTGCATCGGGATTCAATCCCAAATTCACAATGGCGGTTTCTGTCCACAGGAGTAACATTTAGAAGAGTCTGCTGTTTGGGCCTCTCCTGGGAGCCCAGTTTAGATTCCGATGCACAGTAGTAGTTTCACTGTAACCCTTGAACCTTCAAATTGTCGATGAAACAAAGAAATTGCATCGGGATTCAATCCCAAATTCACAATGGCGGTTTCCGTCCACAGGAGTAACATTTAGAAGAGTCTGCTGTTTGGGCCTCTCCTGGGAGCCCAGTGTTAGATTCCGATGCACAGTAGTAGTTTCACTGTAACCCTTGCACCTTCACATTGCCGATGAAACAAAGAAATTGCATCGGGATTCAATCCCAAATTCACAATGGCGGTTTCTGTCCACAGGAGTAACATTTAGAAGAGTCTGCTGTTTGGGCCTCTCCTGGGAGCCCAGTTTAGATTCAGATGCACAGTAGTAGTTTCACTGTAACCCTTGTACCTTCACATTGTCGATGAAACAAAGAAATTGCATCGGGATTCAATCCCAAATTCACAATTGCGGTTTCTGTCCACAGGTGTAACATTTAGAAGAGTCTGCTGTTTGGGCCTCTCCTGGGAGCCCAGTGTTAGATTCCGATGCACAGTAGTAGTTTCACTGTAACCCTTGTACCTTCACATTGCCGATGAAACAAAGAAATTTCATCGGGATTCAATCCCAAATTCACAATGGCGGTTTCTGTCCGCAGGAGTAACATTTAGAAGAGTCTGCTGTTTGGGCCTCTCCTGGGAGCCCTGTTTACATTCGATGCACAGTACTAGTTTCACTGTAACCCTTGTACCTTCACATTGTCGATGAAACAAAGAAATTGCATCGGGATTCAATCCCAAATTCACAATGGCGGTTTCCGTCCACAGGAGTAACATTTAGAGGAGTCTGCTGTTTGGGCCTCTCCTGGGAGCCCAGTGTTAGATTCCGATGCACAGTAGTAGTTTCACTGTAACCCTTGCACCTTCACATTGCCGATGAAACAAAGAAATTGCATCGGGATTCAATCCCAAATTCACAAGGGCGGTTTCTGTCGACAGGAGTAACATTTAGAAGAGTCTGCTGTTTGGGCCTCTCCTGGGAGCCCAGTGTTAAATTCCGATGCACAGTAGTAGTTTCACTGTAACCCTTGTACCTTCACATTGCCGATGAAACAAAGAAATTGCATCGGGATTCAATCCCAAATTCACAATGGCGGTTTCTGTCCACAGGAGTAACATTTAGAAGAGTCTGCTGTTTGGGCCTCTCCTGGGAGCCCAGTTTAGATTCCGATGCACAGTAGTAGTTTCACTGTAACCCTTGTACCTTCACATTGTCGATGAAACAAAGAAATTGCATCGGGATTCAATCCCAAATTCACAATTGCGGTTTCTGTCCACAGGTGTAACATTTAGAAGAGACTGCTGTTTGGGCCTCTCCTGGGAGCCCAGTGTTAGATTCCGATGCACAGTAGTAGTTTCACTGTAACCCTTGTACCTTCACATTGCCGATGAAACAAAGAAATTGCATCGGAATTCAATCCCAAATTCACAATGGCGCTTTCTGTCCACAGGTGTAACATTTAGAAGAGTCTGCTCTTTGGGCCTATACTGGGAGCCCAGTGTTTGATATCGATGCACAGTAGTAGTTTTACTGTAACCCTTGTACCTTCAAATTGTCGATGAAACAAAGAAATTGCATCGGGATTCAATCCCAAATTCACATTGGCGATTTCTGTCCACAGGAGTAACATTTAGAAGAGTCTGCTGTTTGGGCCTCTCCTGGGAGCCCAGTTTAGATTCCGATGCACAGTAGTAGTTTCACTGTAACCCTTGTACCTTCACATTGTCGGTGAAACAAAGAAATTGCATCGGGATTCAATCCCAAATTCACAATGGCGGTTTCTGTCCACAGGAATAACATTTAGAAGAGTCTGCTGTTTGGGCCACACCTGGGAGCCCAGTGTTAGATTCCGATGCACAGTAGTAGTTTCACTGCAACCCTTGTACCTTCAAATTGTCGATGAAACAAAGAAATTGTATGGGGATTCAACACGAAATTCACAATGGCGTTTTCTGTCCACAGAAGTAACATTTAGAAGGGTCTGCTGTTTGGGCCTCTCCTGGGAGCCCAGTGTTAGATTCCGATGCACAGTAGTAGTTTCACTGTAAACCTTGTACTTTCAAATTGTCGATGAAACAAAGAAATTGCATCGGGATTCAACACCAAATTAACAATGGCGGTTCTGTCCACAGGAGTAACATTTAGAAGAGTCAGCTGTTTGGGCCTCTCCTGGGAGCCCAGTTTAGATTCCGATGCACAGTAGTAGTTTCACTGTAACCCTTTTACCTTCACATTGTCGATGAAACAAAGAAATTGCATCGGGATTCAACACCAAATTCATAATGGCGGTTTCTGTCCACAGGTGTAACATTTAGAAGAGTCTGCTGTTTGGGCCTCTCCTGGGAGCCCAGTGTTAGATTCCGATGCACAGTAGTAGTTTTACTGTAACTCTTGTACCTTCCCATTGTCGATGAAACAAAGAAATTGCATTGGGATTCAATCCCAAATTCACAATGGCGGTTTATGTCCACACGAGTAACATTTAGAAGAGTCTGCTGTTTGGGCATCTCCTGGGAGCCCAGTGTTAGATTCCGATGCACAGTAGTAGTTTCACTGTAACCCTCGTACCTTCAAATTGTCGATTAAACAAAGAAATTGCATCGTGACTCAATCCCAAATTCACATTGGCGGTTTCTGTCGACATGAGTAACATTTAGAAGAGTCTGCTGTTTGGGCCTCTCCTGGGAGCCCAGTGTAAAATTCCGATGCACAGTAGTAGTTTCACTGTAACCCTTGTACCTTCACATTGCCGATGAAACAAAGAAATTGCATCGGGATTCAATCCCAAATTCACAATGGCGGTATCTGTCCACAGGAGTAACATTTAGAAGAGTCTGCTGTTTGGGCCTCTCCTGGGAGCCCAGTGTTAGATTCCGATGCACAGTAGTAGTTTCACTGTAACCCTTGTACCTTCACATTGTCGATGAAACAAAGAAATTGCATCGGGATTCAACACCAAATCCACAATGGCGGTTTCTGTCGACAGGTGTAACATTTAGAAGAGTCTGCCGTTTGGGCCTCTCCTGGGAGCCCAGTGTTAGATTCCGATGCCCAACAGCACGTTTACTGTAACCCTTGGACCTTCACATTGTTGATGAAACAAAGAAATTGCATCGGGTTTCTACACCAATTTCACAATGGCGGTTTCTGTCCACAGGAGTAACATTTAAAAGAGTCAGTGTTTGGGCCTCTCCAGGGAGCCCAGTGCTGGATTCCGTGCCACAGTAGTAGTTTCACTGTAACCCTTGCACCTTCACATTGTCGATGAAACAAAGAAATTGCATCGGGATTCAATCCCAAATTCACAATGGAGGTTTCTGTCCACAGGAGTAACATTTAGAAGAGTCTGCTGTTTGGGCCTCTCCTGGGAGCCCAGTTTAGATTCCGATGCACAGTAGTAGTTTCACTGTAACCCTTGTACCTTCACATTGTCGATGAACAAAGAAATTGCATCGGGATTCAATCCCAAATTCACAATTGCGGTTTCTGTCCACAGGTGTAACATTTAGAAGAGTCTGCTGTTTGGGCCTCTCCTGGGAGCCCAGTGTCAGATTCCGATGCACAGTAGTAGTTTCACTGTAACACTTGTACCTTCACATTGCCGATGAAACAAAAAAATTGCATCGGGATTCAATCCCAAACTCACAATGGCGGTTTCTGTCCACAGGAGTAACATTTAGAAGAGTCTGCTGTTTGGGCCTCTCCTGGGAGCCCAGTGTTAGATTCCGATGCCCAACAGCACGTTTACTGTAACCCTTGGACCTTCACATTGTTGATGAAACAAAGAAATTGCATCGGGTTTCTACACCAATTTCACAATGGCGCTTTCTGTCCACAGGAGTAACATTTAAAAGAGTCTGTGTTTGGGCCTCTCCTGGGAGCCCAGTGCTAGATTCCGTGCCACAGTAGTAGTTTCACTGTAACCCTTGCACCTTCACATTGTCGATGAAACAAAGAAATTGCATCGGGATTCAATCCCAAATTCACAATGGAGGTTTCTGTCCACAGGAGTAACATTTAGAAGAGTCTGCTGTTTGGGCCTCTCCTGGGAGCCCAGTTTAGATTCCGATGCACAGTAGTAGTTTCACTGTAACCCTTGTACCTTCACATTGTCGATGAACAAAGAAATTGCATCGGGATTCAATCCCAAATTCACAATTGCGGTTTCTGTCCACAGGTGTAACATTTAGAAGAGTCTGCTGTTTGGGCCTCTCCTGGGAGCCCAGTGTCAGATTCCGATGCACAGTAGTAGTTTCACTGTAACACTTGTACCTTCACATTGCCGATGAAACAAAGAAATTGCATCGGGATTCAATCCCAAACTCACAATGGCGGTTTCTGTCCACAGGAGTAACATTTAGAAGAGTCTGCTGTTTGGGCCTCTCCTGGGAGCCCTGTTTGGATTCCGATGCATAGTAGTAGTTTCACTGTAACCCTTGTACCTTCACATTGTCGATGAAATAAAGAAATTACATCGGAATTCAATCCCAAATTCACAATGGCGGTTTCTGTCCACAGGTGTGACATTTAGAAGAGTCTGCTGTTTGGGACTCTACTGGGAGCCCAGTGTTTGATATCGATGCACAGTAGTAGTTTCACTGTAACCCATGTACCTTCAAATTGTCGATGAAACAAAGAAATTGCATCGGGATTCAATCCCAAATTAACATTGGCGATTTCTGTCCACAGGAGTAATATTTAAAAGAGTCTGCTGTTTGGGCCTCTCCTGGGAGCCCAGTTTAGATTCCGATGCACAGTAGTAGGTGCACTGTAACCCTTGTACCTTCCCATTGTCGATGAAACAAAGAAATTGCATCGGGATTCAACACCAAATTCACAATGGCGGTTTATGTCCACACGAGTAACATTTAGAAGAGTCTGCTGTTTGGGCCTCTCCTGGGAGCCCAGTGTTAGATTCCGATGCACAGTAGTAGTTTCACTGTAACCCTCGTACCTTCAAATTGTCGATGAAACAAAGAAATTGCATCGTGACTCAATCCCAAATTCACATTGGCGGTTTCTGTCGACATGAGTAACATTTAGAACAGTCTGCTGTTTGGGCCTCTCCTGGGAGCCCACTGTAAAATTCCGATGCACAGTAGTAGTTTCACTGTAACCCTTGTACCTTCACATTGTCGATGAAACAAAGAAATTGCATCGGGATTCAACACCAAATCCACAATGGCGGTTTCTGTCGACAGGTGTAACATTTAGAAGAGTCTGATGTTTGGGCCTCTCCTGGGAGCCCAGTGTTAGATTCCGATGCCCAACAGCACGTTTACTGTAACCCTTGGACCTTCACATTGTTGATGAAACAAAGAAATTGCATCGGGTTTCTACACCAATTTCACAATGGCGGTTTCTGTCCACAGGAGTAACATTTAAAAGAGTCTGCTGTTTGGGCCTCTCCTGGGAGCCCAGTGCTAGATTCCGTGCCACAGTAGTAGTTTCACTGTAACCCTTGCACCTTCACATTGTCGATGAAACAATGAAATTGCATCGGGATTCAATCCCAAATTCACAATGGAGGTTTCTGTCCACAGGAGTAACATTTAGAAGAGTCTGCTGTTTGGGCCTCTCCTGGGAGCCCAGTTTAGATTCCGATGCACAGTAGTAGTTTCAGTGTAACCCTTGTACCTTCACATTGTCGATGAAACAAAGAAATTGCATCGGGATTCAATCCCAAATTCACAATTGCGGTTTCTGTCCACAGGTGTAACATTTAGAAGAGTCTGCTGTTTGGGCCTCTCCTGGGAGCCCAGTGTCAGATTCCGATGCACAGTAGTAGTTTCACTGTAACACTTGTACCTTCACATTGCCGATGAAACAAAGAAATTGCATCGGGATTCAATCCCAAACTCACAATGGCGGTTTCTGTCCACAGGAGTAACATTTAGAAGAGTCTGCTGTTTGGGCCTCTCCTGGGAGCCCAGTGTTAGATTCCGATGCACAGTAGGAGTTTCACTGTAACCCATGTACCTTCAAATTGTCGATGAAACAAAGAAATTGCATTGGGATTCAATCCCAAATTAACATTGGCGATTTCTGTCCACAGGAGTAACATTTAAAAGAGTCTGCTGTTTGGGCCTCTCCTGGGAGCCCAGTTTAGATTCCGATGCACAGTAGTAGTTGCACTGTAACCCTTGTACCTTCACATTGTCGATGAAACAAAGAAATTGCATCGGGATTCAACACCAAATTCACAATGGCTGTTTCTGTCCACAGGTGTAACATTTCGAAGAGTCTGCTGTTTGGGCCTCTCCTGGGAGCCCAGTGTTACTTTCCGATGCACAGTAGTAGTTTCACTGTAACCCTTGTACCTTCACATTGCCGATGCACAAAGAAATTGCATCGGGATTCAATCCCAAACTCACAATGGCGGTTTCTGTCCACAGGAGTAACATTTAGAAGAGTCTGCTGTTTGGGCCTCTCCTGGGAGCCCAGTGTTAGATTCCGATGCACAGTAGTAGTTTCACTGTAACACTTGTACCTTCACATTGCCGATTAAACAAAGAAATTGCATCGGGATTCAATCCCAAACCCACAATGGCGGTTTCTGTCCACAGGAGTAACATTTAGAAGAGTCTGCTGTTTGGGCCTCTCCTGGGAGCCCTCTTTGGATTCCGATGCACAGTAGTAGTTTCACTGTAACCCTTGTACCTTCACATTGTCGATGAAACAAAGAAATTGCATCGGAATTCAATCCCAAATTCACAATGGCGGTTTCTGTCCACAGGTGCAACATTTAGAAGAGTCTGCTGTTTGGGCCTCTCCTGGGAGCCCAGTGCTAGATTCCGAGCCACAGTAGTAGTATCACTGTAACCCTTGCACCTTCACATTGTCGATGAAACAAAGAAATTGTATGGGGATTCAACACAAAATTCGCAACGGCGGTTTGTGTCCACAGGAGTAACATTTAGAAGAGTCTGCTGTTTGGGCCTCTCCTGGGAGCCCAGTGTTAATTTCCGATGCATAGTAGTAGATTCACTGTAACCCTTGTTCCTTCACATAGTCGATGAAACAAAGAAATTGCATCGGGATTCAACACGAAATTCACAATGGCGGTTACTGTCCACAGGAGTAACGTTTAGTAGAGTCTGCTGTTTGGGCCTCTCCTGCGAGCCCAGTGTTAGATTCCGATGCACAGTAGTAGTATCACTGTAACCCTTGTACCTTCACATTGTCGATGAAACAAAGAAATTGCATAAGGATTCAACACCAAATTAACAATGGCGGTTTCTGTCCACAGGAGTAACATTTAGAAGAGTCTGCTGTTTGGGCCCCTCCTGGGAGCCCAAGGTTAGATTCCGATGCACAACAGCAAGTTTACTGTAACCGTTAGACCTTCACATTGTCGATGAAACAAACAAATTGTATGGGGATTCAACACAAAATTCACAACGGCGGTTTGTGTCCACAGGAGTAACATTTAGAAGAGTCTGCTGTCTGGGCCTCTCCAGGGACACCAGTGTTAGATTCCTATGCACAGTAGTAGTTTCACTGTATCCCTTGTACCTTCACATTGTCGATGAAACAAAGAAATTGCATGGGGACTCAACACCAAATTCACAATGGCGGTTTCTGTCCACAGGAGTAACGTTTAGAAGAGTCTGCTGTTTGGGCCTCTCCTTTGAGCCCAGTGTTAGATTCCGATGCACAGTAGTAGTTTCACTGTAACCCTTGTACCTTCACATTGTCGATGAAACAAAGAAATTGCATCGGGATTCAACACCAAATTCACAATGGCGGTTTGTGTCCATAGGAGTAACATTTAGAAGAGTCTGCTGTTTGGGCCTCCCCTGGGAGCCCAGTGTTAGATTCCAATGCACAACAGCACGTTTACTGTAACCCTTGGACCTTCACATTGACGATGAAACAAAGAAATTGCATCGGGATTCAACACGAAATTCACAATGGCGGTATCTGTCCACAGGAGTAATGTTTAGAAGAGTCTGCTGTTTGGGCCTCTCCTGGGAGTCCAGTGTTAGATTCCGATGCACAGTAGTAGTTTCACTGTAACCCTTGCACCTTCACATTGCCGATGAAACAAAGAAATTGCATCGGGATTCAATCGCAAATTCACAATGGCGGTTTCTGTCCACAGGAGTAACATTTAGAAAAGTCTGCTGTTTGGGCCTCTCCTGGGAGCCCAGTTTAGATTCCGATGCACAGTAGTAGTTTCACTGTAACCCTTGTACCTTCACATTGTCGATGAAACACAGAAATTGCATGGGGATTCAATCCCAAATTCACAATTGCGGTTTCTGTCCACAGGTGTAACATTTAGAAGAGTCTGCTGTTTGGGCCTCTCCTGGGAGCCCAGTGTTAGATTCCGATGCACAGTAGTAGTTTCACTGTAACCCTTGTACCTTCTCATTGCCGATGAAACAAAGAAATTTCATCGGGATGCAATCCCAAATTCACAATGGCGGTTTCTGTCCGCAGGAGTAACATTTAGAAGAGTCTGCTGTTTGGGCCTCTCCTGGGAGCCCTGTTTACATTCCGATGCACAGTAGTAGTTTCACTGTAACCCTTGTACCTTCACATTGTCGATGAAACAAAGAAATTGCATCGGAATTCAATCCCAAATTCACAATGGCGGTTTCTGTCCACAGGTGTAACATTTAGAAGAGTCTGCTCCTTGGGCCTATACTGGGAGCCCAGTGTTTGATATCGATGCACAGTAGTAGTTTCACTGTAACCCTTGTACCTTCAAATTGTCGATGAAACAAAGAAATTGCATCGGGATTCAATCCCAAATTCACATTGGCGGTTTCTGTCCACAGGAGTAACATTTAGAAGTCTGCTGTTTGGGCCTCTCCTGGGAGCCCAGTTTAGATTCCGATGCACAGTAGTAGTTTCATTGTAACCCTTGAACCTTCACATTGTCGATGAAACAGAGAAATTGCATCGGGATTCAACACCAAATTCACAATGGCGGTTTCTTTCCACAGGAGTAACATTTAGAAGAGTCTGCTGTTTGGGCCTCTCCTGGGAGCCCAGTGTTAGATTCTGATGCACAGTAGTAGTTCACTGTAACCCATGTACCTTCACATTGCCGATGAAACAAAGAAATTGCGTCGGGATTCAATCCCAAATTCACAATGGCGGTTTCTGTCCACAGGAATAACATTTAGAAGAGTCTGCTGTTTGGGCCTCTCCTGGGAGCCCAGTGTTAGATTCCGATGCACAGTAGTAGTTTCACTGCAACCCTTGTACCTTCAAATTGTCGATGAAACAAAGAAATTGTATGGGGATTCAACACCAAATTCACAATGGCGTTTTCTGTCCACAGAAGTAACATTTAGAAGAGTCTGCTGTTTGGGCCTCTCCTGGGAGCCCAGTGTTAGATTCCGATGCACAGTAGTAGTTTCACTGTAAACCTTGTACTTTCAAATTGTCGATGAAACAAAGACATTGCATCGGGATTCAACACCAAATTCACAATGGCGGTTTCTGTCCACAGGAGTAACATTTAGAAGAGTCTGCTGTTTGGGCCTCTCCTGGGAGCCCAGTTTAGATTCCGATGCACAGTAGTTGTTTCACTGTAACCCTTTTACCTTCACATTGTCGATGAAACAAAGAAATTGCATCGGGATTCAACACCAAATTCACAATGGCGGTTTCTGTCCACAGGAGTAACGTTTAGAAGAGTCTGCTGTTTGGGCCTCTCCTGGGAGCCCAGTGTTAGATTCCGATGCACAGTAGTAGTTTCACTGTAACCCTTGTACCTTCAAATTGTCGATGAAACAAAGAAACTGCATCGGGATTCAATCCCAAATTCACAATGGCGGTTTCTGTCCACAGGAGTAACATTTAGAAGAGTCTGCTGTTTTGGCCTCTCCTGGGAGCCCAGTGTTAGATTCCGATGCACAGTAGTAGTTTCACTGTAACCCTCGTACCTTCAAATTGTCGATGAAACAAAGAAATTGCATCGTGATTCAGTCCCAAATTCACATTGGCGGTTTCTGTCGACAGGAGTAACATTTAAAAGAGTCTGCTGTTTGGGCCTCTACTGGGAGCCCAGTGTTTGATATCGATGCACAGTAGTAGTTTCACTGTAACCCTTGTACCATCACATTGTCGATGAAACAAAGAAATTGCATCGGAATTCAATCCCAAATTCACAATGGCGGTTTCTGTCCACAGGTGTAACATTTAGAAGAGTCTGCTGTTTGGGCCTCTCCTGGGAGCCCAGTGTCGGATTCCGATGCACAGTAGTAGTTTCACTGTAACACTTGTACCTTCACATTGCCGATTAAACAAAGAAATTGCATCGGGATTCAATCCCAAACTCACAATGGCGGTTTCTGTCCACAGGAGTAACATTTAGAAGAGTCTGCTGTTTGGGCCTCTCCTGGGAGCCCTCTTTGGATTCCGATGCACAGTAGTAGTTTCACTGTAACCCTTGTACCTTCACATTGTCGATGAAACAAAGAAATTGCATCGGAATTCAATCCCAAATTCACAATGGCGGTTTCTGTCCACAGGTGTAACATTTAGAAGAGTCTGCTGTTTGGGCCTCTCCTGGGAGCCCAGTGCTAGATTCCGAGCCACAGTAGTAGTATCACTGTAACCCTTGTACCTTCACATTGTCGATGACACAAAGAAATTGTATGGGGATTCAACACAAAATTCGGAACGGCGGTTTGTGTCCACAGGAGTAACATTTAGAAGAGTCTGCTGTTTGGGCCTCTCCTGGGAGCCCAGTGTTAATTTCCGATGCACAGTAGTAGATTCACTGTAACCCTTGTTCCTTCACATAGTCGATGAAACAAAGAAATTGCATCGGGATTCAACACGAAATTCACAATGGCGGTTACTGTCCACAGGAGTAACGTTTAGTAGAGTCTGCTGTATGTGCCTCTCCTGGGAGCCCAGTGTTAGATTCCGATGCACAGTAGTAGTTTTACTGTAACCCTTGTACCTTCACATTGTCGATGAAACAAAGAAATTGCATAAGGATTCAACACCAAATTAACAATGGCGGTTTCTGTCCACAGGAGTAACATTTAGAAGAGTCTGCTGTTTGGGCCGCTCCTGGGAGCCCAGTGTTAGATTCCGATGCACAACAGCAAGTTTACTGTAACCGTTAGACCTTCACATTGTCGATGAAACTAACAAATTGTATGGGGATTCAACACAAAATTCACAACGGCGGTTTGTGTCCACAGGAGTAACATTTAGAAGAGTCTGCTGTTTGGGCCTCTCCAGGGACCCCAGTGTTAGATTCCTATGCACAGTAGTAGTTTCACTGTATCCCTTGTACCTTCACATTGTCGATGAAACAAAGAAATTGCATCGGGACTCAACACCAAATTCACAATGGCGGTTTCTGTCCACAGGAGTAACGTTTAGAAGAGTCTGCTGTTTGGGCCTCTCCTGGGAGCCCAGTGTTAGATTCCGATGCACAGTAGTACTTTCACTGTAACCCTTGTACCTTCACATTGTCGATGAAACAAAGAAATTGCATCGGGATTCAACACCAAATTCACAATGGCGGTTTGTGTCCACAGGAGTAACATTTAGAAGAGTCTGCTGTTTGGGCCTCCCCTGGGAGCCCAGTGTTGGATTCCAATGCACAACAGCACGTTTACTGTAACCCTTGGACCTTCACATTGACGATGAAACAAAGAAATTGCATCGGGATTCAACACGAAATTCACAATGGCGGTATCTGTCCACAGGAGTAATGTTTAGAAGAGTCTGCTGTTTGGGCCTCTCCTGGGAGCCCAGTGTTAGATTCTGATGCACAGTAGTAGTTTCACTGTATCCCTTTTACCTTCACATTGTCGATGAAAGAAAGAAATTGTATGGGGATTCATCACAAAATTCACAACGGCGGTGAGTAACATTTAGAAGAGTCGGCTGTTTGGGCCTCTCCTGGGACCCCAGTAATAGATTCCGATGCAAGGTAGTAGTATCACTGTAACCCTTGTACCTTCACATTGTCGATGAAACAAAGAAATTGCATCGGGATTCGACACGAAATTTACAATGGCGGTTTCTGTCCACAGGTGTAACATTTAGAAGAGTCTGCTGTTTGGGCCTCTCCTGGGAGCCCAGTTTAGATTCCGATGCACAGTAGTAGTTTCACTGTAACACTTGTACCTTCACATTGCCGATTAAACAAAGAAATTGCATCGGGATTCAATCCCAAACTCACAATGGCGGTTTCTGTCCACAGGAGTAACATTTAGAAGAGTCTGCTGTTTGGGCCTCTCCTGGGAGCCCAGTGTTAGATTCCGATGCACAGTAGTAGTTTCACTGTAACCCTTGTACCTTCAAATTGTCGATGAAACAAAGAAACTGCATCGGGATTCAATCCCAAATTCACAATGGCGGTTTCTGTCCACAGGAGTAACATTTAGAAGAGTCTGCTGTTTGGGCCTCTCCTGGGAGCCCAGTGTTAGATTCCGATGCACAGTAGTAGTTTCACTGTAACCCTCGTACCTTCAAATTGTCGATGAAACAAAGAAATTGCATCGTGATTCAGTCCCAAATTCACATTGGCGGTTTCTGTCGACAGGAGTAACATTTAAAAGAGTCTGCTGTTTGGGCCTCTACTGGGAGCCCAGTGTTGGATATCGATGCACAGTAGTAGTTTCACTGTAACCCTTGTACCATCACATTGTCGATGAAACAAAGAAATTGCATCGGAATTCAATCCCAAATTCACAATGGCGGTTTCTGTCCACAGGTGTAACATTTAGAAGAGTCTGCTGTTTGGGCCTCTCCTGGGAGCCCAGTGTCGGATTCCGATGCACAGTAGTAGTTTCACTGTAACACTTGTACCTTCACATTGCCGATTAAACAAAGAAATTGCATCGGGATTCAATCCCAAACTCACAATGGCGGTTTCTGTCCACAGGAGTAACATTTAGAAGAGTCTGCTGTTTGGGCCTCTCCTGGGAGCCCTCTTTGGATTCCGATGCACAGTAGTAGTTTCACTGTAACCCTTGTACCTTCACATTGTCGATGAAACAAAGAAATTGCATCGGAATTCAATCCCAAATTCACAATGGCGGTTTCTGTCCACAGGTGTAACATTTAGAAGAGTCTGCTGTTTGGGCCTCTCCTGGGAGCCCAGTGCTAGATTCCGAGCCACAGTAGTAGTATCACTGTAACCCTTGTACCTTCACATTGTCGATGACACAAAGAAATTGTATGGGGATTCAACACAAAATTCGGAACGGCGGTTTGTGTCCACAGGAGTAACATTTAGAAGAGTCTGCTGTTTGGGCCTCTCCTGGGAGCCCAGTGTTAATTTCCGATGCACAGTAGTAGATTCACTGTAACCCTTGTTCCTTCACATAGTCGATGAAACAAAGAAATTGCATCGGGATTCAACACGAAATTCACAATGGCGGTTACTGTCCACAGGAGTAACGTTTAGTAGAGTCTGCTGTATGTGCCTCTCCTGGGAGCCCAGTGTTAGATTCCGATGCACAGTAGTAGTTTTACTGTAACCCTTGTACCTTCACATTGTCGATGAAACAAAGAAATTGCATAAGGATTCAACACCAAATTAACAATGGCGGTTTCTGTCCACAGGAGTAACATTTAGAAGAGTCTGCTGTTTGGGCCGCTCCTGGGAGCCCAGTGTTAGATTCCGATGCACAACAGCAAGTTTACTGTAACCGTTAGACCTTCACATTGTCGATGAAACTAACAAATTGTATGGGGATTCAACACAAAATTCACAACGGCGGTTTGTGTCCACAGGAGTAACATTTAGAAGAGTCTGCTGTTTGGGCCTCTCCAGGGACCCCAGTGTTAGATTCCTATGCACAGTAGTAGTTTCACTGTATCCCTTGTACCTTCACATTGTCGATGAAACAAAGAAATTGCATCGGGACTCAACACCAAATTCACAATGGCGGTTTCTGTCCACAGGAGTAACGTTTAGAAGAGTCTGCTGTTTGGGCCTCTCCTGGGAGCCCAGTGTTAGATTCCGATGCACAGTAGTACTTTCACTGTAACCCTTGTACCTTCACATTGTCGATGAAACAAAGAAATTGCATCGGGATTCAACACCAAATTCACAATGGCGGTTTGTGTCCACAGGAGTAACATTTAGAAGAGTCTGCTGTTTGGGCCTCCCCTGGGAGCCCAGTGTTGGATTCCAATGCACAACAGCACGTTTACTGTAACCCTTGGACCTTCACATTGACGATGAAACAAAGAAATTGCATCGGGATTCAACACGAAATTCACAATGGCGGTATCTGTCCACAGGAGTAATGTTTAGAAGAGTCTGCTGTTTGGGCCTCTCCTGGGAGCCCAGTGTTAGATTCTGATGCACAGTAGTAGTTTCACTGTATCCCTTTTACCTTCACATTGTCGATGAAAGAAAGAAATTGTATGGGGATTCATCACAAAATTCACAACGGCGGTGAGTAACATTTAGAAGAGTCGGCTGTTTGGGCCTCTCCTGGGACCCCAGTAATAGATTCCGATGCAAGGTAGTAGTATCACTGTAACCCTTGTACCTTCACATTGTCGATGAAACAAAGAAATTGCATCGGGATTCGACACGAAATTTACAATGGCGGTTTCTGTCCACAGGTGTAACATTTAGAAGAGTCTGCTGTTTGGGCCTCTCCTGGGAGCCCAGTTTAGATTCCGATGCACAGTAGTAGTTTCACTGTAACACTTGTACCTTCACATTGCCGATTAAACAAAGAAATTGCATCGGGATTCAATCCCAAACTCACAATGGCGGTTTCTGTCCACAGGAGTAACATTTAGAAGAGTCTGCTGTTTGGGCCTCTCCTGGGAGCCCAGTGTTAGATTCCGATGCACAGTAGTAGTTTCACTGTAACCCTCGTACCTTCAAATTGTCGATGAAACAAAGAAATTGCATCGTGATTCAGTCCCAAATTCACATTGGCGGTTTCTGTCGACAGGAGTAACATTTAAAAGAGTCTGCTGTTTGGGCTTCTACTGGGAGCCCAGTGTTTGATATCGATGCACAGTAGTAGTTTCACTGTAACCCTTGTACCTTCTCATTGTCCATGAAACAAAGAAATTGCATCGGAATTCAATCCCAAATTCACAATGGCGGTTTCTGTCCACAGGAGTAACATTTAGAAGAGTCTGCTCTTTGGGCCTCTCCTGGGAGCCCAGTGTTAGATTCCGATGCACAATAGTAGTTTCACTGCAACCCTTGTACCTTCAAATTGTCGATGAAACAAAGAAATTGTATGGGGATTCAACACCAAATTCACAATGGCGTTTTCTGTCCACAGAAGTAACATTTAGAAGAGTCTGCTGTTTGGGCCTCTCCTGGGAGCCCAGTGTTAGATTCCGATGCACAGTAGTAGTTTCACTGTAACCCTTGTACCTTCTCATTGCCGATGAAACAAAGAAATTGCATCGGGATATTATCCCAAATTCACAATGGCGGTTTCTGTCCACAGGAGTAACATTTAGAAGAGTCTGCTGTTTGGGCCTCTCTTGGGAGCCCAGTTTAGATTCCGATGCACAGTAGTAGTTTCACTGTAACCCTTTTACCTTCACATTGCCGATGAAAGAAAGAAATTGCATCGGGATTCAATCCCAAATTCACAATGGCGGTTTCTGTCCACAGGAGTAACATTTAGAAGAGTCTGCTGTTTGGGCCTCTCCTGGGAGCCCAGTGTTAGATTCCGATGCACACTAGTAGTTTCACTGTAACCCTTGTACCTTCACATTGTCGATGAAACAAAGAAATTGCATCGGAATTCAATCCCAAATTCACAATGGCGGTTTCTGTCCACAGGTGTAACATTTAGAAGAGTCTGCTGTTTGGGCCTCTACTGGGAGCCCAGTGTTTGATATCGATGCACAGTAGTAGTTTCACTGTAACCCTTGTACCTTCAAATTGTCGATGAAACAAAGAAATTGCATCGGGATTCAATCCCAAATTAACATTGGCGACTTCTGTCCACAGGAGTAACATTTAAATGAGTCTGCTGTTTGGGCCTCTCCTGGGAGCCCAGTTTAGATTCCGATGCACAGTAGTAATTTCACTGTAACCCTTGTACCTTCACATTGTCGATGAAACAAAGAAATTGCATCGGTATTCAACACCAAATTCACAACGGCGGTTTGTGTCCACAGGAGTAACATTTAGAAGAGTCTGCTGTTTGGGCCTCTCCTGGGAGCCCAGTGTTAGATTCCGATGCCCAACAGCACGTTTACTGTAACCCTTGGACCTTCACATTGCCGATGAAACAAAGAAATTGCATCGGGTTTCTACACCAATTTCACAATCGCGGTTTCTGTGCACAGGAGTAACATTTCAAAGAGTCTGCTGTTTGGGCCTCTCCTGGGAGCCCAGTGCTAGATTCCGACCCACAGTAGTAGTTTCACTGTAACCCTTGCACCTTCACATTGTCGATGAAACAAAGAAATTGCATCGGGATTCAATCCCAAATTCACAATGGCAGTTTCTGTCCACAGGAGTAACATTTAGAAGAGTCTGCTGTTTGGGCCTCTCCTGGGAGCCCAGTGTTAGATTCCGATGCACAGTAGTAGTTTCACTATAACCCTTGTACCTTCAAATTGTCGATGAAACAAAGAAATTGCATCGGGATTCAACACCAAATTCACAATGGCGGTTTCTGTCCACAGGAGTAACATTTAGAAGAGTCTGCTGTTTGGGCCTCTCCTGGGAGCCCAGTTTTAGATTCCGATGCACAATAGCACGTTTACTGTAACCCTTAGACCTTCACATTGTCGATCAAACAAAGAAATTGTATGGGGATTCAACACAAAATTCGCAACGGCGGTTTGTGTCCACAGGAGTAACATTTAGAAGAGTCTGCTGTTTGGGCCTCTCCTGGGAGCCCAGTGTTAATTTCCGATGCACAGTAGTAGATTCACTGTAACCCTTGTACCTTCATATAGTCGATGAAACAAAGAAATTGCATCGGGATTCAACACGATATTCACAATGGCGGTATCTGTCCACAGGAGTAACGTTTAGAAGAGTCTGCTGTTTGGGCCTCTCCTGGGAGCACAGTGTTAGATTCCGATGCACAGTAGTACTTTCACTGTAACCCTTGTACCTTCACATTGTCGATGAAACAAAGAAATTGCATCGGGATTCAACACCAAATTGACAATGGCGGTTTGTGTCCACAGGAGTAACATTTAGAAGAGTCTGCTGTTTGGGCCTCCCCTGGGAGCCCAGTGTTAGATTCCAATGCACAACAGCACGTTTACTGTAACCCTTGGACCTTCACATTCACGATGAAACAAAGAAATTGCATCGGGATTCAACACCAAATTCACAATGGCGGTTACTGTCCACAGGTGTAATATTTAGAAGAGTCTGCTGTTTGGGCCTCTCCTGGGAGCCCAGTGTTAGATTCCGATGCACAGTAGTAGTTTCACTGTAACCCTTGTACCTTCACATTGTCGATGAAACAAAGAAATTGCATCGGGATTCAACACCAAATTGACAATGGCGGTTTGTGTCCACAGGAGTAACATTTAGAAGAGTCTGCTGTTTGGGCCTCCCCTGGGAGCCCAGTGTAAGATTCCAATGCACAACAGCACGTTTACTGTAACCCTTGGACCTTCACATTGACGATGAAACAAAGAAATTGCATCGGGATTCAACACCAAATTCACAATGGCGGTTACTGTCCACAGGTGTAACATTTAGAAGAGTCTGCGGTTTGGGCCTCTCCTGGGACCCCAGTGTTAGATTCTGATGCACAGTAGTACTTTCACTGTAACCCTTGTACCTTCACATTGTCGATGAAACAAAGAAATTGCATCGGGATGCAACACCAAATTGACAATGGCGGTTTGTGTCCACAGGAGTAACATTTAGAAGAGTCTGCTGTTTGGGCCTCCCCTGGGAGCCCAGTGTTAGATTCCAATGCACAACAGCACGTTTACTGTAACCCTTGTACCTTCACATTGTCGATGTAACAAAGAAATTGTATGGGGATTCAACACAAAATTCACAACGGCGGTTTGTGTCCACAGGAGTAACATTTAGAAGTGTCTGCTGTTTGGGCCTCTCCTGGGAGCCCAGTGTTAGATTCCTATGCACAACAGCAAGTTTACTGTAACCCGTAGACCTTCACATTGTGGATGAAACAAAGAAATTGTATGGGGATTCATCACAAAATTCACAACGGCGGTGAATAACTTTTAGAAGGGTATGCTGTTTAAGCCTCTTCTGGGAGCCCAGTGTTAGATTCCGATGCACAGTAGTAGTTTCACTGTAACCCTTGTACCTTCACATTGTCGATGAAACAAAGAAATTGCATCGGGATTCGACACGAAATTTACAATTGCGGTATCTGTCCCCAGGAGTAACGTTTAGAAGAGTCTGCTGTTTGGGCCTCTCCTGGGAGCCCAGTGTTAAATTCCGATGCACAGTATTAGATTCACTGTAACCCTTGTACCTTCACATTGTCGATGAAACAAAGAAATTGCATCGGGATTCAACACCAAATTCACAATGGTGGTTTCTGTCCACAGGAGTAACATTTAGAAGGGTCTGCTGTTTGGGCCTCTCCTGGGAGCCCAGTGCTAAATTCCGATGCACAACAGCAAGTTTACTGTAACCCGTAGACCTTCACATTGTGGATGAATCAAATAATTTGTATGGGGATTCATCACAAAATTCACAACGGCGGTGAGTAACATTTAGAAGGGTATGCTGTTTAAGCCTCTTCTGGGAGCCCAGTGTTAGATTCCGATGCACAGTAGTAGTTTCACTGTAACCCTTGTACCTTCACATTGTCGATGAAACAAAGAAATTGTATCGGGATTCAACACCAAATTCACAAGGGCGGTTTCTGTCGACAGGAGTAACATTTAGAAGAGTCTGCTGTTTGGGCCTCTCCTGGGAGCCCAGTGTTAAATTCCGATGCACAGTACTAGTTTCACTGTAACCCTTGTACCTTCACATTGCCGATGAAACAGAGAAATTGCATCGGGATTCAATCCCAAATTCACAATGGCGGTTTCTGTCCACAGGAGCAACATTTAGAAGAGTCTGCTGTTTGGGCCTCTCCTGGGAGCCCAGTTTAGATTCCGATGCACAGTAGTAGTTTCAGTGTAACCCTTGTACCTTCACATTGTCGATGAAACAAAGAAATTGCATCGGGATTCAATCCCAAATTCACAATTGCGGTTTCTGTCCACAGGTGTAACATTTAGAAGAGTCTGCTGTTTGGGCTTCTCCTGGGAGCCCAGTGTTAGATTCCGATGCACAGTAGTAGTTTCACTGTAACCCTTGTACCTTCACATTGCCGATGAAACAAAGAAATTTCATCGGGATGCAATCCCAAATTCACAATGGCGGTTTCTGTCCGCAGGAGTAACATTTAGAAGAGTCTGCTGTTTGGGTCTCTCCTGGGAGCCCTGTTTACATTCCGATGCACAGTAGTAGTTTCACTGTAACCCTTGTACCTTCACATTGTCGATGAAACAAAGAAATTGCATCGGAATTCAATCCCAAATTCACAATGGCGGTTTCTGTCCACAGGTGTAACATTTAGAAGAGTCTGCCCTTTGGGCCTATACTGGGAGCCCAGTGTTTGATATCGATGCACAGTAGTAGTTTCACTGTAACCCTTGTACCTTCAAATTGTCGATAAAACAAAGAAATTGCATCGATATTCAATCCGAAATTCACACTGGCGATTTCTGTCCACAGGAGTAACATTTAGAAGAGTCTGCTGTTTGGGCCTCTCCTGGGAGCCCAGTTTAGATTCCGATGCACAGTAGTAGTTTCACTGTAACACTTGTACCTTCACATTGTCGATGAAACAGAGAAATTGCATCGGGATTCAACACCAAATTCACAATGGCGGTTTCTGTCCACAGGTGTAACATTTAGAAGAGTCTGCTGTTTGGGCCTCTCCTGGGAGCCCAGTGTTAGATTCTGATGCACAGTAGTAGTTTCACTGTAACCCTTGTACCTTAACATTGCCGATGAAACAAAGAAATTGCATCGGGATTCAATCCCAAATTCACAATGGCGGTTTCTGTCCACAGGAATAACATTTAGAAGAGTCTGCTGTTTGGGCCTCTCCTGGGAGCCCAGTTTAGATTCCGATGCACAGTAGTAGTTTCACTGCAACCCTTGTACCTTCAAATTGTCGATGAAACAAAGAAATTGTATGAGGATTCAACACCAAATTCACAATGGCGTTTTCTGTCCACAGAAGTAACATTTAGAAGAGTCTGCTGTTTGGGCCTCTCCTGGGAGCCCAGTGTTAGATTCTGATGCACAGTAGTAGTTTCACTGTAAACCTTGTAATTTCAAATTGTCGATGAAACAAAGAAATTGCATCGGGATTCAACACCAAATTCACAATGGCGGTTTCTGTCCACAGGAGTAACATTTAGAAGAGTCTGCTGTTTGGGCCTCTCCTGGGAGCCCAGTTTAGATTCCGATGCACAGTAGTAGTTTCACTGTAACCCTTTTACCATCACATTGTCGATGAAACAAAGAAATTGCATCGGGATTCAACACCAAATTCACAATGGCGGTTTCTGTCCACAGGTGTAACATTAAGAAGAGTCTGCTGTTTGGGACTCTCCTGGGAGCCCAGTGTTAGATTCCGATGCACAGTAGTAGTTTCACTGTAACCCTTGTACCTTCCCATTGTCAATGAAACAAAGAAATTGCATCGGGATTCAATCCCAAAATCACAATGGCGGTTTCTGTCCACAGGAGTAACATTTAGAAGAGTCTTTTGTTTGGGCCTCTCCTGGGAGCCCAGTGTTAGATTCCGATGCACAGTAGTAGTTTCACTGTAACCCTCGTACCTTCAAATTGTCGATGAAACAAAGAAAATGCATCGTGATTCAATCCCAAATTCACATTGGCGGTTTCTGTCGACTGGAGTAACATTTAGAACAGTCTGCTGTTTGGGCCTCTCCTGGGAGCCCAGTGTTAGATTCCGATGCACAGTAGTAGTTTCACTGTAACCCTTGTACCTTCACATTGCCGATGAAACAAAGAAATTGCATTGGGATTCAATCCCAAATTCACAATGGCGGTTTCTGTCCACAGGAGTAACATTTAGAAGAGTCTGCTGTTTGGGCCTCTCCTGGGAGCCCTGTTTGGATTCCGATGCACAGTAGTAGCTTCACTGTAACCCTTGTACCTTCACATTGTCGATGAAACAAAGAAATTGCATCGGAATTCAATCCCAAATTCACAATGGCGGTTTCTGTCCACAGGTGAAACATTTAGAAGAGTCTGCTGTTTGGGCCTATACTGAGAGCCCAGTTTAGATTCCGATGCACAGTAGTAGTTTCACCGTAACCCTTGTACCTTCACATTGTCGATGAAACAAAGAAATTGCATCGGGATTCAACACCTAATTAACAACGGCGGTTTGTGTCCACAGGAGTAACATTTAGAAGAGCCTGCTGTTTGGGCCTCTCCTGGGAGCCCAGTGTTAGATTCCGATGCCCAACAGCACGTATACTGTAACCCTTGGACCTTCACATTGTCGATGAAACAAAGAAATTGCATCGGGTTTCTACACCAATTTCACAATGGCGGTTTCTGTCCACAGGAGTAACATTTAAAAGAGTCTGCTGTTTGGGCCTCTCCTGGGAGCCCAGTTTAGATTCCGATGCACAGTAGTAGTTTCACTGTAACACTTGTACCTTCACATTGTCGATGAAACAAAGAAATTGCATCGGGATTCAACACCAAATTCACAACGGCGGTTTGTGTCCACAGGAGTAACATTTAGAAGAGTCTGCTGTTTGGGCCTCTCCTGGGAACCCAGTGTTAGATTCCGATGCCCAACAGCACGTTTACTGTAACCCTTGGACCTTCACATTGCCGATGAAACAAAGAAATTGCATCGGGTTTCTACACCAATTTCACAATGGCGGTTTCTGTCCACAGGAGTAACATTTAAAAGAGTCTGCTGTTTGGGCCTCTCCTGGGAGCCCAGTGATAGATTCCGAGCCACAGTAGTAGTTTCACTGTAACACTTGCACCTTCACATTGTCGATGAAACAAAGAAATTGCATCGGGATTCAATCCCAAATTCACAATGGCAGTTTCTGTCCACAGGAGTAACATTTAGAAGAGTCTGCTCTTTGGGCCTCTCCTGGGAGCCCAGTGCTAGATTCCGAGCCACAGTAGTAGTTTCACTGTAACCCTTGCACCTTCAGATTGTTGATGAAACAAAGAAATTGCATCGGGATTCAATCCCAAATTCACAATGGAGGTTTCTGTCCACAGGAGTAACATTTAGAAGAGTCTGCTGTTTGGGCCTCTCCTGGGAGGCCAGTTTAGATTCCGATGCACAGTAGTAGTTTCACTGTAACCCTTGTACCTTCACATTGTCGATGAAACAAAGAAATTGCATCGGGATTCAATCCCAAATTCACAATTGCGGTTTCTGTCCACAGGTGTAACATTTAGAAGAGTCTGCTGTTTGGGCCTCTCCTGGGAGCCCAGTGTTAGATTCCGATGCACAGTAGTAGTTTCACTGTAACACTTGTACCTTCACATTGCCGATGAAACAAAGAAATTGCATCGGGATTCAATCCCAAATTCACAATGGCGGTTTCTGTCCACAGGAGTATCATTTAGAAGAGTCTGCTGTTTGGGCCTCTCCTGGGAGCCCTGTTTGGATTCCGATGCACAGTAGTAGTTTCACTGTAATCCTTGTACCTTCACATTGTCGATGAAACAAAGAAATTGCATCGGAATTCAATCCCAAATTCACAATGGCGGTTTCTGTCCACAGGTGTAACATTTAGAAGAGTCTGCTGTTTGGGCCTCTACTGGGAGCCCAGTGTTTGATATCGATGCACAGTAGTAGTTTCACTGTAACCCTTGTACCTTCAAATTGTCGATGAAACAAAGAAATTGCATCGGGATTCAATCCCAAATTAACATTGGCGATTTCTGTCCACAGGAGTAACATTTAAAAGAGTCTGCTGTTTGGGCCTCTCCTGGGAGCCCAGTTTAGATTCCGATGCACAGTAGTAGTTTCACTGTCACCCTTGTACCTTCACATTGTCGATGAAACAAAGAAATTCCATCGGGATTCAATCCCAAATTCACAATGGCGGTTTCTGTCCACAGGAGTAACATTTAGAAGAGTCTGCTGTTTGGGCCTCTCCTGGGAGCCCAGTGTTAGATTCCGAAGCACAGTAGTAGTTTCACTGTAACCCTTGTACCTTCAAATTGTCGAAGAAACAAAAAAATTGCATCGGGATTCAACACCAAATTCACAATGGCGGTTTCTGTCCACAGGAGTAACATTTAGAAGAGTCTGCTGTTTGGTCCTCTCCTGGGAGCCCAGTCTTAGATTCCGATGCACAATAGCACGTTTACTGTAACCCTTAGACCTTCACATTGTCGATGAAACAAAGAAATTGTATGGGGATTCAACACAAAATTCGCAACGGCGGTTTGTGTCCACAGGGGTAACATTTAGAAGAGTCTGCTGTTTGGGCCTCTCCTGGGACCCCAGTGTTAATTTCCGATGCACAGGAGTAGGTTCACTGTAAACCTTGTACCTTCACATAGTCGATGAAACAAAGAAA
This sequence comes from Schistocerca nitens, assembly GCF_023898315.1. Taxonomy (NCBI): domain Eukaryota; kingdom Metazoa; phylum Arthropoda; class Insecta; order Orthoptera; family Acrididae; genus Schistocerca; species Schistocerca nitens. The sequence continues at coordinate 178,592,571 of NC_064623.1, forward strand.
TTGCTTCGGGATTCAACACGAAATTCACAATGGCGGTATCTGTCCACAGGAGTAACGTTTAGTAGAGTCTGCTGTTTGGGCCTCTCCTGGGAGCCCAGTGTTAGATTCCGATGCACAGTAGTAGTTTCACTGTAACCCTTGTACCTTCACATTGTCGATGAAACAAAGAAATTGCATAAGGATTCAACACCAAATTAACAATGGCGGTTTCTGTCCACAGGAGTAACATTTAGAAGAGTCTGCTGTTTGGGCCTCTCCTGGGAGCCCAGTGTTAGATTCCGATGCACAACAGCAAGTTTACTGTAACCGTTAGACCTTCACATTGTCGATGAAACAAAGAAATTGTATGGGGATTCAACACAAAATTCACAACGGCGGTTTGTGTCCACAGGAGTAACATTTAGAAGAGTCTGCTGTTTGGGCCTCTCCAGGGACCCCAGTGTTAGATTCCTATGCACAGTAGTAGTTTCACTGTATCCCTTGTACCTTCACATTGTCGATGAAACAAAGAAATTGCATCGGGATTCAACACCAATTTCACAATGGCGGTTTCTGTCCACAGGAGTAACATTTAAAAGAGTCTGCTGTTTAAGCCTCTTCTGGGAGCCCAGTGTTAGATTCCGATGCACAGTAGTAGTTTCACTGTAACCCTTGTACCTTCACATTGTCGATGAAACAAAGAAATTGTATCGGGATTCAACACCAAATTCACAATGGCGGTTTCTGTCAACAGGAGTAACATTTTGAAGAGTCTGCTGATTGGGCCTCTCCTGGGAGCCCAGTGTTAGATTCCGATGCATGACAGCAGGTTCACTGTAACCCTTGGACGTTCACACTGACGATGAAACGTAAAAATTGTATCGGGATTCAACAAAAAATTCTCAATCTCGGTTTCTGTCCACAGGAGTACCATTTAGAAGAGTCTCCTGTTTGGTACATTCCTGAAAGCCCAGTGTTTGATTCCGATGCACAACAGCAGGTTCACTGCAACCCCTGGATCTTCACATCGTCGATGAATCAAAGTAATTGCATCTCGGTTCAACAAGTACTTCACAATGGCGGTTTCTGTCCTCAGGAGTACCATTTAGAAGAGTCTGCTGTTTGGGCCTCTCCTGGAAGGGTAGTGTTACAACACGATGCACAACAGCAGGTTAACTGTAACCCTTGGATCTTCACATTATCGATGAAACAAAGAAATAGAATCGGGATTCAACACAAAATTCACAATGGCGGTTTCTGTCGACAGGAGTAACAATTAGGAGGGTCTGCCATTTGGGCCTCTCCTGGGAGACCAGTGTTAGATTGCGATGCCCAACAGCAGGTTTACTGTAACCCTTGGACCTTCACATTGTCGATGAAACAAAGAAATTGCATTGGGATAAAACACAATATTCGCCATGGCGTTTTCTGTCCACAGGAGTGACATTTAGTAGAGTCTGCAGTTTGGGTCTCTCCTGGGAGCCGAGTGTTCGATTCCGATGCACAACAGTGGGTTTACTGTAACCCTTGGACGAGTTCATTGTCGATGAAACATAAAAATTGTATCGGGATTCAACACAAAATTCAGAATGGTGGTTTCTGTCCGCAGGTGTAACATTTAGAAGAGTCTGCTGTTTCGGCCTCTCGTGGGAGCCCAGTGTTAGATTCCGATGAACAGTAGGTTTACTGTAACCCTTGGACCTTCATATTGTCGATGAAACAAAGAGATTGCTTCGAGATTCAGCACAAAAATCACAATGGGGGTTTCTGTCCACAGGACTAACATTTAGAAGAGTCTGTTGTTTGGGCCCCTCCTGGCAGCCCAGTGTTAGATTCCGATGCACAACAGCAGGTTAACTGTCACCCTTGGATCTTCACATTGTAGATGAAACAAAGAAATTGCATCGGGATTCAACTCAAAATACACAATGGCGGTTTCTGTCCACAGGAGTAACATTTAGAAGAGTCTGTTGTTTGGGACCCTCCTGGGAGCCCAGTGTTAGATTCCGATGCACAACAGCCAATTTATTGTAATCCTTGGCCCATCACATTGTCTTTGGAACTAAGGAATTGCATCGGGATTCAACAAAAAATTCACAATAGCGGTTTTAGTCCACAGCGGTAACATTTTGAAGAGCTTCTGTATTAGCTTCTCCTGGCAGCCCGGTGTTAGATTCCGATGCACGACAGCAGGTTTACCGTAATCCTTGGACTTTCACATTATCTATGAAACAAAGAAATAGAACCGGGATTGAACACAAAATTCTCAATGGCAGTTTCTGTCCATAGGAGTAACATCTAGAAGGGTCTGCCGTTTGGGCCCCTCCTGGGAGCCCAGTGTTAGATTCCGAAGCACAATTGCAGGTTTGCTGTAACCCTTAGACCTTCACATTGTCGCTGAAACAAATAAATTGCATCGGGATTCAACACAAAATTCACAATGGCAGTTTCTGTCTACAGGAGTAACATTTTGAACAGTCTGTTCTTTGGACATCTCCTGTGAGCCCACTGTTAGATTCCGATGGAGAACAGCAAGTTTACTGTCACCCTTGGATCTTCATATTGTAGATGAAACAAAGCAAATTGTATCGGGAATCAACACAAAATACACAATGGCGGTTTCTGTCCACAGGAGTAACATTTAGAAGCGTCTGACGTTTGGGCCTCTCCTGGGATCCCAGTGTTAGATTCAGGTGCACAACAGCAGATTTACTGTAACCCTTGGATCTTCACATTGCCGATGAAACAAAGAAATTGCACTGGGCTTCAACACGAAATTCACAATGGCGGTTTCTGTCCACAGGAGTAACATTTAGAAGAGTCATCTGTTTCGGCCTCTCCAGGGAGCCCAGTGTTAGATTTCGATGCACAACAGGAGGTTTACTGTAAACCTTGGAGCTTCACATTGTCGAAAAGTCAACGAAAGCCCATCGGGCTTCAACACAAATATCACAATGGCGGTTTTTGTCCACAGGAGTGACATTTACAAGAATCTGCTGTTTGGGCCTCTCTTGGTAGCTCAGTGTTGGATTCCGATGCACAACAGCAGGTTTCCTGTATCCTCGGATCTTCACATTGTCGATGAAACAAAGAAATTGCATCGGGCTTCATCACAAAATTCACAATGGCGGTTTCTGTCCACAGGTGTAACGTTAAAAGAGACTGTTCTTTGGACCTCTCCTGGGGGACCAGTGTTAAATTTCGATGCACAGCAGCAGGTATACTGTAATCCTTCGACCTTCAGACAGTCGACGAGGCAAAGAAATTGCATTGGGATTAAACAGATTATTCGCTATGGTGTTTTCTGTCCACAAGAGTACGATTTACAAGACGCTGCTGTTTGGGCCTCGCCTGGAAGGGGAGTGTTACATCCCGATGCACAACAGCAGGTTAACTGTAACCCTTGGCTCTACACATTATCGATGAAACAAAGAAATTGCATCAGGATAAATCACAAAATTCACAATGGCGGTTTCTATCCACAGGAGTAACATTTAGAAGATTTTGTGCTTTGGACATCTCCTGGGAGTCCAGTGTTTGATTCCGATGGAGAACAGTAAGTTTACTGGAACCCTTGGAGCTTCACATTGTCGATGTAACAAAGAAATTGCATCGGGATCCAGCACTAAATTCACAAGGGCGGTTTCTGTCCACAGGATTAACATTTACACGAGTATGTTCTTTGGGCCTCTCCTGGGAGCCCAGTGTAAGATTCCCATGCACGACAGCAGGTTTGCTGTAACCCCGTGGACCTTCACGTAGTCGATGAAACAAAGAAATTGTATCGAGATTCAAACAAAATTCACAATGGCGGTTTCTGTCCACACGAGTAACATTTAGAAGATTCTGTTCTTTGGACCTCTCCTGGGGGCCCAGTGTTAAATTCCGATGCACAACAACTGGTTTACTGGAACCCTTGTACCTTCACATTGTCGATGAAAAAAACCAATTGCGTCGGGATTCAACAAAAAATTCACAATGGCGGATTGTGTCCACAGGATTAACATTTAGAAGAAACTGCTGTTTGGGCCTCTCCTGGGAGACCAGTGTTAGATTCCGATGCACAATAGCAGGTTTACTATAACCCTTGGACGTTCACATTCTCGATGAAACAAAAATAATGTATCGGGATTCAACACAAAATTCACAATTGCGGTTTCTGTCCACAGGCGTAACTTATAGAAGAGTCTGATGTTTAGGCCGCATCTGGGAGCCCAGTGTTAGATTCCAATGGAGAACAGCAGGTTTACTGTAACCCTTGGAGCTTCACATTGTCGACGAAACAAAGAAATTGCATCGGGATTCAACACAAAATTCACAATGGCGGTTTCTGTCCACAGGAGTAACATTTGGGAGAGTCTGCTGTTTGGGCCTCTCCTGGCAGCCAAGTGTTAGATGCCGATTCGCAACAGCAGGTTTACTGTAACCCTTGGACATTCACATTGTCGATGAGACAAAGACATTGCATCGGGATTCAACACAAAATTCACAATGGCGGTTTCTGTCCACAGGCGTGACTTATGGAAGAGTCTACGGTTTAGGCCTCACCTGGGAGCCCAGTGTTACATCCGATGCACAACAGCAGGTTTACTTTAAACCTTGGACCTTCACATCGTCGATGAAATAAAGAAATTGCATCTTGATTCAACACAAAATTCACAATGGCGGCTTCTGTCCACAGGAGCAACATTTAGAAGAGTCTGCTGTTTGGGCCTCTCCTGGGAGCCAAGTGTTAGATTCCGATGCACAACAGCAGGTTTACTGTAAACCTTGGAGTCTCACATTGTCAATGAAATAAAGAAATTGCATCGGGATTCAACGCAAAATTCACAATGGCGGTTTCTGTCCAGAGGTGTAATATTTAGAAGAGTCTGCTGTTTGGGCCTCACCTGGGAGCCCAGTGTTAGATACCGATGCACAACAGCAGGTTCACAGTAAACCTAGGACCTTCACATTGTCAATGAAACAAAGAAATTGCATTGTGATTCAACACAAAATTCACAATGGAGGTTTCTGTCCGCAGGAGTAATATTAAGAAGAGCTTGTGTTTTGGGCCTCCTCTCGGAGCCCAGTGGTAGATTCCGATGCACAACAGAAGGTTTACTGTAACTCTTGGACCGTCACATTGTCCATGAAACAAAGAAATTGCATTTGGATTTATCACAAAATTCACAATGGCGGTTTCTGTCCACAGGGCTAACATTTAGAAGAGGCTGTTCTTTGGGTCACTCCTGGGGGCCCCCTGTTAGATTCCGTTGCACAACAGCAGGTTTACTGTAAAAATTGTATCGGGATTCAACACAAAATTCGCAATGGCGGTTTCTGTCCACCGGAGTAACATTTAGAAGAGTCTGTTGTTTGGGCTTCTCCTGGGAGCCCAGTGTTAGATTCCGATGCACAACGGCAAATTTACTGTAACCCTTAGACCTTCACAATGTCGATGAAATAAAGAAATTGCAACGTGATTCGACACAAAATTCATAATGGCTGTATATGTCCACAGGAGTAACATTTAGAAGAGTCTGCCGTTTTGGCCTCTCCTGGGAGCCCTGTGATAGATTCCGATGCACATCAGCGGGTTTACTGTAACCCTTGGACCTTCGCATTGTCGATGAAAGATAAAAATTGCATCGGGATTCAACACAAAATTCACAATGGCGGTTTCTCTCCACAGGAGTAACATTTAGAACAATCTGCTGTTTGGGCCTGTCCTGGGATCCCAGTGTTTGATTCCAAAGCACAACAGCAGGTTTACTGTAAACCTTGGAGCTTCACATTGTCAATGAAACAAAGAAATAGCATCGGGATTCAACGCAAAATTCACAATGGCGATTTCTGTCCACGGGAGTAACATTTAGAAGAGTCTGCTGTTTGGGACTCTCCTGGGAGCCCAGTGTTAGATTCCGATGCACAACAGCACGTTTACTGTTAACCCTTAGACCTACACATTGTCGATGAGACAAAGAAATTGTATGGGGATTCAACACAAAATTCACAACGGGGGTTTGTGTCCACAGGAGTAACATTTAGAAGAGTCTGGTGTTTGGGCCACTCCTGGGAACCCAGTGATAGATTTCGATCCACAGCAGCACGTTTACTGTAACCCTTGGACCTTCACATTGTCGATGAAACAAAGAAATTGCATCGGGATTCAGCACCATATTCACAATGGCGGTTTCTGTCCACAGGAGTAGCATTTAAAAGAGTCTGCTGTTTGGGCCTCTCTTGGGAGCCCGGTGTTAGATTCCGATGCACAGTAGTAGTTTCACTGTAACCCTTGTACCTTCACATTGTCGATGAAACAAAGAAATTGCATCGGGATTCAACACCAAATTCACAATGGCGGTTTCTGTCCACAGGAGTAACGTTTAGAAGAGTCTGCTCTTTGGGCCTCTCCTGGGAGCCCAGTGTTAGATTCCGATGCACAGTAGTAGTTTCACTGTAACCCTTGTACCATCACATTGTCGATGAAACAAAGAAATTACATCGGGATTCAACACCAAATTCACAATGGCGGTTTCTGTCCACAGGAGTAACATTTAGAAGAGTCTGCAGTTTGGGCCTCTCCTGGGAGCCCAGTGTTAGTTTCCGATGCACAACAGCAAGTTTACTGTAACCCTTAGACCTTCACATTGTCGTTGAAACATAGAAATTGTATGGGGATTCAACACAAAATTCACAACGGCGGTTTCTGTCCACAGGAGTAACATTTAGAAGAGTCTGCTGTTTGGGCCTCTCCTGGGAGCCCAGTGTTAGATTCCGATGCACAGTAGTAGTTTCACTGTAACCCTTGTACCTTCACATTGTCGATGAAACAAAGAAATTGTATCGTGATTCAACACCAAATTCACAATGGCGGTTTCTGTCCACAGGAGTAAAATTTAAAAGAGTCTGCTGTTTGGGCCTCCCCTTGGAGCCCAGTGTTAGATTCCGATACACAGTAGTAGTTTCACTGTAACCCTTGTACCTTCACATTGTCGATGAAACAAAGAAATTGCATCGGGATTCAACACCAATTTCACAATGGCGGTTTCTGTCCACAGGAGTAACATTTAAAAGAGTCTGCTGTTGAAGCCTCTTCTGGGAGCCCAGTGTTAGATTCCGATGCACAGTAGTAGTTTCACTGTAACCCTTGTACCTTCACATTGTCGATGAAACAAAGAAATTGTATCGGGATTCAACATCAAATTCACAATGGCGGTTTCTGTCAACAGGAGTAACATTTAAAAGAGTCTGCTGTTAGGGCCTCTCCTGGGAGCCCAGTGTTAGATTCCAATGCACAACAGCACGTTGTCGATGAAACATAAAAATTGCATCGGGATTCAACACAAAATTCACAATGGCGGTTTCTCTCCACAGGAGTAACATTTAGAAGAATCTGCTGTTTGGGCCTCTCCTGGGATCCCAGTGTTTGATTCCAAAGCACAACAGCAGGTTTACTGTCAACCTTGGAGCTTCACATTGTCAATGAAACAAGGAAATAACATCGGGAGCCCAGTATTAGATACCGATGGAAAACAGCAGGTTTGCTGTCACCCTTGGATCTTCACATTGTCGATTAAGCAAAGAAATTGCAACCGGATTCAATACAAACTTCACAATGGCGGTTTCTGTCCACAGGAGTAACATTTTGAAGAGTCTGCTGATTGGGCCTCTCCTGGGAGCCCAGTGTTAGATTCCGATGCATGACAGCCAATTTATTGTAATCCTTGGCCCATCACATTGTCTTTGGAACTAAGGAATTGCATCGGGATTCAACAAAAAATTCACAATAGCGGTTTTAGTCCACAGCGGTAACATTTTGAAGAGCTTCTGTATTAGCTTCTCCTGGCAGCCCGGTGTTAGATTCCGATGCACGACAGCAGGTTTATCGTAATCCTTGGACTTTCACATTATCGATGAAACAAAGAAATAGAACCGGGATTGAACACAAAATTCTCAATGGCAGTTTCTGTCCATAGGAGTAACATCTAGAAGGGTCTGCCGTTTGGGCCCCTCCTGGGAGCCCAGTGTTAGATTCCGAAGCACAATTGCAGGTTTGCTGTAACCCTTAGACCTTCACATTGTCGCTGAAACAAATAAATTGCATCGGGATTCAACACAAAATTCACAATGGCAGTTTCTGTCTACAGGAGTAACATTTTGAACAGTCTGTTCTTTGGACATCTCCTGTGAGCCCACTGTTAGATTCCGATGGAGAACAGCAAGTTTACTGTCACCCTTGGATCTTCATATTGTAGATGAAACAAAGCAAATTGTATCGGGAATCAACACAAAATACACAATGGCGGTTTCTGTCCACAGGAGTAACATTTAGAAGCGTCTGACGTTTGGGCCTCTCCTGGGATCCCAGTGTTAGATTCAGATGCACAACAGCAGATTTACTGTAACCCTTGGATCTTCACATTGCCGATGAAACAAAGAAATTGCACTGGGCTTCAACACGAAATTCACAATGGCGGTTTCTGTCCACAGGAGTAACATTTAGAAGAGTCATCTGTTTCGGCCTCTCCAGGGAGCCCAGTGTTAGATTTCGATGCACAACAGGAGGTTTACTGTAAACCTTGGAGCTTCACATTGTCGAAAAGTCAAAGAAAGCGCATCGGGCTTCAACACAAATATCACAATGGCGGTTTTTGTCCACAGGAGTGACATTTACAAGAATCTGCTGTTTGGGCCTCTCTTGGTAGCTCAGTGTTGGATTCCGATGCACAACAGCAGGTTTCCTGTATCCTCGGATCTTCACATTGTCGATGAAACAAAGAAATTGCATCGGGATTCATCACAAAATTCACAATGGCGGTTTCTGTCCACAGGTGTAACGTTAAAAGAGACTGTTCTTTGGACCTCTCCTGGGGGACCAGTGTTAAATTTCGATGCACAACAGCAGGTATACTGTAATCCTTCGACCTTCATACAGTCGACGAGGCAAAGAAATTGCATTGGGATTAAACAGATTATTCGCTATGGCGTTTTCTGTCCACAAGAGTACCATTTACAAGACGCTGCTGTTTGGGCGTCGCCTGGAAAGGGAGTGTTACATCCCGATGCACAACAGCAGGTTAACTGTAACCCTTGGCTCTACACATTATCGATGAAACAAAGAAATTGCATCCGGATAAATCACAAAATTCACAATGGCGGTTTCTATCCACAGGAGTAACATTTAGAAGATTTTGTGCTTTGGACATCTCCTGGGAGTCCAGTGTTAGATTCCGATGGAGAACAGTAAGTTTACTGGAACCCTTGGAGCTTCACATTGTCGATGTAACAAAGAAATTGCATCGGGATCCAGCACTAAATTCACAAGGGCGGTTTCTGTCCACAGGATTAACATTTACACGAGTATGTTCTTTGGGCCTCTCCTGGGAGCCCAGTGTAAGATTCCCATGCACGACAGCAGGTTTGCTGTAACCCCGTGGACCTTCACGTAGTCGATGAAACAAAGAAATTGTATCGAGATTCAAACAAAATTCACAATGGCGGTTTCTGTCCACACGAGTAACATTTAGAAGATTCTGTTCTTTGGACCTCTCCTGGGGGCCCAGTGTTAAATTCCGATGCACAACAGCTGGTTTACTGGAACCCTTGTACCTTCACATTGTCGATGAAAAAAACCAATTGCGTCGGGATTCAACAAAAAATTCACAATGGCGGATTGTGTCCACAGGATTAACATTTAGAAGAAACTGCTGTTTGGGCCTCTCCTGGGAGACCAGTGTTAGATTCCGATGCACAATAGCAGGTTTACTATAACCCTTGGACGTTCACATTCTCGATGAAACAAAAATAATGTATCGGGATTCAACACAAAATTCACAATTGCGGTTTCTGTCCACAGGCGTAACTTATAGAAGAGTCTGATGTTTAGGCCGCATCTGGGAGCCCAGTGTTAGATTCCAATGGAGAACAGCAGGTTTACTGTAACCCTTGGAGCTTCACATTGTCGACGAAACAAAGAAATTGCATCGGGATTCAACACAAAATTCACAATGGCGGTTTCTGTCCACAGGAGTAACATTTGGGAGAGTCTGCTGTTTGGGCCTCTCCTGGCAGCCAAGTGTTAGATGCCGATTCGCAACAGCAGGTTTACTGTAACCCTTGGACCTTCACATTGTCGATGAGACAAAGACATTGCATCGGGATTCAACACAAAATTCACAATGGCGGTTTCTGTCCACAGGCGTGACTTATGGAAGAGTCTACGGTTTAGGCCTCACCTGGGAGCCCAGTGTTACATCCGATGCACAACAGCAGGTTTACTTTAAACCTTGGACCTTCACATCGTCGATGAAATAAAGAAATTGCATCTTGATTCAACACAAAATTCACAATGGCGGCTTCTGTCCACAGGAGCAACATTTAGAAGAGTCTGCTGTTTGGGCCTCTCTTGGGAGCCAAGTGTTAGATTCCGATGCACAACAGCAGGTTTACTGTAAACCTTGGAGTCTCACATTGTCAATGAAATAAAGAAATTGCATCGGGATTCAACGCAAAATTCACAATGGCGGTTTCTGTCCAGAGGTGTAATATTTAGAAGAGTCTGCTGTTTGGGCCTCTCCTGGGAGCCCAGTGTTAGATACCGATGCACAACAGCAGGTTCACAGTAAACCTAGGACCTTCACATTGTCAATGAAACAAAGAAATTGCATTGTGATTCAACACAAAATTCACAATGGAGGTTTCTGTCCGCAGGAGTAATATTAAGAAGAGCTTGTGTTTTGGGCCTCTTCTCGGAGCCCAGTGTTAGATTCCGATGCACAACAGAAGGTTTACTGTAACTCTTGGACCGTCACATTGTCCATGAAACAAAGAAATTGCATTTGGATTTATCACAAAATTCACAATGGCGGTTTCTGTCCACAGGGCTAACATTTAGAAGAGGCTGTTCTTTGGGTCCCTCCTGGGGGCCCCCTGTTAGATTCCGTTGCACAACAGCAGGTTTACTGTAACCCTTCGACGTTTTCATTGTCGATGATACATAAAAATTGTATCGGGATTCAACACAAAATTCACAATGGCGGTTTCTGTCCACCGGAGTAACATTTAGAAGAGTCTGTTGTTTGGGCTTCTCCTGGGAGCCCAGTGTTAGATTCCGATGCACAACGGCAAATTTACTGTAACCCTTAGACCTTCACAATGTCGATGAAATAAAGAAATTGCAACGTGATTCGACACAAAATTCATAATGGCTGTATATGTCCACAGGAGTAACATTTAGAAGAGTCTGCCGTTTGGGCCTCTCCTGGGAGCCCTGTGATAGATTCCGATTCACATCAGCGGGTTTACTGTAACCCTTGGACCTTCGCATTGTCGATGAAAGATAAAAATTGCATCGGGATTCAACACAAAATTCACAATGGCGGTTTCTCTCCACAGGAGTAACATTTAGAACAATCTGCTGTTTGGGCCTGTCCTGGGATCCCAGTGTTTGATTCCAAAGCACAACAGCAGGTTTACTGTAAACCTTGGAGCTTCACATTGTCAATGAAACAAAGAAATAGCATCGGGATTCAACGCAAAATTCACAATGGCGATTTCTGTCCACGGGAGTAACATTTAGAAGAGTCTGCTGTTTGGGACTCTCCTGGGAGCCCAGTGTTAGATTCCGATGCACAACAGCACGTTTACTGTTAACCCTTAGACCTACACATTGTCGATGAGACAAAGAAATTGTATGGAGATTCAACACAAAATTCACAACGGGGGTTTGTGTCCACAGGAGTAACATTTAGAAGAGTCTGCTGTTTGGGCCACTCCTGGGAACCCAGTGATAGATTTCGATCCACAGCAGCACGTTTACTGTAACCCTTGGACCTTCACATTGTCGATGAAACAAAGAAATTGCATCGGGATTCAGCACCATATTCACAATGGCGGTTTCTGTCCACAGGAGTAGCATTTAAAAGAGTCTGCTGTTTGGGCCTCTCTTGGGAGCCCAGAGTTAGATTCCGATGCACAGTAGTAGTTTCACTGTAACCCTTGTACCTTCACATTGTCGATGAAACAAAGAAATTGCATCGGGATTCAACACCAAATTCACAATGGCGGTTTCTGTCCACAGGAGTAACGTTTAGAAGAGTCTGCTCTTTGGGCCTATCCTGGGAGCCCAGTGTTAGATTCCGATGCACAGTAGTAGTTTCACTGTAACCCTTGTACCTTCACATTGTCGATGAAACAAAGAAATTACATCGGGATTCAACACCAAATTCACAATGGCGGTTTCTGTCCACAGGAGTAACATTTAGAAGAGTCTGCAGTTTGGGCCTCTCCTGGGAGCCCAGTGTTAGATTCCGATGCACAACAGCAAGTTTACTGTAACCCTTAGACCTTCACATTGTCGATGAAACAAAGAAATTGTATGGGGATTCAACACAAAATTCACAACGGCGGTTTCTGTCCACAGGAGTAACATTTAGAAGATTCTGCTGTTTGGGCCTCTCCTGGGAGCCCAGTGTTAGATTCCGATGCACAGTAGTAGTTTCACTGTAACCCTTGTACCTTCACATTGTCGATGAAACAAAGAAATTGTATCGTGATTCAACACCAAATTCACAATGGCGGTTTCTGTCCACAGGAGTAAAATTTAAAAGAGTCTGCTGTTTGGGCCTCCCCTTGGAGCCCAGTGTTAGATTCCGATGCACAGTAGTAGTTTCACTGTAACCCTTGTACCTTCACATTGTCGATGAAACAAAGAAATTCCATCGGGATTCAACTCGAAATTCACAATGGCGGTTTCTGTCCACAGGAGTAACGTTTAGAAGAGTCTGCTGTTTGGGCCTCATCGGGGAGCCCAGTGTTAGATCCCGATGCACAGTAGTAGTTTCACTGTAACCCTTGTACCTTCACATTGTCGATGAAACAAGGAAATTGCATCGGGATTCAACACGAAATTCACAAAGGCGGTTTCTGTCCACAGGAGTAACAATTAGAAGAGTCTGCTGTTTGGGCCACTCCTGGGAGCCCAGTGTTAGATTTCGATGCACAACAGCATGTTTACTGTAACCCGTTGGACCTTCAAATTGTCGATGAAACAAAGAAATTGCATCGGGATTCAGCACCATATTCACAATGGCGGTTTCTGTCCACAGGAGTAGCATTTAAAAGAGTCTCCTGTTTGGGCCTCTCTTGGGAGCCCAGTGTTAGGTTCCGATGCACTGTAGTAGTTTCACTGTAACCCTTGTCCCTTCACATTGTCGATGAAACAAAAAAATTGCATCGGGATTCAACACCAAATTCACAATCGCGGTTTCTGTCCACAGGAGTAACGTTTAGAAGAGTCTGCTGTTTGGGCCTATCCTGGGAGCCCAGTGTTCGATTCCGATGTACAGTAGTAGTTTCACTGTAACCCTTGTACCTTCACATTGTCGATGAAACAAAGAAATTGCATCGGGATTCAACACGAAATTCACAATGGCGGTTTCTGTCCACAGGAGTAACGTTTAGAAGAGTCTGCTGTATGGGCCTATCCTGGGAGCCCAGTGTTAGATTCCGATGCACAGTAGTAGTTTCACTGTAACCCTTGTAACTTCACATTGTCGATGAAACAAAGAAATTGCATCGGGATTCAACACGAAATTCACAATGGCGGTTTCTGTCCACAGGAGTAACGTTTAGAAGGATCTGCTGTTTGGGCCTCACCTGGGAGCCCAGTGTTAGATTCCGATGCACAAAAGCAAGTGTACTGTAACCCTTAGACCTTCACATTGTCGATGAAACAAAGAAATTGTATGGGGATCAACACAAAATCCACAACGGCGGTTTCTGTCCACAGGAGTAACATTTAGAAGAGTCTGCTCTTTGGGCCTATCCTGGGAGCCCAGTGTTAGATCCCGATTCACAACGGCACGTTTACTGTAACCCTTAGACCTTCACATTGTCGATGAAACAAAGAAATTGTATGGCGATTCAACACATAATTCACAACGGCGGTTTGTGTCCACAGGAGTAACATTTAGAAGAGTCTGCTGTTTGGGCCTCTATTGGGAGCCCAGTGTTAGATTCAGATGCACAACAGCAGGTTTACTGTAACCCTTAGACCTTCACATTGTCGATGAAACAAAGAATTTGTATGGGGATTCAACACAAAATTCACAAGGGCGGTTTGTGTCCACAGGAGTAACATTTAGAAGAGTCTGCTGTTTGGGCCTCCCCTGGGAGCCCAGTGTTAGATTCCCATGGAGAACAGCAGGTTTACTGTAACCCTTGGAGCTTCACATTGTCGATGAAACAAAGAAATTGCATCGGGATTCAACACCAAATTCACAATGGCGGTTTGTGTCCACAGGTGTAACATTTAGAAGAGTCTGCTGTTTGGTCCTCTCCTGGGAGCCCGGTGTTAGATTCTGATGCACAGTAGTATTTTCACTGTAACCCTTGTACCTTCACATTGTCGATGAAAGAAAGCAATTGTATCGGGATTCAACACCAAATTCACAATGGCGGTTTCTGTCCACAGGAGTAACGTTTAGAAGAGTCTGCCGTTTGGGCCTCTCCTGGGAGCCCAGTGTTTGATTCCGATGCACAACAGCTGGGTTACTGTAACCCTTAGACCTTCACATTGTCGATGAAACAAAGAAATTGCATCGGGATCCAACACCAAATGCACAACGGCGGTTTGTGTCCACAGGAGTAACATTTAGAAGAGTCTACTGTTTGGGCCTCTCTTGGGAGCCGGGTGTTATATTCCGATGCACAACAGCATGTTTACTGTAACCCTTGGACCTTCACATTGTGGATGAAACAAAGAGATTGCATCGGGATTCAACCCCAAATTCACAATGGCGGTTTCTGTACTCAGGAGTAACGTTTAGAAAAGTCTGCTGTTTGGGCCTCTCCTGGGAACCCACTGTTAGATTCCGATGCACAGTAGTAGTTTCACTGTAACCCTTGTTACTTCACATTGTCGATGAAACAAAGAAATTGCATCGGGATTCAACACCAAATTCACAATGGCGGTTTCTGTCCACAGGAGTAACATTTAGAAGAGTCTGCTGTTTGGGCCTCTCCTGGGAGCCCAGTGTTAGATTCCGATGCACAGTAGTAGTTTCACTGTAACCCTTGTACCATCACATTGACGATGAAACACAAAAATTGTATCGGGATTCAACACAAAATTCATTATGACGGTTTCTGTCCACAGGAGTAACATATAGACGAGTCTGCTGTTTAGTACCCTATCCTGGAAGCCTAGTGTTAGATTCCGATGCACAATAGCAGATTTACTGTAACCCTTGGGCCTTCACATTGTCGATGAAAGAAAGAAATTGTATCGGGATTCAACACAAACTTCACAATGGCAGTTTCTGTCAACAAGAGTATCACAAAGAAGAATCTGCTGTTTGGGCCTCTCCTGTGAGCCCAGTGTTAGATTCCGATGCACAACAGCACGTTTACTGTAACCGTTGAACCTTCACATTTAGATGAAAGAAAGAAAGTGCATAGAAATTCAACACGAAATTCACAATGGCGGTTTCTGTCCACAGGAGTAATATTTAGAAGAGTCTATTCTTTGGGCCTCTCTTGGGAGCCTAGTGTTAGATTCCGATGCAGAATAGCGGATTGACTGTAACCTTTGGGCCTTCACATTGTCGATGAAAAAAAAGAAATTGTATCGGGATTCAACACAAAATTCCGAATGGCGGTTTCTGTCGACAGGAGTATCATTTAGAAGAGTCTGCTGTTTGGGCCTCTCCTGGGAGACCAGTGTTAGATTACGATGGAAAACAGCAGGTATACTGTAACCCTTGGAGCTTCACATTGTCGATGAAACAAAGAAATTGCATTGGGATTCATCACAAAATTCACAATGGCGGTTTCTGTCCACAGGAGTACCATTTAGAAGTGTCTGTTCTGTGGACATCTCCTGGGAGCCCAGTGTTAGATTCCGATGCGCAACAGCAGGTTTACCGTAACCCTTCGACGTTCACATTGACGATGAAACATAAAAATGGTATCGGGATTCAACAAAAATTTGCAATGGCGGTTTCTGTCCACAGGAGTAACATTTAGAAGAGTCTGCTGTTTGGTCCTCTCCTGGGAGCCCAGTGTTAGATTCCCATGGAGAACAGCAGGTTTACTGTAACCCTTGGAGCTTCACATTGTCGATGAAACAAAGAAATTGCATCGGGACTCAACACAAAATTTACAATGGCGGTTTCTGTCCACAGGAGTAACATTTAGAAGAGTCTGCTGTTTGGTCCTCTCGTGGGAGCCCAGTGTAAGATTCCGATGGAGAACAGCAGGTTTACTGCAACCCTTGGACCTTCACATCGTCGATGAAATAAAGAAATTGCATCTCGATTCAACACTTAATTCACAATGGCGGTTTCTGTTCACAGGAGTACCATTTAGAAGAGTCTGCTGTTTGGGCCTCTCTTGGAAGGGTAGTGCTACATCACGATGCACAACAGCAGGTTTACTGTAACACTTGGACCTTCACATTGTCGATGAAGCAAAGAAATTGCATCCGGATTCAACACAAAATTCATAATGGCGTTTTATGTCCACACGAGTAACATTTAGAAAGGTCTGCTGTTTGGTCCACTCCTGGGAGCCCAGTGTTAGATTCCCATGCACAACAGCAGGTTTACTGTATCCCTTGGACTTTCACATTGTCGATGAAACAAAGAAATTGCATTGGCATCAAACACAAATTCGCTATGGCGTTTTCTGTCCACAGGAGTGAAATTTGGTAGAGTCTGCAGTTTGGGTCTCTCCTGGGAGCCGAGTGTTAGATTCCGATGAACAACAGCAGGTTTACTGTTACCCTTGGACATTCAAATTGTCGATGAAACAAAGAAATTCCATCGGGATTCAACACCAAATTCACAAAGGCGATTTCTGTCCACAGGAGTAACATTTAGAAGAGTTTGTTCTTTGGGCTTCTTCTGGGAGCCCAGTGTTAGATTCCGATGGAGAACGGCAGGTTTACTGTAACCCATGGACCTTCATATTGACGATGGAACAAGGAAATTGCAACGGGATTCAAGTCAAAATTCACAATGGAGGTTTCTGTACACAGGAGTAACATTTAGAAGAGTCTGCCGTTTGGGCCTCTACTGGGAGCCCAGTGTAGATTCCGATTGTGAACAGCAGGTTTACTGTAACCCTTGCACCCCCAAATTGTCGATGTAACAATGAAATTGCATCGGCATTCAACACAAAATTCACAATGGCAGTTTCTGTCCACAGTAGTAACATTTTGAAGAGTCTGTTCTTTGGACATCTCCTGGGAGCCCAGTGTTAGATTCCGATCGAAAACAGCAGGTTTACTGTAACCCTTGGACCTTCACATTGTCGATGAAACAAAGAAATTGCATCGGGATTCAACACCAAACTCACAAGGGCGGTTTCTGTCCACAGGAGTAACATTAAGACGAGTTAGTTATTTGGGCCTCTTCTGGGAGCCCAGTGTTAGATTCCGATGGTGAACAGCAGGTTTACTGCAGCCCTTGCAGTAATATTTGAAAGAGTTTGTTCTTTGGGCCTGTTCTGGGAACCCAGTGTTAGATTCCGATGCACAACAGCGGGTGTACTGTAACCCTTAGACGTTTTCATTATCGATGAAGCATAAAAATTGTATCGGAATTCAACACAAAATTCACCATGGCGGTTTCTATCCACAGCAGTAACATTTAGTAGTGTCTGCTGTTTCGGTCTCTCCTGGGAGCCCAGTGTTGGATTCCGATGCACAACAGCGGGTTTACTGTAACCCTTGGACGTTTTCATTGACGATGATACATAAAAATTGTTTCGGGATTCAACACTAATTTCACAATGGCGGTTTCTGTCCACAGGAGTAAGATCTAGAAGAGTCTGCTGTTTGGGCCTCTCCTGGGAGCCCAGTGTTAGCTAGTGCTAGCTTCCGATGCACAACAGCGGGTTTACTGTAACCCTTGGACCTTTACATTGTCGATGAGACATAAGAATTGCATATGGATTCAACACAAGATTCACAACGGCGGTTTCTCTCCACAGGAGTAAGATTTAGAACTGTCTGCTGTTTGGACCTCTCCTGGCATCCCAGTGTTTGATTCCGATAAACAACAGCAGGTTTACTGTAAATCTCGGAGCTTCACATTCTCAATGAAACAAAGAACTTGCATCGGGATTCAACACAAAATTCACAATGGCGGTTTCTGTCCACAGGAGTAATATTTAGAAGAGTTTGACCTTTGGGCCTCTTCTGGGAGCCCAGTGTTAGATTTCAATGCACAACAGAAGGTTTACTGTAACCCTTGTACCTTCAAATTGTCGATGAAACAAAGAGATTGCATAGGGATTCAACACAAAATTCACAATGGCGGTTTGTGTCCACAGGAGTAACATCTAGAAGAGTCTGCTGTTTAGGCCTCTCCTGGGAGCCCAGTGTTCGATTCGGATGCACAACAGCATGTTTACTGTAACAATTGGACCTTCACATTGCCGATGAAACAAAGAAATTGCGTTCGGATTCAACACAAAATTCACAATGGCGGTTGCTGTACACAGGAGTAACATTTAGTAGAGTCTGCTGTTTGGGCCTCCCCTGGGAGCCCAGTGTTAGTTTCCGATGGAGAACAGCAGGTTTACTGTAACCCTTGGGCCTTCATATTGACGATGAAAAAAGAAATTGCATCGGGATTCAACTAAAAATTCACAATGTGGGTTTCTGTCCACAGGAGTAACATTTAGAAGAGTCTGCTGTTTGGGCCTCACCTGGGAGCCCAGTGTTAGATTCCGATGCACAACAGCAGGCTTCCTGTAACCCTCGGATCTTCACATTGTCGATGAAACAAAAAAATTTGCCATGTGATTCGACATAAAATTCACTATGGCGGTTTCTGTCCACAGGAGTAACATTTAGTAGAGTCTGCTGTTTGGGTCTCTCCTGGGAGCCCAGTGGTGGATTCCGATACACAACAGCTGGTTTACTGTAACCCTTCGACGTTTTCATTGTCGATGAAGCATAAAAATTGTATCGGAATTCAACACAAAATTCACAAGGGCGGTTTCTGTCCACTGGAGTAACATTTAGAAGAGTCTGCTGTTTGGGCCTCTACTGGGAGCCCAGTGTTAGATTCCGATGCACAGCACCAGGTTTACCGTAAACCTTGGACCATCACATTATCAATGAAACTAAGAAATTGCATTGTGATTCCACATAAAATTCACCATGGCGGTTTCTATCCACAGCAGTAACATTTAGTAGAGTCTGCCGTTTCGGTCTCTCCTGAGAGCCCAGTTTTGGTTCCCGATACACAACAGCGGGTTTACTGTAACCCTTGGACGTTTTCATTGACGATGAAACATAAAAATTGTATCGGGATTCAACACTAATTTCACAATGGCGGTTTCTGTCCACAGGAGTAAGATCTAGAAGAGTCTGCTGTTTGGGCCTATCCTGGGAGCCCAGTGTTAGCTAGTGTTAGCTTCCGGTGCAAAACAGCGGGTTTACTGTAACCCTTGGACCTTTTCATTGTCGATGAAACATAAGAATTGCATATGGATTCAACACAAAATTCACAATGGCGGTTTCCGTCCACAGGAGTAACATTTAGAAGAGTGTGCTGTTTCGGCCTCTCCTGGGAGCCCAGTGTTAGATTCCGATGCACAACAGCAGATTTACTATACCCTTAGACCTTCATATTGACGATGGAACAAAGAAATTGCATCGGGATTCAACTCAAAATTCACAATTGAGGTTTCTGTCCACAGGAGTAACATTTAGAAGCGTCTGCTGTTTGGGCCTCGCCTGGGAGCCCTGTGTTATATTCCGATGCAGGACAGCTGGTTTACTGTAATCTTTTGACCTTCACATAATCGATGAAACAAAGAAATTGCATAGGGATTCAACACAAAATTCACAATGGCGGTTTTTGTCCACAGGAGTAACATCTAGAAGCGTCTGCTGTTTGGGCCTCTCCTGGGAGCCAAGTGTTCGATTCCGATGCACAACAGCAGGTTTATTGTAACCCTTGTACCTTCACATTGCCGATGAAACAAAGGAATTGCGTCCGGATTCAACACAAAATTCACAATGGCGGTTTCTGTCCACAGGAGTAATATTTAGAAGAGTTTGTTCTTTGGGCCTGTTCTGGGAGCGCAGTGTTAGATTCCGATGCACAACAGAAGGTTTACTGTAACTCTTGGACCTTCACATTTTCGATGAAACAAAGAGATTGCATCGGGATTCAACACAAGGTTCTCAATGTCTGTATCAGTCCACAGGAGTAACATTTAGAAAAGTCTTCTGTTTGTTCCTCTCCTGGGAGCCCAGTGTTAGATTCCGATGCACAACAGCTGGTTTACTGTAACCCTTGGACATTCATATTGACGATGGAAGAAAGAAATTGCATCGGGATTCAACTCAAAATTCACAATGGAGGTTTCTCTCCACAGAAGTAACATTTAGAAGAATGTGTTCCTTGGGCCTCTCCTGGGAGCCCAGTAATACATTGCGATGCACAACAGCGGGTTTACTGTAACCCTTCGACCTTCACATTACCGATGAAACAAAGAAATTGCACTGGGATTCAACACAAAATTCACAATTTGGGTTTCTGTCCACAGGAGTAACATTTAGAAGAGTCTGCTGTTTGGGATTCCACTGGGTGCCCGGTGTTAGATTCCGAAGGAGAACAGCAGGTTTACTGTAACCCTAGGACCTTCATATTGATGATGGAGCAAAGAAATTGCATCGGGGTTCAACTCAAAATTCACAATGGAGGTTTCTGTCCACGGGAGTAATATTTAGAAGAGCCTGCCGGTTGGGTCTCTCCTGGGACCCCAGTGTTAGATTCCGATGAACAACAGCAGGTTTACAGTAAGCCTTGGACCTTCACATTGTCGATGAAACACAGAAACTACTTTGTGATTCTACATAAAATTCACTACGGCGGTTTCTGTCCGAAGGAGTAACATTTAGTAGAGTCTGCTGTTTGGGTCCCTCCTGGGAGCCCAGTGTTAGATTCCGATGCACAACTGCAGGTTTACTGTTACCCTGGGACTTTCCATTGTCGATGAATTAAGGAAATTGCAACGGGATTCAACACAAAATTAATACTGGCGGTATATGTCCACAGGAGTAAGATCTAGAATAGTCTGCTGTTTGGGCCTCTCCTGGGAGCCCAGCGTTAGATTCCGATGCACAGCAGCGGGTTTACTGTTACCCTTGGACCTTCACATAGTCGATGAAACAGAAAAATTGCATCGGGATTCAACACAAGATTCACAATGGCGGTTTCTGTCCACAGGAGTAACATTTAGAAGAGTCTGCTGTTTGGGTCTCTCCTTTGATTCCAGTGTTAGATTCCGATGCACAACAGCTGGTTTACTTTAACCCTTGGACCTTCTCATTGTCGATGAGACAAAGAGATTGCATCGGGATTCAACACAAGATTCACAATGGCTGTATCAGTCCACAGGAGTAACATTAAGAAAAGTCTGCTGTTTGGGCCTCCCCTTGGAGCCCAGTGTTATATTACGATGGAGAACAGCAGGTTTACTGTAACCCTTGGACCTTCATATCGATGATGGAAAAAAGAAATTGCATCGGGATTCAACTAAAAATTCACAATGGCGGTTTCTGTCCACAGGAGTAACATTTAGAAGAGTCTGCTGTTTAGGCCTCTCCTGGGAGCCCAGTGTTAGATTCCGATACACAACAGCAGGTTTACTGTAACAATTGGACGTTCACATTGTCGATGAAACATAAAAGTTGCATCGGGTCTCAACACAAAATTCACAATGGCGGTTGCTGTCCACAGGAGTAACATTTAGAAGAGTCTGCTGTTTGGGCTTCTCCTGGGAGCCCAGTGTTAGATTCCAATGCATGACTGCAGGTTTACTGTCACCCTTGGATCTTCACATTGTAGATGAAAGAAATAAATTGCATCGGGAGTCAACACAAATTTCACAATGGCGGTTTCTGTCCACAGGAGTAACATTTAGAAGAGTCTGCTGTTTGGGCCTCTCCTGGGAGACCAGTGTTAGATTCCGATGCACAACAGCGGGTTTACTGTAACCCTTGGACCTTTACATTGTCGATGAGACATAAGAATTGCATATGGATTCAACACAAAATTCACAACGGCGGTTTCTCTCCACAGGAGTAAGATTTAGAAGAGTCTGCTGTTTGGACCTCTCCTGGCATCCCAGTGTTTGATTCCGATAAACAACAGCAGGTTTACTGTAAATCTCGGAGCTTCACATTCTCAATGAAACAAAGAACTTGCATCGGGATTCAACACAAAATTCACAATGGCGGTTTCTGTCCACAGGAGTAATATTTAGAAGAGTTTGACCTTTGGGCCTCTTCTGGGAGCCCAGTGTTAGATTTCGATGCACAACAGAAGGTTTACTGTAACCCTTGTACCTTCAAATTGTCGATGAAACAAAGAGATTGCATAGGGATTCAACACAAAATTCACAATGGCGGTTTGTGTCCACAGGAGTAACATCTAGAAGAGTCTGCTGTTTAGGCCTCTCCTGGGAGCCCAGTGTTCGATTCGGATACACAACAGCATGTTTACTGTAACAATTGGACCTTCACATTGCCGATTAAACAAAGAAATTGCGTTCGGATTCAACACAAAATTCACAATGGCGGTTGCTGTACACAGGAGTAACATTTAGTAGAGTCTGCTGTTTGGGCCTCCCCTGGGAGCCCAGTGTTAGTTTCCGATGGAGAACAGCAGGTTTACTGTAACCCTTGGGCCTTCATATTGACGATGAAAAAAGAAATTGCATCGGGATTCAACTAAAAATTCACAATGTGGGTTTCTGTCCACAGGAGTAACATTTAGAAGAGTCTGCTGTTTGGGCCTCACCTGGGAGCCCAGTGTTAGATTCCGATGCACAACAGCAGGTTTCCTGTAACCCTCGGATCTTCACATTGTCGATGAAACAAAAAAAATTGCCATGTGATTCGACATAAAATTCACTATGGCGGTTTCTGTCCACAGGAGTAACATTTAGTAGAGTCTGCTGTTTGGGTCTCTCCTGGGAGCCCAGTGGTGGATTCCGATACACAACAGCTGGTTTACTGTAACCCTTCGACGTTTTCATTGTCGATGAAGCATAAAAATTGTATCGGAATTCAACACAAAATTCACAAGGGCGGTTTCTGTCCACTGGAGTAACATTTAGGAGAGTCTGCTGTTTGGGCCTCTACTGGGAGCCCAGTGTTAGATTCCGATGCACAGCAGCAGGTTTACCGTAAACCTTGGACCATCACATTATCAATGAAACTAAGAAATTGCATTGTGATTCCACATAAAATTCACCATGGCGGTTTCTATCCACAGCGGTAACATTTAGTAGAGTCTGCCGTTTCGGTCTCTCCTGGGAGCCCAGTTTTGGTTTCCGATACACAACAGCGGGTTTACTGTAACCCTTGGACGTTTTCATTGACGATGAAACATAAAAATTGTATCGGGATTCAACACTAATTTCACAATGGCGGTTTCTGTCCACAGGAGTAAGATCTAGAAGAGTCTGCTGTTTGGGCCTATCCTGGGAGCCCAGTGTTAGCTAGTGTTAGCTTCCGGTGCAAAACAGCGGGTTTACTGTAACCCTTGGACCTTTTCATTGTCGATGAAACATAAGAATTGCATATGGATTCAACAGAAAATTCACAATGGCGGTTTCCGTCCACAGGAGTAACATTTAGAAGAGTGTGCTGTTTCGGCCTCTCCTGGGAGCCCAGTGTTAGATTCCGATGCACAACAGCAGATTTACTATAACCCTTAGACCTTCATATTGACGATGGAACAAAGAAATTGCATCGGGATTCAACTCAAAATTCACAATTGAGGTTTCTGTCCACAGGAGTAACATTTAGAAGCGTCTGCTGTTTGGGCCTCGGCTGGGAGCCCTGTGTTATATTCCGATGCAGGACAGCTGGTTTACTGTAATCTTTTGACCTTCACATAATCGATGAAACAAAGAAATTGCATAGGGATTCAACACAAAATTCACAATGGCGGTTTTTGTCCACAGGAGTAACATCTAGAAGCGTCTGCTGTTTGGGCCTCTCCTGGGAGCCAAGTGTTCGATTCCGATGCACAACAGCAGGTTTATTGTAACCCTTGTACCTTCACATTGCCGATGAAACAAAGGAATTGCGTCCGGATTCAACACAAAATTCACAATGGCGGTTTCTGTCCACAGGAGTAATATTTAGAAGAGTTTGTTGTTTGGGCCTGTTCTGGGAGCGCAGTGTTAGATTCCGATGCACAACAGAAGGTTTACTGTAACCCTGGGACCTTCACATTTTCGATGAAACAAAGAGATTGCATCGGGATTCAATACAAGGTTCTCAATGTCTGTATCAGTCCACAGGAGTAACATTTAGAAAAGTCTTCTGTTTGTTCCTCTCCTGGGAGCCCAGTGTTAGATTCCGATGCACAACAGCTGGTTTACTGTAACCCTTGGACATTCATATTGACGATGGAAGAAAGAAATTGCATCGGGATTCAACTCAAAATTCACAATGGAGGTTTCTCTCCACAGAAGTAACATTTAGAAGAATGTGTTCCTTGGGCCTCTCCTGGGAGCCCAGTAATACATTGCGATGCACAACAGCGGGTTTACTGTAACCCTTCGACCTTCACATTACCGATGAAACAAAGAAATTGCACTGGGATTCAACACAAAATTCACAATTTGGGTTTCTGTCCACAGGAGTAACATTTAGAAGAGTCTGCTGTTTGGGATTCCACTGGGTGCCCGGTGTTAGATTCCGAAGGAGAACAGCAGGTTTACTGTAACCCTAGGACCTTCATATTGATGATGGAGCAAAGAAATTGCATCGGGGTTCAACTCAAAATTCACAATGGAGGTTTCTGTCCACGGGAGTAATATTTAGAAGAGCCTGCCGGTTGGGTCTCTCCTGGGACCCCAGTGTTAGATTCCGATGAACAACAGCAGGTTTACAGTAAGCCTTGGACCTTCACATTGTCGATGAAACACAGAAACTACTTTGTGATTCTACATAAAATTCACTACGGCGGTTTCTGTCCGAAGGAGTAACATTTAGTAGAGTCTGCTGTTTGGGTCCCTCCTGGGAGCCCAGTGTTAGATTCCGATGCACAACTGCAGGTTTACTGTTACCCTGGGACTTTCCATTGTCGATGAATTAAGGAAATTGCAACGGGATTCAACACAAAATTAATACTGGCGGTATATGTCCACAGGAGTAAGATCTAGAATAGTCTGCTGTTTGGGCCTCTCCTGGGAGCCCAGCGTTAGATTCCGATGCACAGCAGCGGGTTTACTGTTACCCTTGGACCTTCACATAGTCGATGAAACAGAAAAATTGCATCGGGATTCAACACAAGATTCACAATGGCGGTTTCTGTCCACAGGAGTAACATTTAGAAGAGTCTGCTGTTTGGGTCTCTCCTTTGATTCCAGTGTTAGATTCCGATGCACAACAGCTGGTTTACTTTAACCCTTGGACCTTCTCATTGTCGATGAGACAAAGAGATTGCATCGGGATTCAACACAAGTTTCACAATGGCTGTATCAGTCCACAGGAGTAACATTAAGAAAAGTCTGCTGTTTGGGCCTCCCCTTGGAGCCCAGTGTTATATTACGATGGAGAACAGCAGGTTTACTGTAACCCTTGGACCTTCATATCGATGATGGAAAAAAGAAATTGCATCGGGATTCAACTAAAAATTCACAATGGCGGTTTCTGTCCACAGGAGTAACATTTAGAAGAGTCTGCTGTTTAGGCCTCTCCTGGGAGCCCAGTGTTAGATTCCGATACACAACAGCAGGTTTACTGTAACAATTGGACGTTCACATTGTCGATGAAACATAAAAGTTGCATCGGGTCTCAACACAAAATTCACAATGGCGGTTGCTGTCCACAGGAGTAACATTTAGAAGAGTCTGCTGTTTGGGCTTCTCCTGGGAGCCCAGTGTTAGATTCCAATGCATGACTGCAGGTTTACTGTCACCCTTGGATCTTCACATTGTAGATGAAAGAAATAAATTGCATCGGGAGTCAACACAAATTTCACAATGGCGGTTTCTGTCCACAGGAGTAACATTTAGAAGAGTCTGCTGTTTGGGCCTCTCCTGGGAGACCAGTGTTAGATTCCGATGCACAACAGCGGGTTTACTGTAACCCTTGGACCTTTACATTGTCGATGAGACATAAGAATTGCATATGGATTCAACACAAAATTCACAACGGCGGTTTCTCTCCACAGGAGTAAGATTTAGAAGAGACTGCTGTTTGGACCTCTCCTGGCATCCCAGTGTTTGATTCCGATAAACAACAGCAGGTTTACTGTAAATCTCGGAGCTTCACATTCTCAATGAAACAAAGAACTTGCATCGGGATTCAACACAAAATTCACAATGGCGGTTTCTGTCCACAGGAGTAATATTTAGAAGAGTTTGACCTTTGGGCCTCTTCTGGGAGCCCAGTGTTAGATTTCGATGCACAACAGAAGGTTTACTGTAACCCTTGTACCTTCAAATTGTCGATGAAACAAAGAGATTGCATAGGGATTCAACACAAAATTCACAATGGCGGTTTGTGTCCACAGGAGTAACATCTAGAAGAGTCTGCTGTTTAGGCCTCTCCTGGGAGCCCAGTGTTCGATTCGGATACACAACAGCATGTTTACTGTAACAATTGGACCTTCACATTGCCGATTAAACAAAGAAATTGCGTTCGGATTCAACACAAAATTCACAATGGCGGTTGCTGTACACAGGAGTAACATTTAGTAGAGTCTGCTGTTTGGGCCTCCCCTGGGAGCCCAGTGTTAGTTTCCGATGGAGAACAACAGGTTTACTGTAACCCTTGGGCCTTCATATTGACGATGAAAAAAGAAATTGCATCGGGATTCAACTAAAAATTCACAATGTGGGTTTCTGTCCACAGGAGTAACATTTAGAAGAGTCTGCTGTTTGGGCCTCACCTGGGAGCCCAGTGTTAGATTCCGATGCACAACAGCAGGTTTCCTGTAACCCTCGGATCTTCACATTGTCGATGAAACAAAAAAATTTGCCATGTGATTCGACATAAAATTCACTATGGCGGTTTCTGTCCACAGGAGTAACATTTAGTAGAGTCTGCTGTTTGGGTCTCTCCTGGGAGCCCAGTGGTGGATTCCGATACACAACAGCTGGTTTACTGTAACCCTTCGACGTTTTCATTGTCGATGAAGCATAAAAATTGTATCGGAATTCAACACAAAATTCACAAGGGCGGTTTCTGTCCACTGGAGTAACATTTAGGAGAGTCTGCTGTTTGGGCCTCTACTGGGAGCCCAGTGTTAGATTCCGATGCACAGCAGCAGGTTTACCGTAAACCTTGGACCATCACATTATCAATGAAACTAAGAAATTGCATTGTGATTCCACATAAAATTCACCATGGCGGTTTCTATCCACAGCGGTAACATTTAGTAGAGTCTGCCGTTTCGGTCTCTCCTGGGAGCCCAGTTTTGGTTTCCGATACACAACAGCGGGTTTACTGTAACCCTTGGACGTTTTCATTGACGATGAAACATAAAAATTGTATCGGGATTCAACACTAATTTCACAATGGCGGTTTCTGTCCACAGGAGTAAGATCTAGAAGAGTCTGCTGTTTGGGCCTATCCTGGGAGCCCAGTGTTAGCTAGTGTTAGCTTCCGGTGCAAAACAGCGGGTTTACTGTAACCCTTGGACCTTTTCATTGTCGATGAAACATAAGAATTGCATATGGATTCAACAGAAAATTCACAATGGCGGTTTCCGTCCACAGGAGTAACATTTAGAAGAGTGTGCTGTTTCGGCCTCTCCTGGGAGCCCAGTGTTAGATTCCGATGCACAACAGCAGATTTACTATAACCCTTAGACCTTCATATTGACGATGGAACAAAGAAATTGCATCGGGATTCAACTCAAAATTCACAATTGAGGTTTCTGTCCACAGGAGTAACATTTAGAAGCGTCTGCTGTTTGGGCCTCGGCTGGGAGCCCTGTGTTATATTCCGATGCAGGACAGCTGGTTTACTGTAATCTTTTGACCTTCACATAATCGATGAAACAAAGAAATTGCATAGGGATTCAACACAAAATTCACAATGGCGGTTTTTGTCCACAGGAGTAACATCTAGAAGCGTCTGCTGTTTGGGCCTCTCCTGGGAGCCAAGTGTTCGATTCCGATGCACAACAGCAGGTTTATTGTAACCCTTGTACCTTCACATTGCCGATGAAACAAAGGAATTGCGTCCGGATTCAACACAAAATTCACAATGGCGGTTTCTGTCCACAGGAGTAATATTTAGAAGAGTTTGTTGTTTGGGCCTGTTCTGGGAGCGCAGTGTTTGATTCCGATGCACAACAGAAGGTTTACTGTAACCCTGGGACCTTCACATTTTCGATGAAACAAAGAGATTGCATCGGGATTCAACACAAGGTTCTCAATGTCTGTATCAGTCCACAGGAGTAACATTTAGAAAAGTCTTCTGTTTGTTCCTCTCCTGGGAGCCCAGTGTTAGATTCCGATGCACAACAGCTGGTTTACTGTAACCCTTGGACATTCATATTGACGATGGAAGAAAGAAATTGCATCGGGATTCAACTCAAAATTCACAATGGAGGTTTCTCTCCACAGAAGTAACATTTAGAAGAATGTGTTCCTTGGGCCTCTCCTGGGAGCCCAGTAATACATTGCGATGCACAACAGCGGGTTTACTGTAACCCTTCGACCTTCACATTACCGATGAAACAAAGAAATTGCACTGGGATTCAACACAAAATTCACAATTTGGGTTTCTGTCCACAGGAGTAACATTTAGAAGAGTCTGCTGTTTGGGCCTATCCTGGGAGCCCAGTGTTAGCTAGTGTTAGCTTCCGGTGCAAAACAGCGGGTTTACTGTAACCCTTGGACCTTTTCATTGTCGATGAAACTTAAGAATTGCATATGGATTCAACTCAAAATTCACAATGGAGGTTTCTGTCCACGGGAGTAATATTTAGAAGAGCCTGCCGTTTGGGTCTCTCCTGGGACCCCAGTGTTAGATTCCGATGAACAACAGCAGGTTTACAGTAAACCTTGGACCTTCACATTGTCGATGAAACACAGAAACTACTTTGTGATTCTACATAAAATTCACTACGGCGGTTTCTGTCCGAAGGAGTAACATTTAGTAGAGTCTGCTGTTTGGGTCCCTCCTGGGAGCCCAGTGTTAGATTCCGATGCACAACTGCAGGTTTACTGTTACCCTGGGACTTTCCATTGTCGATGAATTAAGGAAATTGCAACGGGATTCAACACAAAATTAATACTGGCGGTATATGTCCACAGGAGTAAGATCTAGAATAGTCTGCTGTTTGGGCCTCTCCTGGGAGCCCAGCGTTAGATTCCGATGCACAACAGCGGGTTTACTGTTACCCTTGGACCTTCACATAGTCGATGAAACAGAAAAATTGCATCGGGATTCAACACAAGATTCACAATGGCGGTTTCTGTCCACAGGAGTAACATTTAGAAGAGTCTGCTGTTTGGGTCTCTCCTTTGATTCCAGTGTTAGATTCCGATGCACAACAGCTGGTTTACTTTAACCCTTGGACCTTCTCATTGTCGATGAGACAAAGAGATGGCATCGGGATTCAACACAAGATTCACAATGGCTGTATCAGTCCACAGGAGAAACATTAAGAAAAGTCTGCTGTTTGGGCCTCCCCTTGGAGCCCAGTGTTATATTACGATGGAGAACAGCAGGTTTACTGTAACCCTTGGACCTTCATATCGATGATGGAAAAAAGAAATTGCATCGGGATTCAACTAAAAATTCACAATGGCGGTTTCTGTCCACAGGAGTAACATTTAGAAGAGTCTGCTGTTTAGGCCTCTCCTGGGAGCCCAGTGTTAGATTCCGATACACAACAGCAGGTTTACTGTAACAATTGGACGTTCACATTGTCGATGAAACATAAAAGTTGCATCGGGTCTCAACACAAAATTCACAATGGCGGTTGCTGTCCACAGGAGTAACATTTAGAAGAGTCTGCTGTTTGGGCTTCTCCTGGGAGCCCAGTGTTAGATTCCAATGCATGACTGCAGGTTTACTGTCACCCTTGGATCTTTACATTGTAGATGAAAGAAATAAATTGCATCGGGAGTCAACACAAATTTCACAATGGCGGTTTCTGTCCACAGGAGTAACATTTAGAAGAGTCTGCTGTTTGGGCCTCTCCTGGGAGACCAGTGTTAGATTCCGATGCACAACAGCGGGTTTACTGTAACCCTTGGACCTTTACATTGTCGATGAGACATAAGAATTGCATATGGATTCAACACAAAATTCACAACGGCGGTTTCTCTCCACAGGAGTAAGATTTAGAAGAGTCTGCTGTTTGGACCTCTCCTGGCGTCCCAGTGTTTGATTCCGATAAACAACAGCAGGTTTACTGTAAATCTCGGAGCTTCACATTCTCAATGAAACAAAGAACTTGCATCGGGATTCAACACAAAATTCACAATGGCGGTTTCTGTCCACAGGAGTAATATTTAGAAGAGTTTGACCTTTGGGCCTCTTCTGGGAGCCCAGTGTTAGATTTCGATGCACAACAGAAGGTTTACTGTAACCCTTGTACCTTCAAATTGTCGATGAAACAAAGAGATTGCATAGGGATTCAACACAAAATTCACAATGGCGGTTTGTGTCCACAGGAGTAACATCTAGAAGAGTCTGCTGTTTAGGCCTCTCCTGGGAGCCCAGTGTTCGATTCGGATACACAACAGCATGTTTACTGTAACAATTGGACCTTCACATTGCCGATTAAACAAAGAAATTGCGTTCGGATTCAACACAAAATTCACAATGGCGGTTGCTGTACACAGGAGTAACATTTAGTAGAGTCTGCTGTTTGGGCCTCCCCTGGGAGCCCAGTGTTAGTTTCCGATGGAGAACAACAGGTTTACTGTAACCCTTGGGCCTTCATATTGACGATGAAAAAAGAAATTGCATCGGGATTCAACTAAAAATTCACAATGTGGGTTTCTGTCCACAGGAGTAACATTTAGAAGAGTCTGCTGTTTGGGCCTCACCTGGGAGCCCAGTGTTAGATTCCGATGCACAACAGCAGGTTTCCTGTAACCCTCGGATCTTCACATTGTCGATGAAACAAAAAAATTTGCCATGTGATTCGACATAAAATTCACTATGGCGGTTTCTGTCCACAGGAGTAACATTTAGTAGAGTCTGCTGTTTGGGTCTCTCCTGGGAGCCCAGTGGTGGATTCCGATACACAACAGCTGGTTTACTGTAACCCTTCGACGTTTTCATTGTCGATGAAGCATAAAAATTGTATCGGAATTCAACACAAAATTCACAAGGGCGGTTTCTGTCCACTGGAGTAACATTTAGGAGAGTCTGCTGTTTGGGCCTCTACTGGGAGCCCAGTGTTAGATTCCGATGCACAGCAGCAGGTTTACCGTAAACCTTGGACCATCACATTATCAATGAAACTAAGAAATTGCATTGTGATTCCACATAAAATTCACCATGGCGGTTTCTATCCACAGCGGTAACATTTAGTAGAGTCTGCCGTTTCGGTCTCTCCTGGGAGCCCAGTTTTGGTTTCCGATACACAACAGCGGGTTTACTGTAACCCTTGGACGTTTTCATTGACGATGAAACATAAAAATTGTATCGGGATTCAACACTAATTTCACAATGGCGGTTTCTGTCCACAGGAGTAAGATCTAGAAGAGTCTGCTGTTTGGGCCTATCCTGGGAGCCCAGTGTTAGCTAGTGTTAGCTTCCGGTGCAAAACAGCGGGTTTACTGTAACCCTTGGACCTTTTCATTGTCGATGAAACATAAGAATTGCATATGGATTCAACAGAAAATTCACAATGGCGGTTTCCGTCCACAGGAGTAACATTTAGAAGAGTGTGCTGTTTCGGCCTCTCCTGGGAGCCCAGTGTTAGATTCCGATGCACAACAGCAGATTTACTATAACCCTTAGACCTTCATATTGACGATGGAACAAAGAAATTGCATCGGGATTCAACTCAAAATTCACAATTGAGGTTTCTGTCCACAGGAGTAACATTTAGAAGCGTCTGCTGTTTGGGCCTCGCCTGGGAGCCCTGTGTTATATTCCGATGCAGGACAGCTGGTTTACTGTAATCTTTTGACCTTCACATAATCGATGAAACAAAGAAATTGCATAGGGATTCAACACAAAATTCACAATGGCGGTTTTTGTCCACAGGAGTAACATCTAGAAGCGTCTGCTGTTTGGGCCTCTCCTGGGAGCCAAGTGTTCGATTCCGATGCACAACAGCAGGTTTATTGTAACCCTTGTACCTTCACATTGCCGATGAAACAAAGGAATTGCGTCCGGATTCAACACAAAATTCACAATGGCGGTTTCTGTCCACAGGAGTAATATTTAGAAGAGTTTGTTGTTTGGGCCTGTTCTGGGAGCGCAGTGTTAGATTCCGATGCACAACAGAAGGTTTACTGTAACTCTGGGACCTTCACATTTTCGATGAAACAAAGAGATTGCATCGGGATTCAACACAAGGTTCTCAATGTCTGTATCAGTCCACAGGAGTAACATTTAGAAAAGTCTTCTGTTTGTTCCTCTCCTGGGAGCCCAGTGTTAGATTCCGATGCACAACAGCTGGTTTACTGTAACCCTTGGACATTCATATTGACGATGGAAGAAAGAAATTGCATCGGGATTCAACTCAAAATTCACAATGGAGGTTTCTCTCCACAGAAGTAACATTTAGAAGAATGTGTTCCTTGGGCCTCTCCTGGGAGCCCAGTAATACATTGCGATGCACAACAGCGGGTTTACTGTAACCCTTCGACCTTCACATTACCGATGAAACAAAGAAATTGCACTGGGATTCAACACAAAATTCACAATTTGGGTTTCTGTCCACAGGAGTAACATTTAGAAGAGTCTGCTGTTTGGGCCTATCCTGGGAGCCCAGTGTTAGCTAGTGTTAGCTTCCGGTGCAAAACAGCGGGTTTACTGTAACCCTTGGACCTTTTCATTGTCGATGAAACATAAGAATTGCATATGGATTCAACTCAAAATTCACAATGGAGGTTTCTGTCCACGGGAGTAATATTTAGAAGAGCCTGCCGTTTGGGTCTCTCCTGGGACCCCAGTGTTAGATTCCGATGAACAACAGCAGGTTTACAGTAAACCTTGGACCTTCACATTGTCGATGAAACACAGAAACTACTTTGTGATTCTACATAAAATTCACTACGGCGGTTTCTGTCCGAAGGAGTAACATTTAGTAGAGTCTGCTGTTTGGGTCCCTCCTGGGAGCCCAGTGTTAGATTCCGATGCACAACTGCAGGTTTACTGTTACCCTGGGACTTTCCATTGTCGATGAATTAAGGAAATTGCAACGGGATTCAACACAAAATTAATACTGGCGGTATATGTCCACAGGAGTAAGATCTAGAATAGTCTGCTGTTTGGGCCTCCCCTTGGAGCCCAGTGTTATATTACGATGGAGAACAGCAGGTTTACTGTAACCCTTGGACCTTCATATCGATGATGGAAAAAAGAAATTGCATCGGGATTCAACTAAAAATTCACAATGGCGGCTTCTGTCCACAGGAGTAACATTTAGAAGAGTCTGCTGTTTAGGCCTCTCCTGGGAGCCCAGTGTTAGATTCCGATACACAACAGCAGGTTTACTGTAACAATTGGACGTTCACATTGTCGATGAAACATAAAAGTTGCATCGGGTCTCAACACAAAATTCACAATGGCGGTTGCTGTCCACAGGAGTAACATTTAGAAGAGTCTGCTGTTTGGGCTTCTCCTGGGAGCCCAGTGTTAGATTCCAATGCATGACTGCAGGTTTACTGTCACCCTTGGATCTTCACATTGTAGATGAAAGAAATAAATTGCATCGGGAGTCAACACAAATTTCACAATGGCGGTTTCTGTCCACAGGAGTAACATTTAGAAGAGTCTGCTGTTTGGGCCTCTCCTGGGAGACCAGTGTTAGATTCCGATGCACAACAGCGGGTTTACTGTATCCCTTGGACGTTCACATTGTCTATGAAACAAAAAAAGTTGCATCGGGAGTCAATACAAAATTCACAATGGCGGTTTCTGTCCACAGGAGTAACATTTAGAAGAGTCTCCTGTTTGGGCCTCTCCTGGGAGACCAGTGTTAGATTCCGACGCACAACAGCGGGTTTACTGTAACCCTTGGACGTTCACATTGTCTATGAAACATAAAAGTTGTATCGGGAGTCAACACGAAATTCACAATGGCGGTTTCTGTCCACAGAAGTAGCATTTAGAAGAGTCTGCTGTTTGGGCCTCCCCTGAGAGCCCAGTGTTAGATTCCGATGGAGAACAGCAGGTTTACTGTAACCCTTGGACCTTCGTATTGACGATGGACTAAAGAAATTGCACCGGGATTCAACTCAAAATTCACAATGGAGGTTTCTGTCCACAGGAGTAACATTTAGAAGAGTCTGCTGTTTGGGCCTCTTCTGGGTGCCCAGTGTTTGATTCCGATGCACGACAGCTGGTTTACTATAATCCTTGGACCTTCACATTGTGGATGAAACAAAGAGATTTCATCGGAATTCAACACAAGATTCACAATGGCTGTATCAGTCCACAGGAGTAACATTTAGAAAAGTCTGGTGTTTGGGCCTCGCCTGGGAGCCCAGTGTTCGATTCCGATGCACAACAGCAGGTTTCCTGTAACCCTCGGATCTTCACATTGTCGATGAAACAAAAAAATTGCATCGGAATTCAACACAAAATTCACAAGGGCAGTTTCTGTCCACTGGAGTAACATTTAGAAGAGTTTGCTGTTTGGGCCTCTACTGGGATTATTCCGATGCACAACAGCAGGTTTACAGTATAACTTGGACCTTCACATTGTGATGAAACAAAGAAATTTCATTGTGATTCAACATAAAATTCACAATGGCGGTTTCTGTCCACAGGAGTAACATTTAGTAGAGTCTGCTGTTTGGGTCTTATAAAATAAAAAATAAAAAAATAGAACATTAATTATTAATTATGTATGATAGTGATTGGATGTAATTAATATTTGCTTATCTGGGACTTGGACGTTTAATTATTCGGTATCAGACGCTTGACAATGGCTTTTTCGTCAATGTAGTGTTATTCGTAGTTGACCGTTAAATAAGACTCTAATAATCGGACTTCGTATTTAAATCGTTTTCAAAGACTGCTGCGGTAGGTGCGGACGCAAATCTAAATCTCAATATTAGAATAATTTGCCAGCCATGTCAATACGTCGTACAGAGGTGACTGTCTACTAAACATAAAAAGTTTACACAATTAGTTAAATCAGATATATTCAACGAATAAGCCTTCAGTTTAATAATTCTACTTACTTTCATAAATATAATTTCTTTACAGAATCGAGTGCCTAGTAAGATTGCAACTCGCAGTGGTCTTATATAACATCAAATATGGCGGTGTGCCAGTTAATGAAATATACGTGCTTCCCGCACCACTTGTACAAGACCTCCCCCTTCTTAATCAAACATAAGAGTATCGTAATTGTGTTTTTGTTTTATCAGCGACACAGCGCTGTAGTTCTGTGCCATAGGCTTTATTTATTTGTCACAGATTAATTATTTAATTAAGATTTCGCGTTTCCGAGGAAACTCATGCACGGCATGCAAATGAGCCTTTATATTGCCCCCTGAATTGCGAGGCGAAAGGACGCATCTGCAGGCGAGCAGTTCACCTAAAGGCACAAGAAAATCTTAGTTATCTACAACTATTTACATGACTTACATTATACTGTATATTATATACAAAATTTGAATGACGCGCGTGCGCCGTAAAAGTTCTTATGTTGGCAAAATAGAGTGCGCGCATGCGCAGAAGCGTCTGTGTGACTCCGGCACTGCCGTTATATCGTAAATTTAGATCACGGGGCACAGCATTGCAGTTCGTATTGTTCGTGTGCGCGTGCATTTCTTAGTCGTTGCACAAAGAAAATATTCCACCAAGATTACATATGAAGACTACATTCTATGACAGGTAACTTAGTTTTAAAATTACAATATTTGTTATAATACAATACAACTTTAGATTGTTGAATGTTCTTAGTTACATAGTATTGCATTGAAATGCTTCAAAGAGAAATGTCTTTTTGTTTCAGGTGCGTTGACCTATACACATCGTGTCGTTATTACAGTTTATATTCATCTGCTGCACAATAATTTTTCTCAGGTTAGTGTCGTCGTGGTAAAGTTTTTTTTTTTTTTTTTTTTGATCACAGTAACATCGCTGTATAACAACGTGATTGATACATAAGCATGTCCATTTCCTATTTCCATTATAGTCGTTGTGATGCAGTTCGTTGTGACAATAAGCATTTTTTATTACAGATCAGACGTGACCCGTCGAGTAATTGGTCCATATGCAGTTCGTTTTCGATATTCCGTGGAAGCATGGTTGTAGAACCTCGGACGGCACATAGCTGGCGTCGATCCTTGGACAGTCCAGGTAAGTGTGTCCGTCACATTTCGAGAACATTCCATTCCCTGAAGTTCCAACCAAAATTCTTCCACTCGTCGTGTTGTTTTCTGGACAGGCACGTTGTGACCATTTAATCCAGTTAACATCTTGAAGTTAGATACTGTAGTAATGTCACTAGACGATGCACCAATTACGCACTTCACATTTTCAGTTTTTTGCTAAATATAGCTCACCTAAATGTTCGTAGTTACTTATCAAAGAAATCGTTCATCGCGTTTACAAAGGTACGATGCATGATGAATGTCATTAACAGTTTCTTTCACATAGGTTTCTGCGTAGTTGCAGACTTAGTAATGTACGTTAATGTCCGTGAACAGTGGTTCACTACGCAATTTTTTTTTTAAGTTTTTCACATTTTGGCACTCGTTATCGTTCAAATTTCCACATTGTAAGTTACATTATACATCAGTTAAAAAAAAAAAAAAAAACATAAGTAATCATACATATACACGTCACATATTTTCTTAGGATAAACATATTACATTTACACATAAACATGTTTACATCATCATTACATAGCTATAAATTATTACATTGTGTCACATTTGATTACATGAATTGCAGATATTTACGTCCTCTTTAACGGTTTTGCTGGGATTTTATCGATGTTTTTTGTGATGTCATCTGAAATTAAGATAGGTTAGACAAAACATTCATTACATCAGTAGGCAAGACCAGGCGTTTTCACTACTCAATAAATATTCAAAATAATAAGAGACGGAAAACTGTTCGATTCCTCGCGTTTTGTGCGTGTGTGTATAGTGTCTGTGTGGCCTTGGCTACTGGTAGATGCTTTTCTTGCTGAGAGATGTGCGTCTAATCTATTTCTCGAAGTAAAAGATCGCTTCACAGATGACGTCTGTCGGTTCGTCAGGTGTCATACCAAGTCAGTGGTACCTACAGTCACATATGTTCCGTGAAAAATTAATATATCATTCACTGCTACGTAATCATAAATTTTACTTTAATATTCAGTCTTCTCGGTGGTGCCGCGGCGTTGAAAGAAAAGTTCTTCTGTCTTCAACTGCGTCACTGGAACCGCTGAAATGAAAATTTCTATACTACTTATTATCTGTGTTGTAGCAAACAGAGTTTTGCGAGTTGCTTAGCAATGTTTTCATGGGTATGACTTTGACATTATTTAGCATGAAATGCTCTAAGATCTCGGTGTGCGTATAGCCCAATAATTTTGTTAGTTCTAGGATGTTGTAACAGATACGCACCAGGATGCGGTATGTTAACAATTATATAAGGTCCTTCATATAACAGACGCCACTTAGCATTGCGTCGTTTGAGTGCTACAGATTTATGATGAGTACGATGTAGTACAAGCATTCCTACCTTGAATTTTTGTTTTCTTTTTATTATGTTTATGTGATGTTTGTTTCGTATCTGTGCGTGATGTGTCAGTGTAGTCAATACTTCTTTTATTTTCTGTTCCGGTGTGATTTCCTTGTCTGACAACTTAGGTAATGGTTCTATCCATTGATCGTTCTGTTTGCAATTGAACATGATCTCGTTAGGTGTGTAATTTGTATTGTAAATATTTAAGTTATTGTGTACGTCTTCGAAAAGACTTACGTAGGACACCCAATTAGTATGTTTTGATGAAATATAGGTCCTCATGAATCGGTTTAGTTCTCGGAAAAGTCTCTCAGTCGCGTTACATTGTGGACTAAACATTGAAATAAATTGTTGAGTGCTACTTAAGTAAATAAATTAGTGAAATCAAAGTGAACTAGAAATTAGAATATAAAGGAAAAACTTGGTTTAGTTTAGAGAGTTACATACTCGCAAGCAGCGAGCAGAACAGCAGAACAGAAGAAACAATGACCGTGCAGTCAGCAACTTCCACATAAGCGGGCGCTGTCGATTCAGCCGTCAGGGCATCGCCCGACCGGCTCACGTGTTTCTCAGTTGTCGTATGTGAGCAAAGGCCCTCGCCTACATCCCAAGAGCCAATGACCGACGTTAAGAAGATTCTTCGAGAAGCTTGTCAACGTGACAGAAGAGGCAATGACCGGCTCACGTGTTTCTCAGCCGTCACGTGTGATCAAAGACCCTCGCCTACATTCCAAGAGCCAATGACCGACGTTAAGAAGATTCTTCGAGAAGCTTTTGAACGTGACAGACGAGGCAATGACCGTGAAGTCGTTCACCTCCAGTGAACTGAAGTGAATAAATACGCAAGACGCAGTGGGTCAGAGAGATGAAGTCAGATGAAGACGGAGTCGGAGACGAAGACGGAGACGGAGAGAAGAGACGAAGAAGACGAAGAAGTTTTCAGTCAGTTTCGGTGCTGAAGACCGTCATGCAAGAAGAGACTGCATCATGCACAGACGCACCAAGTCCGCCGCTGTAATGGAATAGCAAACAGCAGCCGCAGCGCCATAAGACAGAAGTTAAAAGGTATTTGAAGTCGGATTTTTACATACCCGGGTGACTCGTGAGGACGGGAAGGAGACGGCCTCACCTCAGCAGTCACCTGTGAGCTGGGATGAAGACCTGACAGCCGAAGACTGGCAAGCGGGAGTCCGTGGTTCGAGTCCGGGACACTGGCCTTCCCCCGCCGCGCCGCTCCGCTGGTCGACGCACAACACACGCGGCCGCATAGAGAAGAGAAACACTGGGACGCCACACCCAAGGTATCATCCGATGCACGACTTCGCTCGCAATAATTAAACCGGCCACCTCGCGCTGCGCGTCTCCCGTCAGCTGGGCGAGACGGCGACACGAGATACACACCGCTACGCGTAATCAGACGACGCCGCCGCTGCCGCTGCCGCAGCAGAAGACTTCACAAACGACACAGCTGCCGCTCTCCGAACCAGAATATTCCGTAAGATACAGTTGTACAAATCTTCAATAAAAGTTATTCTTATGTAAAAATGATGTTTCATTCGACCTCATACCCGAGCCAAGGAAGAACCCACCATGCCCACGTGTTGTTAAGAGAGAAAAGTTAATTTATTTAATATTTTCACCTGACAGAATGCTTTAGAATGCTCATCCTGACAATTGACTTGCATCAAAAGAGAAAACCCAGTTACATTTAGTAGCAGAAGTGCTACATTTAGTAACACAACTGTTACATTTGATGTCAGAAGCCGTTTCAGTTGTTACAAAATATACTTTTAATGTTATTGTCCTTCAAGAAATTTCTCCATTTGTACCCAGAGTAGTATGCTGCATTATCTGACAAAATTGCTTTAGGTTTTCCCACGTGCGTCAGGTAATCACTTGAGAATCTTCGTATTATAGCATTTGCAGTGGCGGATTTTAAAGCATAAAGTTTTACATGTTAAGAAAATATATCGTAAAAAGCTAAGATATATTTGACGCCTCCAGAACTTGCGGGATGCGGTTCACTGATGTCAGTACACAGAATTTCAAGGGGTTTACTCGGTAAAATAGAATGTAAATCTGTTTTTGTGGATAAATTCTGAGGTTTTGATTTTTGACATATGACACATGTTTTCAGTTCCCTGTAAATTTTTCTTCTCATATTGCTAAAATAACAGTATGTGCTGAGCTTTGCCAAACACTTTTTCGTCCCATAATGACCCCAAACTAAGTGTGTGTGCCAAATCAAATTACGTTCAGACTCTTTGGGAGTTAGTAGCATTTGGATGTCGGCGATAAAACAACACATCATTGTGTAACTTGTAATACCTAGTCAAAGGATGATTGTGTTTTTCTACCAGTAATGTTATTATCTTATACCAGTGAGGATCAGATTTTTGTAATTTAGACATGTTTCTGCACATATAAATATAATATTGGTGATACTGCTTGTCTTGCATTAAGAGAATCCTGTAGTCATTTGTACGAGGGCTATTCGGAAAGTAAGGTCCGATCGGTCGCGAAATGGAAACGACTATGAAAATCCGATAAAGCTTTGCACAGATGTGTTGGGTAGTGTCTCTAGTATAACCCCAGTTAGCATCACGTCGCTCTTCTCATTTCTGAGCTCGCAGTGAGTGCGTAAAGATGTCTAGAAAATAGTGTCTGCCGCCAAGTACGAGGGCCTGGTGAGAAATTTCGCCTGAAGCTATGCAGCTAACATTACATAACTGTCGTGCTGTTTCGTCTTCAAGACAATTCTCAGCCGCATTCTGCAGGGGCAATGAAGATGCTCCTGCATCGTTTTCAAATGGAAATGTTAGATTACCCACAATACAGTCCGCAATTGTCTCCCCCTGAGTTTCATCTCTGGTCACATGAACCGCTGGTTATGAAGACAACATTTCGGCACAAGACAACGAGCCGTAGGCCAGCGTAGAGAATTGGCGGAGAGCACTGGCGGCTGCCTTCTATAGCGAGGGTATTGGAAAGTTGGTACAACGCTACGATACACGTCTAAGTCGGATCGGCGACTATGGAGATAAGTAGCTGCAAGGTGTATCTAACTGTTGCAAATAAAACATTTTTGATTTTTACCGTGGTTTCCATTTCGCGACCTATCGGACCTTACTTTCCGAATAGCCCTCGTATTTTCTAAGTCACTGTTGGTTTCATTCATACCTTGTGGAAGTCTAGACAAAGCGTCGGCAATGGTGTTGTCCTTACCTTTTGTGTACTTAATTTCAAAAGAGTAGTTCTGAAGAGTAACTGCCCATCGTGATAGTCTAGGATGTACAAGTTTACAAGTTAACAAAAATGTCAGGGCCTGGTGATCGGTATAAATTACTGTATGTTTTTCAAATAAATAATAATTGAATTTCTTGAATGCCCAGACTATGGAAAGTGTTTCTAACTCAGTAGTGGAGTATGTACGCTCACATTCAGTTAGAGTATGACTTGCAAACCCAAAATTCTTATCTGTTCCTTTTCCTTATTCTTTACAACTTGAAATAAGCAACAGCCCAAGCCATTACGTGAAGCGTCACAAGTCATACAAAAATCTAAATTGAAATCTGGATGGCTCAATATGTTTGCATTCACTAAAGCATGTTTAATTGTATTAAAGTCATTCTGGCACTGTTCCGACCAGATCCAAACCTGATTCTTTCTGAGTAGATTTAGCAGATGTTTACTGTTCAAAAGTGGTTGTGGTAAAAAACGTCTGAAAAATGAACATAGCCCAAGGAATGATTTTAACTGCTTTTTAGTTCGAGGGCTAGGAAAGTTTCTGATAGCATCTAATTTACTGGGATCAGGACGTATGCCCTGTGAATTAATGATATGTCCTTAAATATTTTATCTCACTGCAACCAAATTTTGATTTTCTAAGATTGGCTGTGACTCCAGCTTGTGCAAATTTTTCTAAAATTCTTTGAAGTGTGTCAACGTGTTCATTCCAAGACTGTGTAGCTACCAGTATATCATCTACATAGTGTGTGACTGTCTCAACTAAATCATCGCCAAGCACGGTATCCAGGGCTGTAATGAATACCCCAGAACTGACATTCAATCCGAAGGGTAGAACACAAAACTGATAGGTTCGCCCCCCGAACATAAATGCAGTATATTTCCGAGAATCGGGAGTGATACCTACTTGCCAAAATGAATTAGCGAGATCTATTGTGGAAAAATATTTTGCATCTAGAAATTTCTGTAATTGCTCTTCTAAATTTTCGGGTTTTGTGTGAACCGGTAAAATTATTTCATTAATTGCTCGTGCGTCTAACACTAGCCTAATGCTACCATTTGATTTTTTGACAACAAGTAGAGGACTACAGTAAGGTGAGGTGGATGGTTCAATGACCTTCCAGTCTAACATTTGTTTTAATTCTTGCCACACAGCAGGTCGTTGAGATAACGGTACGTTATATGTCTTGTGGTAGAAGATCTTGTGAGGCTTAACTTCAATCTTGTACACATACGTGTTGATAACACCTAATCGTTTGGTAAAAACTTGTAAATATTTGGATAACACTTCCTGTAGTTTTATACATTCATGTACACTGAGAGCTGTAGCTTCATTTATCTTATGATCAAGCAATGTTTTCAAGTCCATCAGCTCTGTGTCAGATGAGTGTGTTTGCATGTCTTGAATGTCATTGTCAAGTACTAACTGAACCTTGTATCCTGTACAGTGTTTGTCATGCTTTAGAGTTCTCCTGTCCAAATCAATAATAATTTCACTGCCTTTATCATTCAAAATACATTTACCTTTGGAGAAGTCTATAATGCAGTCCTTCTCGCTCATAATATCTATTCCTAATATGCAATTTGTCACAAGGTTTTGTACAACCAGGAATAGCCATTGTACGGTTCCATTACCTATTTTAATGTTTACAAAAACTTGCTTCGTAACCCTACATGACTTATTACCTAGAGCAGTAGTTATTTTACAGTTTTGGGCGGGAAACTCAGGCACAGGCTCCAATTCACACATCTTTCTATAGAAATTAAAAGACAAAACGCTCACAGCTGCACCTGTATCTAAGATAATAGTAGTTGGAATCCCACCTACTACACCAGTGGTAGATGCTAAAACAATTTCATTTGTGTTTGAACGACATTGTGTACTGTCTTGCAAAAGTTCATCTGATATATTGTCATTGTGGTTGTATCTTATAAATAAAACAGGTAGTTTTTGTTTAGAATTATTAGGCATAGCAATATTTTGTTGTTCAATTGTGGTGTCAAATAACTGATTAACACTGAAGTCGCCCCCCAAGAATTCTTCAGCCACGACCCGGGGCATAGAAGTGACTGTTTCTAGTTTGTTGGATTAGCATTTGTATTAGGTACTGACACAGATTGAGGTTGTGTATTAGGTGTCATTTCTATTATATTCACATTCGGTCGTTGCCTGTTGTGATCTCCAAACTTTTGC
This sequence comes from Schistocerca nitens, assembly GCF_023898315.1. Lineage (NCBI taxonomy): Eukaryota > Metazoa > Arthropoda > Insecta > Orthoptera > Acrididae > Schistocerca > Schistocerca nitens. The sequence continues at coordinate 178,635,863 of NC_064623.1, forward strand.
GGTTGTTGTTGCTGTTGCGCATTATAACTTACCTGTCGGTCGTAAGGTATGGTCCAATTTTGTCCTGGTGGCTGCTGTGGTAAAGCAGTGTTTGAATGAAAGTATTGATCGCTATGAGTCCAGCCTTGATGCTGTCTTGGCTCGTAGTTATTATTATTTCTATTTCTGTTCGTGTTTTTGTTGTTACATTTGTATCCGTTGTTACCGTTGTTGTTATTACCGCGGTGCCTTTTGTATGGATTGCCGCATGGAGTGTTATTACTGTTGTAACTGTTGTTTCTATTGGAATACGCGTGTTGATTTTGATTTCCGTATTGAGACGGCATGTGAGTTTGCTGTTTTTGCTGTACCGCGTATCCAACTGTGGGCGCGCCATAATTGAGTTGGCAAGCCTGCATGTTTTGCATACCACTAGTATAAACATTGTGGCTGCTGTTTTGCCGCGCGAAGCGCTGATCTTCTAGTAACATGTCAACCGAATCTAAAGCTGTTAAAAAATAATCTGGATCGTCATCCGGAATATGTAAGAGTTTTTCTTTAATGTTGAAAGGCAATTTGGCCTTCAACGCACGGAGTATATCACGTGTTGCGACTGGTTCGTCCAAAAAATGTCCCATGTTCAAGTATTTTTCAAAATATCTGCGTAAGTTACCATTTTTACTGTTAAAAGTTTCAGGTTTTAAAATTTGTCTTCTGAGTCGCTCCTGGACGGATTGCGACCAGAATTTGTTCAGAAAGGCACGCTCAAACTCACTGTACGTGGTACATACGTCAACTTGACTGTATGCCCAGACAGCTGCATCGCCTTGGATGTAACCGACAATATATGAAATCTTTTTCCGGTCACTCCAAGTGCGTGGAAATACGTTGCTAAAAGATTTAAGAAAAATCACCGGATGAATGGTTCTTTTTTCTGGGATAAAAGTCTGAAATTGCCTGTGTTTTATTAAGCTTTCTTCTTCCTTTGCATTATGATATGGATTTGTTCCACTGTAATTACTGCAATGTTCAGCTGGCGAGTAATTACGATAATGTTGCTGTGGTTTACCATGATAATAGCTTGTGTTTGTGTTTGCACCTCGTGGTATGTGTTGTAGTCGTGGTGTGTTTTGTTCTTGTGTGTTTGTCGTGTGCGGTATGTGTGCGTCATATTCGAATGTATATTGGTTTCTGAACTGTACATTCTGACAGATATTTTCGTTACATTCAGACTGTGGTTGATCGGTGAATTGTCTCATGGGTGCAGTGACGGATTGTACTGCGTCACTAATCAGCTGTTTGTTATTAGTGATGTATTCCGCTACGTAGTCGTGCACAATTGTTGGTAAATTTTCACGTATGCATCTACCAAAATGTTTGTCTTTGTTCTCTACCCAATCATGAAATTCTTTATTAATATTTTGAAAATGAGCTGTGGCATCAGATTGTAAGATGTCAGTCAGGTGTTGTTCAACATCGTCAAATTTATTCTGCACGTCAGTAATTCGTTTTTCAAGGTTGTCGTGTACTGAAGGATATGTTTGAATTTGTTCAGTAAGAGCTTCACACGTGACATTAAGGTTTTTTAATTGTGTCTATAAAAGTGCTACGTCATTTGTAGTCTTTTCTTGTATCGTATTAAGCTTGGAAAATTTCGTACTGAGCTCAGTCATCTGTTTGGTCAGTGTGGCGTCTATAAGTTCCACACGTTTACATAAAGTGTCACTACCTGTCTTGATTGCTATGAGATCAGATTTAATTTCGTCATTTTGTGTCTTTAACTGTTCATTTTGTGTCTTTAACTGTTCATTTTGTGTCTTTAAGGTTGCCATGTTTTCCACGTTCTGCATCCTTAAGGTTGCCATATTTTCTGCGTTTTGTTTCATTAGCATTTGTAACATGTTGGCAATGTTTACTGTTTGCAAGGTCTCTGCCCCCGCCGCGTCATTAGACGTGACGTCATGTATTAACATGGGCTCTGACTGAGACTTTGAAATTTTTGTGGTGGACGGCCTATTGTCAAAATTTCCGTTAACACTTGCGTCAATATTTGATGACTCGTCACTACCGGTTGCTGTCGTAAAGTCATTTTCTAACATTTGTCTCTCGTCCGAGTCGGATTGCGTCTGAATAGTATGTCTTTGCTGTTCCATCTTTGCGTATTGTTTTCTAGTTATGACCATGCCACAGGTATGGTATGCTTCAAGAAAATTAAGTTTGACACTGGTTTTAAAATAAAATGCAGTTGAACATGAATCGCTCGTAGCAACAATGGCTGTTTGTTAATTTAAAAATGTAAACTGAATATCGGATTATTCTTAATGGCTGCTGGCCATGTTACAACGTATCGTACAGAAGTCGGCCATATTGTACACTCGTGTATTGGTATTGTTGCAGAAGTTATTGTTTAAGGAAAAGCACTGAGAATGAAATTTATCACTGAAAACTGCTACACGCGAAAGAAATGCTACAGAATCTACTGAAGAGCTAATACACTGAATTATGCGCCTGGTCAAGCCTGCCAATGCAAAGATGCTGCGTCTTACCTTATTTTGCTGGAAGCTTCATTGCGTCTTCCCGCAAAATTTTAGAATTGGAAAATATCTTCAGATTTTTGGTATTTCTCATACATTCACGTCCAGGTCCAGAAAAATGATTTTTCACATGAAACAAAGAGAACAATGTAACAAATGACAAATTGAACAACGTCGTGTCACGGTCGCCAATATAAAAAAATAAAAAAAATAAAACATTAATTATTAATTATGTATGATAGTGATTGGATGTAATTAATATTTGCTTATCTGGAACGTGGACGTTTAATTATTCGGTATCAGACGCTTGACAATGTCTTTTTCCTAAATGTAATGTTATTCGTAGTTGACCGTGAAATAAGACACTAATAATCGGACTTCGTATTTAAATCGTTTCCAAAGACTGCTGCAGTAGGTCCGGACTCAAATCTAAATCTCAATATTAGAATAATCTGCCAGCCATGTCAATACGTCGTACAGAGGTAACTGTCTACTAAACATAAAGAGTTTACACAGTTAGTTAAATCAGATATATTCAACGAATAAGCCTACAGTTAAATAATTCTACTTACTTTCATAAATATAAATTCTTTACAGAATCGAGTGCCTAGTAAGACTGCAACTCGCAGTGTTCTTATATAACATCAAATATGGCGGTGTGCCAGTTAATGAAATATACGTGCTTCCCGCACCACTTGTACAAGACCTCCCCCTTCTTAATCAAACATAAGAGTATCGTAATTGTGTTTCTGTTTTATCAGCGACACAGCGCTGTGGTTCTGTGCCATAAGCTTTATTTATTTGTCACAGATTAATTATTTAATTAAGATTTCGCGTTTCCGAGGAAACTCACGCACGGCATGCAAATGTGCCTTTATAGTCTCTCCTGGGAGCCCAGTGGTGGATTCCGATGCACAACAGCGGGTTTACTGTAACCCTTGGACGTTTTCATTGTCGATGAAACCTAAAAATTGTATCAAGATTCAACAGAAAATTCACAATGTCGGTTTCTGTCCACAGGAGCAATATTTAGAAGAGTTTGTTCTTTGGCCACTACTGGGAGCCCAGTGTGAGACTCCGATGCACAACAGAAGGTTTACTGTAACCCTTGGACCTTCACATTGTCGATGAAACAAAGTAATTGTATTTGGATTCTACACAAAATTCACAATGGTGGTTTCTCTCAACAGGAGTAACATTTAGAAGAGTCTGCTGTTTGGGCCTCTCCTGGGATCCCAGTGTTTGATTCCGATGCACAACAGCAGGTTTACTGCAAGCCTTGGAGCTTTACATTGTCAATTAAACAAAGAAATTGCATAGGGATTCAACACGAAATTCACAATGGCGGTTTCTGTCCACAGGAGTAATATTTAGAAGAGTTTGTTCTTTGGGCCTCTTCTGGGAGCCCAATGTTAGATTCTGATGCACAACAGAAGGTTTACTGTAGCCCTTAGACCTTCACATTGTCGATGAAACAAAGAAATTGCATTTGGATTCAACACAAAATTCACAATGGCGGTTTCTGTCCACAGGACTAACATTTAGTACAGTCTGTTCTTTAAGTCTCTCCTGGGACCCAACTAATAGATTCCGTTGCACATCACTTGGTTTACTGTAACCCTTGGAGCTTCACATTATCGATGAAACAAAGAAATTAAATCGGGATACAACAGAAAATTCACAATGGCCGTTTCTGTCCACAGGAGCAATATTTAGAAGAGTTTGTTCTTTGGGCCATTACTGGGAGCCCAGTGTAAGATTCCGATGCACAACAGAAGGTTTACTGTAACCCTTGGACCTTCACATTGTCGATGAAACAAAGAAATTGCATTTGGATTCTACACAAAATTCACAATGGCGGTTTCTTTCCACATGAGTGACATTTAGAAGAGTCTGCTGTTTTGGCCTCTCCTGGGAATCCAGTGTTAGATTCCGATGCACAACAGCAGGTTTACTGTCACCCTTGGATATTCACATTGTAGATGAAACAAAGAGATTGCATCGGGATTCGACACAAACATCACAATGGCGGTTTCTGTCCACAGAAGTAACATTTAGAAGAGTATTCTGATTGGACCTCTCCTGGGAGCCCAGTGTCAGTTTGCGATTCACAACAGAGGGTTTCCTGTAACCCTCGGAAGTTCACATTGTCGATGAAACAAAAAAATTGCATCGGAATTCAACACAAAATTCACAAGGGTGGTTTCTGTCCACTGGAGTAACATTTAGAAGAGTCTGCTGTTTGGGCCTCTACTGGGAGCCCTGTGTTAGATTCCGATGCACAGCAGCAGCTTTCCATTAAACCTTAGACCTTCACATTGTCGATGAAACAAAGAAATCGCATTGTGATTCAACATAAAATTCACCATGGTGGTTTCTGTCCACAGGAGTAACATTTAGTAGAGTCTGCTGTTTGGGTCTCTCCTGGGAGCCCAGTGTTGGATTCCGATGCACAACAGCGGGTTTACTGTAACCATTGGACGCTTTCATTGTCGATGAAAAAAAAAATTGTATCTGGATTCAACACAAAATTCACAATGGCAGCTTCTCTCCATAGGAGTAAAATTTAGAAGAGTCTGCTGTTTGGGCCTCTCCTGGGAGCCCTGTGTTAGAATCCGATGCACAACAGCAGATTTACTGTAACCCTTGGACCTTCACATTGTCGATGAAACACACAAATTGCATCAGGATTCAACACAAAATTCACAATGGCGGTTTCTGTCCACAGGACTAACGTTTAGAAGAGTCTGTTGTTTGGGCCTCTACTGGGAGCCCAGTGTTAGATTCCGAAGCACATCACATGGTTTACTGTAACCCTTAGACCTTCACATTGTGGATGAAACAAAGAGATTGCATCGGGATTCAACACAAGATTCACAATGGCTGTATCAGTCCACAAGAGTAACATTTAGAAAAGTCTGCTGTTTGGGCCTCTCGTGGGAGCCCTGTGTTAGATTCCGATGCACAACAGCAGGTTTACTGTAACCCTTAAACCTTCACATTGTCGATGAAGCAAAGAAATTGCGTCGGGATTAAACTCAAAATTCACAATGGCGGGTTCTGTCCACAGGAGTAACATTTAGAAGAGTCTGCGGTTTGGGCCTCTCCTGGGAGCCCAGTGTTAGATTCCGATACACAACAGCGGGTTTACTGTAACCCTTGAACGATCACAATGTCGATGAAAAATAAAAGTTGCATCGGGACTCAACACAAAATTCACAATAGCTGTTGCTTTCCACGGGAGTAACATTTAGAAGAGTCTGCTGTTTGGACCTCTCCTGGGAGCCCATTGTTAGATTCCGATACACAACAGCGGGTTTACTGTAACCCTCGGACGTTCACATTGTCGATGAAAAATAAAAGTTGCATCGGGACTCAACACAAAATTCACAATAGCTGTTGCTTTCCACAGGAGTAACATTTAGAAGAGTCTGCTGTTTGGGCCTCTCCTGGGATCCCAGTGTTGGATTCCAATGGAGAACAGCAGGTATCCTGTAACCTTCGGATCTTCACATTGTCGATGAAACAAAAAATTGCATTGTGATTCAACACAAAATTCACAATGGCGGTTTCTGTCCACGGGAGTAACATTTATAAGAGACTGCTGTTTGTGCCTCACCTGGGAGCCCAGTGTTGGATTCCGATACTCAACAGCAGGTTTACTGTAACCCTTGGGACCTCACATTGTCGCTGAAACACAGAAATTGCATCAGGATTCAACACAAAATTCACTATGGCGGTTTCTGTCCACAGGAGTAACATTTAGTAGAGTCTGCTGTTTGGTCTCTCCTGGGAGCCCAGTGTTGGATTCCGATGCACAACAGCGGGTTTACTGTAAACATTGGACGTTTTCATTGTCGATGAAACAAAAAAATTGTATCTGGATTCAACACAAAATTCACAATGGCAGCTTCCCTCCACAGGAGAAAAATTTAGAAGAGTCTGCTGTTTGGGCCTCTACTGGGAGCCCAGTGTTAGATTCCGATGCACATCACATGGTTTACTGTAACCCTTGGACCTTCACATTGTCGATGAAACAAAGAGATTGCATCGGGATTCAACACAAGATTCACAATGGCTGTATCAGTCCACAAGAGTAACATTTAGAAACGTCTGCTGTTTGGGCCTCTCGTGGGAGCCCTGTGTTAGATTCCGATGCACAACAACCGGTTTAATGCAACCCTTGGATCTTCATATTGACGATGGAACCAAGAAATTGGATCGGGATTCAACACAAAATTCACAATGGAGGTTTCTGTCCACAGGAGTAACATGTAGGAGAATGTGTTTTTTGGGCCTCTCCTGGGAGCACAGTAATACATTCCGATGCACATCAGCGGGTCTACTGTAACCCTTCGACCTTCACATTATTGATGAAACAAAGAAATTGCATTGGGATTCAACACAAAATTCACAATTAGGGTTTCTGTCCACAGAAGTAACATTTAGAAGAGTCTACTGTTTGGGCCTCCCCTTGGAGCCCAATGTTAGTTTCCGATGGTGAACAGAAGGTTTACTGTAACCCTTGGACCTTCATATTGACGATGGAACTAAGAAATTGAATCGGGATTCAACACAAAATTCACAATGGAGGTGTCTGATCACAGGAGTAACATTTAGAAGAGTCTGCTGTTTGGGCCTCTCCTGGGAGCCCAGTGTTAGATTCCGATGCACGACAGCTGGTTTACTGTAATCCTTGGACCCTCACATTGTCGATGATACAAAGAAATTGCATCGGGATTCAACACAAAATTCACAATGGCGGTTTCTGTCCACAGGAGTAACATTTAGAAGAGTCTGGTGTTTGGGCGTCTCCTGGGAGCCTAGTGTTAGATACTGATCCACAACAGCAGGTTTACTGTAACCCTTGGACCTTCACATTGTCGATGAATTAAAGAAATTGCATCGGGACTCAACACAAAATTCACAATAGCTGTTGCTTTCCATGGGAGTAACATTTAGAAGAGTCTGCTGTTTCGACCTCTCCTGTGAGCCCATTGTTAGATTCCGATACACAATAGCGGGTTTACTGTAACCCTTGGACGTTCACATTGTCGATGAAACATAAAAGTTGCATCGGGACTCAACACAAAATTCACAATAGCTGTTGCTTTCCGCAGGAGTAACATTTAGAGGAGTCTGCTGTTTAGGCCTCTCCTGGGATCCCAGTGTTGGATTCCGATGGAGAACAGCAGGTATCCTGTAACCTTCGGATCTTCACATTGTCGATGAAACAAAAAAATTGCATTGTGATTCAACACAAAATTCACAATGGCGGTTTCTGACCACAGGAGTAACATTTATAAGAGACTGCTGTTTGTGCCTCTCCTGGGAGCCCAGTGTTAGATTCCGATACTCAACAGCAGGTTTACTGTAACCCTTGGGCCTTTACATTGTCGATGAAACAAGGGTATTGCATCGGGATTCAAAACAAAATTAACAATGGCGGTTTCTGTCGACAGGAGTAACAATTAGGAGAGTCTGCTGTTTGGTCCTCTCCTGGGAGTCCAGTGTTTGATTACGATGCAGAACAGCAGGATTACTGTAACCCTTGGACCTTCACATTGTCGATGATAAAAAATCGCATCGGCTTTCAACACAAACTTCACAAAGACGGTTTCCGTCGACAGGACTAACATTTAGAAGAGTCTCTTTTTTAACGTCTCCTGGGAGCCCAGTGTTAGATTCAAATAACCAACAGCAATTTTACTGTAGCTTTTGGACCTTCACATTGTAGATGAAACAAAGACGTTGCGTCGGGGTTAAACTCAAAAATTCACAATGGCGGTTTCTGTCCACAGGAGTAACATTTAGAAGAGTCTGCTGTTTGGGCCTATCCTTTGAGCCCAGTGTTAGATTCCGATGCACGACAGCAGGTTTACTGTAATCTTGTACCTTCAACTTGTCGATGAAAAAATGAAATTGCATTGGGATTCAACACAAAATTCACAATTGTGGTTTCTGTCCACAGGAGAATCATTTAGAAGAGTCTGCTGTTTGGGCCTATCCTGGGAGCCCAGTGTTAGATTCCGATGGAGAACAGCAGGTTCACTGTAAACCTTGGAGCTACACATTGTCGATGAAAGAAAGAAATTGCATCGGGATTCAACACAAAATTCACAATGGCGGTTTCGGTCCACTGGAGTGACATTTAGAACAGTCTGGTGTTTGGGCGTCTCCTGGGAGACTAGTGTTAGATACTGATCCACAATAGCAGGTTTACTGTAACCCTTGTACCTTCACATTGTCGATGAATTAAAGAAATTGCATCGGGATTCAACACAAAATTCACAATGGCGGTTTCTGTGCACAGGCGTAACATCTAGAAGAGTCTGCTGTTTGGGACTCTCCTGGGAGCCCAGTGTTCGATTCCGTTGCACAACAGCAGGTTTACTGTAACCCTTGTGCGTTGAAATTGTCGAGGAAACATTGATATTGCATCGGGATTCAACACGAAATTCACAATAGCGGTTTCTGTCCACAGGATTAACATTTAGAAGAGTCTGCTGTTTGGGCCTCTCCTGGGAGCCCAATGTTAGATTCCGATACACAACAGCGGGTTTACTGTAACCCTTGGACGTTCACATTGTCGATGAAACATAAAAGTTGCATCGGGACTCAACACAAAATTCACAACAGCTGTTGCTGTCCACAGGAGTAACATTTAGAAGAGTCTGCAGTTTGGGCCTCTCCTGGGAGCTCAGTGTTAGATTCCGATGCACGACAGCAGGTTTACCGTAATCTTGTACCTTCAACTTGTCGATGAAAAAATGAAATTGCATTGGGATTCAACACAAAATTCACAATTGCGGTTTCTGTCCACAGGAGTAACATTTAGAAGATTCTGCTGTTTGGGCCTCTCCTGGGAGCCCAGTGTTAGATTCCGATGCACAACAGCGGGTTTACTGTAACCCTTGGACCTTCACATTGCCGATGAAACAAAGAAATTGCCTTGGGATTCAACACAAAATCCACAATGGCAGTTTCTGTCCACAGGAGTAACATTTAGTAGAGTCTACATTTTGGGCCTGTCCTGGGAGCCCAGTGTTAGATTCCGATACACAACAGCGGGTTTACTATAACCCTCGGATCTTCTCATTGTCGATTAAACAAAGAAATTGCATTGTGATTCAACATAAAATTCACTATGGCAGTTACTATCCGCAGGAGTAACATTTGGAAGAGTCTGCTGTTTGGGCCTCACCTCGGAGCCCAGTGTTAGATTCCCAAACAAGACACCAGGTTTACTGTACCCTTGTACCTTCAAATTGTCGATGAAACAATGAATTTGCATTGGGTTTCAACACAACATCCACACTGGCCGTTTTTATTCACAGGAGTAACATTTAGAAGAGTATGCTGTTACGGTCTCTCCTGGGAGCCCAGTGTTAGATTCCGATGCACTACAGTAGGTTTCCTGTAACCATCGGATCACACATTGTTGATTAAACAAAGAAATTGCATTGTGATTCAACATAAAATTCACTATGGCGGTTTCTGTCCGCCGGAGTAACATTTAGAAGAGTCTGCTGTTTGTGCCTCTCCTGGGAGCCCTGTGTTAGATTCCGATGCCCAACTGCAGGTTTACTGTAACCCTCGGACTTTCACATTGTCCTTGAAACAAAGAAATTGCATCGGGATTCAACACAAAATTCACAATGGCGGTTTCTGTCTACAGGAATAAGATTTAGAAGGGTCTGCTGTTTGGGCGTCTCCTGGGATCCCAGTGTTAGATTTCGATGCACAACAGCAGGTTTACTGTAAACGTTGGAGCTTCACATTGGCGATTAAACAAAGAAATTTCATCGGGATTCAACACAAAATTCACAATGGCGGTTTGTGTCCACAGGAGTAACATCTAGAAGAGTCTACTGTTTGGGCCTCTCCTGGGAGCCCAGTGTAAATTCCGATGCACAACAGCAGGTTTACTGTAACGCTTGGACCTTCACATTGTCTGTGAAACAAAGAAAATGCATCGGGATTCAACACAAAATTCACAATGGCGGTTTGTGTCCACAGGACTAACATCTAGACGAGTCTACTGTTTGGGCCTCTCATGGGAGCCCCGTGTTAAATTCCGATGCACAACAGCAGGTTTACTGTAAGCCTTGGACCTTCACATTGTCTGTGAAACAAAGAAAATGCATCGAGATTCAACGCAAAATTCACAATGGCGGTTCTTGTCCACAGGAGTAACATTTACAAGTGTCTGCTGTTTCGGCCTCTCCTGGGAGCCCATAGTTAGATTCCGATGCACAACAGCAGGTTTACTGCAACCCTTGGACCTTCAAATTGTCGATGAATCAAAGAAATTGCATCGGGATTCATCACTAAATTCACAATGGCGGTTTCTGTCCACAGGAGTAACGTTGAGAACAATTTGTTTTTTCGACATATCCCGGGAGCCCAGTGTTAGATTCCCATCCACAACAGCAGGTTTACTGAAACATTTGAAGCTTCACATTATCGATGAAACAAAGAAATTGCGTCGGGATTCAACACAAAATTCACAATGGCGGTTTCTGTCCACAGGAGTAACATTTAAAAGAGTCTGCTATTTGGGCCTCTCCTGGGAGCCCAGTGTTAGATTGCGATGCACAACAGCAGGTTCACTGTAAGCCTTGGATCTTCAAATTGTCGATGAAACGTAAAAATTGCATCGGCATTCAACAAAACATTGACAATGGCGGTTTTGTCCACAGGAATAACATTTAGAAGATCCTGTTTTTGGGGCCTCTCCTGGGAGCCCAGTGTTAGGTTCCGATGCACAACAGCAGGTTTACTGTGACCCTTGGACTTTCACATTGTCGATGAAACAAAGAAATTGCATCGGGATCAAAAAAAAACTTCACAATGGTGGTTTCGGTCCACAGGAGTAACATTTAGAAGAGTCTGCTCTTTGGGCTTCTCCTGGGAGCCCATAGTTAGATTCCGATGCACAACAGCAGGTTTACTGTAACCCTTGGACCTTCAAATTGTCGATGAAACAAAGAAATTGCATCGGGATTCATCACTAAATTCACAATGGCGGTTTCTGCCCACAGGAGTAACATTGAGAAGAGTTTGTTCTTTCGACATATCTCGGGAGCCCAGTGTTAGATTCCCATCCACAACAGCAGGTGTACTGTAACATTTGGAGCTTCACATTATCGATGAAACAAAGAAATTGCGTCGGGATTCAACACAAAATTCACAATGGCGGTTTCTGTCCACAGCGGTAACATTTAAAAGAGTCTGCTGTTTGGACCACTCCTGGGAGCCCAGTGTTAGATTCCGATGCACAACAGCGGGATTACTGCAACCCTTGGACGTTCACATAGTCGATAAAATATAGAAATTGCATCGGGATCCAACACAAAATTCACAATGGCGGATTCTGTCCACAGGAGTAACATTTAGAAGAGTCTGCCGTTAGGCCTCTCCTGGGAGCCCTGTGTTAGATTCCGATGCACATCAGCAGGTTTACTGTAACCCTTGGATCTTCAAATTGTCGATGAAACGTAAAAATTGCATCGGCATTCAACAAAACATTGAGAATGGCGCTTTCTGTCTACAGGAATAACATTTAGAAGATCCTGTTTTACGGGCCTCTCCTGGGAGCCCAGTATTAGATTGCGATGCACAACAGCAGGTTTACTGTAAACCTTTGAGCCTCACATTGTCGATGAAACAAAGAAATTGCATCGGGATTCACCACAAAATTCACAATGGCGGTTTCTGTCCACAGTAGTAACATATAGAAGAGTCTGCTGTTTGGGCATCTCCTGGGATCCCAGTGTTAGGTTTCGATGCACAACAGCATGTTTTCTGTAAACGTTGGAGCTTCACATTGTCGATGAAACAAAGAAATTTCATCGGGATTCAACACAAAATTCACAATTGCGATTCCTGTTCGCACGAGTAGAGTTTAGAAGAGCCTGCTTATTGGTCCTCTCCTTGTAGCCCAGTGTTAAATTCTGATGCACAACAGCAGGTTTACTGTAAACCTCGGTTCTTCACATTGTTGATGAAACAAAGAAATTGCATCGGGATTCAACACAAAATTCACAATGGCGGTTTGTGTCCACAGGAGTAACATCAAGAAGAGTCTACTGTTTGGGCCTCTCCTATGAGCCCAGTGTTAAATTCAAATGCACAACAGCAGGTTTACTGTAACCCTTGGACCTTCACATTGTCTGTGAAACAAAGAAAATGCATCGGGATTCAACACAAAATTAACAATGGCGGTTCTTGTCCACAGGAGTAACATTTAGAAGTGTCTGCTGTTTGGGCCTCTCCTGGGAGCCCAGTGTTAGATTCCGATGCACAACAGCAGGTTTACTGTAACCCTTGGACCTTTATTTTGACGATGGAACAAACAAATTGCATCAGGATTCAACTCAAAATGTACAAAGGAGGTTTCTGTCCACAGGAGTAACATTTAGATAAGTCTGCTGTTTGGGCCACTCCTGGGAGCCCAGTGTTTGATTCCGATGCACAACAGCAAGTTTACTGTAAACCTTGGAGCTTCACAATGTCAATGAAACAAAGAAATTGCATCGGGATTCAACACAAAATTCACAATGGCGGTTTCTGTCCACAGGAGTAACATTTAGAAGGGTCTGCAGTTTGGGCCTCTCCTGGGAGCCCTGTGTTAGATTCCGATGCACAACAGCAGGTTTAATGTAACCCTTGGATCTTCTAATTGTCGTTGAAACTTAAAAATTGCATCGGGATTGAACACAAAATTCACAATGGCTTTTGTATCCGCAGGAGTAACATTTAGAATAGGCAGCTGCTTGGGCCTCTCCTGGGAGCCCAGTGTTACATTCCGATGCACAACAGCAGGTTTACTGTAACCCTTGGATCTTCAAATTGTCGATGAAACGTAAAAATTGCATCGGCATTCAACAAAACATTGACAATTGCGATTTCTGTCAACAGAAATAACATTTAGAAGAGCCTGTTTTTTGGGATACTCCTGGGAGCCCAGTGTTAGATTCCGATGCACAACAGCAGGTTTATTGTAAACCTTTGAGCCTCACATTGTCGATGTAACAAAGAAATTGCATCGGCATTCAACACAAAATTCTCAATGGCAGTTTCTGTCCACAGGATTAACATTTGGTAGAGTCTGCTGATTGGGCCTCTCCTGGGAGCCCAGTGTTAGATTCAATGCGCAACAGCGGGTTTACTGTAACCCTCGGACTTTCACATTGTCGGTGAAACATAGAAATTGCATCGGGATTCAATTCAAAATTCACTATGGCGGTTTCTGTCCACAGGAGTAACATTTAGAACAGTCTGTTGTTTGGGCCTCTCCTGGGAGCCCAGTGTTTGATTCCGATGCACAACAGCAAGTTTTCTTTAAGCCCTTGAGCTTCACATTGTCGATGAAACAAAGAAATTGCATCGGGATTCAACACAAAATTCACAATGGCAGTTTCTGTCCACAGGAATAACATTTTGTAGAGTATGCTGGTTGGGCCTCTCCTGGGAGCCCAGTGTTAGATTCCGATGCACAACAGCAGGTTTACTGTAATCCTTGGATCTTCAAATTGTCGATGAAACGTAATAATTGCATCGGCATTCAACAAACCCTTGACAATAGCGGTTTCTGTCCGCAGGAATAACATTTAGAAGAGTCTGTTTTTTTGGCCTCTCCTGGGAGCCCAATGTTAGATTCCGATGTACAGCAGCAGGTTTACTGTAAACCTTTGAGTCTCAAAGTGTCGATGAAACAAAGAAATTGCATCGGGATTCAACACAAAATTCACATTGACGGTTTCTGTCCACAGGTGTTAACATTTAGAAGAGTCTGATGTTTGGGCCTCTCCTGGGTGCCCAGTGTTAGATTCCGATGCACAACAGCATGTTTACTGTAACCCTTGGACCTTCACATTGTCGATGAAACAAAGATATTGCATCGGGACTCAACAAAAAATTCCCAATTGCGGTTTCGGTCCACGGGAATAACATTTAGAAGAGTCTGCTGTTTGGGCCTCTTCTGGGAGCCCAGTGTTAGATTCCGATCCACAACAGCAGTTTTCCTGTAACCCTTGGTCCTTCACATTGTCGAAGAACCAAAAAAATAGCATCGGGATTCAACACAAAATTCACAATGGAGGTTTCTGTCCACAGGAGTAATATTTAGAAGAGTCTGCTGTTTGGGAATCTCCTGGGAGCCCAGTGTTAGATTCCGATGCACAACAGCAGGTTTACTGTAAACCTTGGAGCTTCACATTGTCGATGAAACAACGAAATTGCATCGGGATTCAACACAAAATTCACAATGGCGGTTTGTGTCCACAGGAGTAACATTTAGAAGAGTCTACTGTTTGGGAATCTCCTGGGAGCCCAGTGTTAGATTCCGATGCACAACAGGAGGTTTACTGTAAACCTTGGGGCTTCACATTGTCGATGAAACAAAGAAATTGCATCGAGATTCATCACAAACTTCACAATGGCGGTTTGTGTCCACAGGAGTAACATCTAGAAGAGTCTACTGTTTGGGCCTCTCCTGGGAGCCCAGTGTTAGATTCTTATTCACAACAGCAGGTTTACTGTGACTCTTGGATTTTCACATTGTCGATGAAATAAGGAAATTGCATCGGGATTCAACACAAATTTCGCAATGGCGGTTTTTGTGCACAGGAGTAACATTTAGAAGAGCTTGATCTTTCGACATCTCCTGGGAGTTCAGTGTTAGATTCCCATCCACAACAGCAAGTTTACTGAAACCCTTTGAATTTGACATTATCGATGAAACAAAGAAATTGCATCGGGATTCAACACAAAATTCACAATGGCGGTTTCTGTCCACAGTAGTAACATTTAGAAGAGTCTGCTGTTCGGGCCTATCCTGGGAGCCCAGTGTTATATTCAGATGCACAACAGTAGATTTACTGTAAACCTTGGCGCTGCACATTGTCAATGAAACAAAGAAATTGCATCGGGATTCAACGCAAAATTCGCAATGGCGGTTTTTGTGCACAGGAGTAACATTTAGAAGAGCTTGATCTTTCGACATCTCCCGGGAGCCCAGTGTTAGATTCCCATCCACAACAGCAGGTTTACAGAAACCTTTGGAGCTTCACATTCTCGATGAAACAAAGAAATTGTGCCGGGATTCAACACAAAATTCACAATGGTGGTTTCTGTCCACAGGAGTAACATTTAGAAGAGTCTTCTCTTTGGGCCTCTCCTGGAAGCCCAGTGTTAGATTGCGATGCACAACAGCAGGTTTACTGTAACCCTTTGATCTTCAAATTGTCGATGAAACGTAAAAATTGCGTCGGGATTCAACAAAAAATTGACAATGGTGGTTTCTGTCCACAGGAATAACGTTTAGAAGAATCTGTTTTTTTTGGCTCTCCTCGGAGCCCGGTGTTAGATTCCGATGCACAACACCAGGTTTACTGTAATCCTTAGAGCCTCACATTGTCGACGAAACAAAGAAATTGCATCGGGATTCAACGCAAAATTCACAATGGCGGTTTCTGTCCACAGGAATAGTACTTGGTAGAGTCTGCTGTTTGGGCCTCTCCTGGGAACCCAGTGTTAGATTCCGATGCACAACAGCAGGTTAACTGTAACCCTTGGACCTTCACATTGTAGGTGAAACAAAGATATTGCATCGGGATTCATCACAAAATTCGCAATGGCGGTTTCTGTCCACAGTAGTAACATTTAGAAGAGTCTGCTGTTTGGGCCTCTCCTGGGAGCCCAGTGTTAGATTCCGATGCACTACAGCAGGTTTTCTGTAAACCTTTGAGCCTCACATTGTCGATGAAACAAAGAAATTGCATCGGGATTCAACACAAAATTCACAATGGCGGTTTCTGTCCACAGTAGTAACATTTAGAAGAGTCTGCTGTTTGGGCCTCTCCTGGGAGCCCAGTGTTATATTCAGATGCACAACAGTAGGTTTACTGTAAACCTTGGCGCTGCACATTGTCGATGAAACAAAGAAATTGCATCGGGATTCAACACAAAGTTCGCAATGGCGGTTTTTGTGCACAGGAGTAACATTTAGAAGAGCTTGATCTTTCGACATCTCCCGGGAGTTCAGTGTTAGATTCCCATCCACAACAGCAAGTTTACTGAAACCCTTTGAATTTCACATTATCGATGAAACAAAGAAATTGCATCGGGTTTCAAAACAAAATTCACGATAGCGGTTTCTGTCCACGGGAGTAATATTTAGAAGAGTCTGCTGTTTAGGTCTCTCCTGGGAGCCCAGTGTTAGATTCCAATGCACAACAGCAAGTTTACTATACCCCTTGGACCTTCACATTGTCCATGAAACAAAGAAAATGCATCGCGAATCAACACTAAATTAACAATGGCGGTTTATGTAAACAGGAGTAACATTTAGAAGAGCCTGCTGTTTGGGTCTCTCCTGGGAGCCCAGTGTTAGTTTCCGATGCACAACAGCATGTTTACTGTAAACCTTGGTTATTCATATTGGCGATGGAACAAAGAAATGGCATCGGGATTAAAGTCAAAATTCACAATGGAGGTTTCAGTCCACAGGAGTAACATTTAGAAGAATCTGTTATTTGGGCCTCTCCTGGGAGCCCAGTGGTACACTCCGATGCACAACAGCTGGTTAACTGTAACCCTTGGACCTTAACATTATCGATGAAACAAAGAAATTGCATTGTGATTCAACACAAAATTCTTAATTAGTGTTTCTGTCGACAGGAGTAACATTATGATGAGTCTGTTTTTTGGGCCTCTCCTGGGAACCCAGTGTTAGATTCTGATGCACAACACCAGGTTTACTGTAACCCTTGGAAATTCACATTGTCGATGAAACAAAGAAATTGCATCGGGATTCAACACAAAATTCACAATGGCGGTTTCTGTCCACAGGAGAAACATTTAGAAGAGTTTGCTGTTTGGGCCTCTCCTGGGAGCCCAGTGTTATATTCAGATGCACAACAGTAGGTTTACTGTAAACCTTGGAGCTGCACATTGTCGATGAAACAAAGAAATTGCATCGGGATTCAACACAAAATTCACAATGGCGGTTTCGGTCCACAGGATTAACATTTAGAAGAGTCTGCTACTTGGGACTCTACTGGGAACCCAGTGTTTGATTCCGATGCACAACAGTGGGTTTACTGTATACCTTGGTGCTTCACATTGTCGATGAAACAAAGAAATTGCATCGGGATTCAACACAAAATTCACAATGGCGGTTTCTGTCCACAGGAGTAACATTTACATGAGTCTGCTGTTGGGGCCTCTCCTGGGAGCCCAGTGTTAGATTCCGATGCACAACAGCTGGTTTTCTGTAACCCTTGGACCTTCACATGGTCGATGAAACAAGGAAATTGCATCGGGACTTAACAAAATATTCACAGTTGTGGTTTCTGTCCACAGGAGCAACCTTTAGAGGAGTCTGCTCTTTGGGGTTCTCCTGGGAGCCCAGTGTTAGATTCCAATGCACAACAGCAAGTTTACTGTAACCCTTGGACCTTCACATTGTCGATGAAACAAAGAAATTGCATCGGGATTCATCACAAAATTCACAATGCCGCTTTCTGTCCACAGGAGTAACATTTAGAAGAGTCTGCTGTTTCGGCCTTTACTGGGAGCCCAGTGTTAGATTCCGATGTTCAACAGCAGGTTTACTGCAACCCTGGGACGCTTACATTGTCGATGAAACAAAGAAATTGCATCGGGATTCAACACAAAATTCACAATTGCGGTATCTATCCACAAGGGTAGCATTTACAAGAGTCTGCTGTTTGGGCCTCTCCTGGGAGCCCAGTGTTGGAATCCGATGCACAACACCAGGTTTACTGTAGACCTTGGAGCTTCACATTGTCGATGAAACTAAGAAATTGCACCGGGATTCAACACAAAAATCACAATGGCGGTTTCCGTCTAAAGGAGTAACATTTAGAAGAGTCTGCTGTTGGGGCCCCTCCTGGGTGCCCAGCGTTAGATTCCAATGCACAACAGCAGGTTTACTGTAACCCTTGGACCTTCACATTGTCGATGAAACAAAGAAATTGCATCGGGATTCAACACAAAATTCACAATGGCGGTTTCTGTCGACAGGAGTAACGTTTAGTAGAGTCTGCTGTTTGTTCCTCTCCTGGGAGCCCAGTGATAGATTCCGATGTACAACAGCAGGTTTACTGTAACCCTTGGGTCTTCACAATGTCGATTAAACAAAGAAATTGCATCGGGATTCAACACAAAATTCAGAATGGCGGTTTTTGTCCACAGGAGTAACATTTAGAACAGTCTGCTGTTTGGGCCTCTTTTGGGAGCCCAGTGTTAGATTCCGATGCACAACAGCAGGTTTACTGTAACCCTTGGACCTTCACATTGTCGATGAAACAAAGAAATTGCATCGGGATTTAACAAAATATTCACAATGGTGGTTTCTTTCCACAGGAGTAACATTTAGAGGAGTCTGCTGTTTGGGCTTCTCCTGGGAGCCCAGTGTTCGATTCCGATGCACAACAGCAGGTTTACTGTAAACCTTGGAGCCTCACATTGTCGATGAAACAAATAAATTGCATCGGGATTCAACACAAAATTCACAATGGCAGTTTCTGTCCACAGGAATAACATTTTGTAGAGTATGCTGGTTGGGCCTCTCCTGGGAGCCCAGTGTTAGATTCGATGCATAACAGGAAGGTTTACTGTAACCCTTGGACTTTCACATTGTCTGTGAAACATAGAAATTGTATCGGGATTCAACAAAAAATTCACAATGGCGGTTTCTGTCCACAGGAATAACATTTAGAAGGGTCTGCTGTTTGGGCCTCTCCTGGGAGCCCAGTGTTAGATTGCGATGCACAACAGCAGGTTCACTGTAACCCTTAGATCTTCAAATTGTCGATGAAACGTAAAAATTGCATCGGCATTCAACAAAACATTGACAATGGCGGTTTCCTTCCACAGGAATAACATTTAGTAGAGTCTATTTTTTGGGCCTCTCCTGGGAGCCCAGTGTTAGATTCCGATGCACAACAGCAGGTTTACTGTAAACCTTTGAGCCTCACATTGTCGATGAAACAAAGAAATTGCATCGGGATTCAATTCAAAAATCACACTGGCGGTTTCTGTCCACAGTAGTAACATTTAGAAGAGTCTGCTGTTTGGGCTTCTCCTGGGAGCCCATTGTTAGATTCCTATGCACAACAGCAGGTTTACTGCAACCCTTGGACGTTTACATTGTCGATAAACTATAAAAATTGCATCGGGATTCAACAAAAAATTCACAATGGCGGTTTCTGTCCACAGGAGTAACATTTAGAATAGGCTGCTGTTTGGGCCTCTCCTGGGATCCCAGTGTTAGATTTCGATGCACAACAGCAGGTTTACTGTAATCGTTGGAGCTTCACATTGTCGATGAAACAAAGAAATTTCATCGGGATTCATCACTAAATTCACAATGGCTGTTTCTGCCCATAGGAGTAACATTGACAAGAGTTTGTTTTTTCGACATATCCCGGGAGTCCTGCGTTAGATTCCCATCCACCACAGCAGGTTTACTGTAACCCTTGGACCTTCAAATTGTCGATGAAACAAAGAAATTGCATCGTGATTCAATGCAAAATTCACAATGGCAGTTTCTGTCCACAGGAGTAACCCTTAGAAGAGTCTGCTGTTTGGGCCTCTCCTGGGAGCCATTGGCTACCCTATGAGTGTCATAGTGATTCCTGCTAGTTGCTCACCCAAATACACATTTTTTTGATACTTTGGCCAGTCTGCCTCAAGTGACACCCCACTAGCTGTGTATCTTATGAGAAGCTTCGTTACCTTTGCAAGCGGTTTCTTGAAGTTGGTGATGTGATTATGTTGGTGACGAGGCATTGGCTACCTTAAGAGAGTCATAGTGCTTTCTGCCAGTTGCTCACCCAAATACACATTTTGAGATACTGTGGCGTCTGCCTGAAGCGATACGCCACTAGTTGTGTATCTTAAGAGAAACATCGTTACTCTTGCCAGCGGTTTCTTGACTTTGAAGATGTGATTATACTGGTGACGAGATATTGGTTACCCTAAGAGAGTCACAGTGTTTCGTGCCAGATGCTCACCCAAATACACATTTTTTAGATACTGTTTCCAGTGTGCCTGAAGCAATACGCCACTAGTTGTGTATCTTAAGAGAAACATCGTTACTTTTGCCAGGGGTTTATAGAAGTTGCTGATTTGATTCTGCTGGTGACGAGGCATTGGCTACCTCAAGAGAGTCATAGAGATTCCTGCCAGTTCTTCACCCAAATAAACATTTTTTAGATACTCATTCCAGTCTGCCTGATAGCTACGCCACTAGTTGTGTATCTTAAGAGTCATTGTAACTTTTGCCAGGGGTTTCTTGAAGTTGCTGATGTGATTATGCTGGTGACGAGGCATTGGCTACCCTATGAGTGTCATAGTGATTCCTGCTAGTTGCTCACCCAAATACACATTTTTTTGATACTTTGGCCAGTCTGCCTCAAGTGACACCCCACTAGCTGTGTATCTTATGAGAAGCTTCGTTACCTTTGCAAGCGGTTTCTTGAAGTTGGTGATGCGATTATGTTGGTGACGAGGCATTGGCTACCTTAAGAGAGTCATAGTGCTTTCTGCCAGTTGCTCACACAAATACAAATTTTGAGATACTGTGGCCAGTCTGCCTGAAGCGATACGCCACTAGTTGTGTATCTTAAGAGAAACATCGTTACTCTTGCCAGCGGTTTCTTGACTTTGAAGATGTGATTATACTGGTGACTAGATATTGGCTACCCTAAGAGAGTCACAGTGTTTCCTGCCAGTTGCTCACCCAAATACACATTTTTTAGATACTGTTTCCAGTGTGCCTGAAGCGATACGCCACTAGTTGTGTATCTTAAGAGAAACATCGTTACTTTTGAAAGGGGTTTCTAGAAGTTGCTGATTTGATTCTGCTGGTGACGAAGCATTGGCTACCTCAAGAGAGTCATAGAGATTCCTGTCAGTTCTTCACCCAAATACACATTTTTTAGATATTCTTTCCAGTCTGCCTGATAGCTACGCCACTAGTTGTGTATCTTAAGAGTCATTGTAACTTTTGCCAGGGGTTTCTTGAAGTTGCTGATGTGATTATGCTGGTGACGAGGCATTGGCTACCCTATGAGTGTCATAGTGATTCCTGCTAGTTGCTCACCCAAATACACATTTTTTTGATACTTTGGCCAGTCTGCCTCAAGTGACACCCCACTAGCTGTGTATCTTATGAGAAGCTTCGTTACCTTTGCAAGCGGTTTCTTGAAGTTGGTGATGCGATTATGTTGGTGACGAGGCATTGACTACCTTAAGACAGTCATAGTGCTTTCTGCCAGTTGCTCACCCAAATACACATTTTGAGATACTGTGGCCAGTCTGCCTGAAGCGATACGCCACTAGTTGTGTATCTTAAGAGAAACATCGTTACTCTTGCCAGTGGTTTCTTGACTTTCAAGATGTGATTATACTGGTGACGAGATATTGGTTACCCTAAGAGAGTCACAGTGTTTCGTGCCAGTTGCTCACCCAAATACACATTTTTTAGATACTGTTTCCAGTGTGCCTGAAGCGATACGCCACTAGTTGAGTATCTTAAGAGAAACATCGTTACTTTTGCCAGGGGTTTATAGAAGTTGCTGATTTGATTCTGCTGGTGACGAGGCATTGGCTACCTCAAGAGAGTCATAGAGATTCCTGCCAGTTCTTCACCCAAATACACATTTTTTAGATACTCATTCCAGTCTGCCTGATAGCTACGCCACTAGTTGTGCATCTTAAGAGTCATTGTAACTTTTGCCAGGGGTTTCTTGAAGTTGCTGATGTGATTATGCTGGTGACGAGGCATTGGCTATCCTATGAGTGTCATAGTGATTCCTGCTAGTTGCTCACCCAAATACACATTTTTTTGATACTTTGGCCAGTCTGCCTCAAGTGACACCCCACTAGCTGTGTATCTTATGAGAAGCTTCGTTACCTTTGCAAGCGGTTTCTTGAAGTTGGTGATGTGATTATGTTGGTGACGAGGCATTGGCTACCTTAAGAGAGTCATAGTGCTTTCTGCCAGTTGCTCACACAAATACAAATTTTGAGATACTGTGGCCAGTCTGCCTGAAGCGATACGCCACTAGTTGTGTATCTTAAGAGAAACATCGTTACTCTTGCCAGCGGTTTCTTGACTTTGAAGATGTGATTATACTGGTGACTAGATATTGGCTACCCTAAGAGAGTCACAGTGTTTCCTGCCAGTTGCTCACCCAAATACACATTTTTTAGATACTGTTTCCAGTGTGCCTGAAGCGATACGCCACTAGTTGTGTATCTTAAGAGAAACATCGTTACTTTTGAAAGGGGTTTCTAGAAGTTGCTGATTTGATTCTGCTGGTGACGAAGCATTGGCTACCTCAAGAGAGTCATAGAGATTCCTGTCAGTTCTTCACCCAAATACACATTTTTTAGATATTCTTTCCAGTCTGCCTGATAGCTACGCCACTAGTTGTGTATCTTAAGAGTCATTGTAACTTTTGCCAGGGGTTTCTTGAAGTTGCTGATGTGATTATGCTGGTGACGAGGCATTGGCTACCCTATGAGTGTCATAGTGATTCCTGCTAGTTGCTCACCCAAATACACATTTTTTTGATACTTTGGCCAGTCTGCCTCAAGTGACACCCCACTAGCTGTGTATCTTATGAGAAGCTTCGTTACCTTTGCAAGCGGTTTCTTGAAGTTGGTGATGTGATTATGTTGGTGACGAGGCATTGGCTACCTTAAGAGAGTCATAGTGCTTTCTGCCAGTTGCTCACACAAATACAAATTTTGAGATACTGTGGCCAGTCTGCCTGAAGCGATACGCCACTAGTTGTGTATCTTAAGAGAAACATCGTTACTCTTGCCAGCGGTTTCTTGACTTTGAAGATGTGATTATACTGGTGACTAGATATTGGCTACCCTAAGAGAGTCACAGTGTTTCCTGCCAGTTGCTCACCCAAATACACATTTTTTAGATACTGTTTCCAGTGTGCCTGAAGCGATACGCCACTAGTTGTGTATCTTAAGAGAAACATCGTTACTTTTGAAAGGGGTTTCTAGAAGTTGCTGATTTGATTCTGCTGGTGACGAAGCATTGGCTACCTCAAGAGAGTCATAGAGATTCCTGTCAGTTCTTCACCCAAATACACATTTTTTAGATATTCTTTCCAGTCTGCCTGATAGCTACGCCACTAGTTGTGTATCTTAAGAGTCATTGTAACTTTTGCCAGGGGTTTCTTGAAGTTGCTGATGTGATTATGCTGGTGACGAGGCATTGGCTACCCTATGAGTGTCATAGTGATTCCTGCTAGTTGCTCACCCAAATACACATTTTTTTGATACTTTGGCCAGTCTGCCTCAAGTGACACCCCACTAGCTGTGTATCTTATGAGAAGCTTCGTTACCTTTGCAAGCGGTTTCTTGAAGTTGGTGATGCGATTATGTTGGTGACGAGGCATTGACTACCTTAAGACAGTCATAGTGCTTTCTGCCAGTTGCTCACCCAAATACACATTTTGAGATACTGTGGCCAGTCTGCCTGAAGCGATACGCCACTAGTTGTGTATCTTAAGAGAAACATCTTTACTCTTGCCAGTGGTTTCTTGACTTTCAAGATGTGATTATACTGGTGACGAGATATTGGCTACCCTAAGAGAGTCACAGTGTTTCCTGCCAGTTGCTCACCCAAATACACATTTTTTAGATACTGTTTCCAGTGTGCCTGAAGCGATACGCCACTAGTTGTGTATCTGAAGAGAAACATCGTTACTTTTGAAAGGGGTTTCTAGAAGTTGCTGATTTGATTCTGCTGGTGACGAAGCATTGGCTACCTCAAGAGAGTCATAGAGATTCCTGTCAGTTCTTCACCCAAATACACATTTTTTAGATATTCTTTCCAGTCTGCCTGATAGCTACGCCACTAGTTGTGTATCTTAAGAGTCATTGTAACTTTTGCCAGGGGTTTCTTGAAGTTGCTGATGTGATTATGCTGGTGACGAGGCATTGGCTACCCTATGAGTGTCATAGTGATTCCTGCTAGTTGCTCACCCAAATACACATTTTTTTGATACTTTGGCCAGTCTGCCTCAAGTGACACCCCACTAGCTGTGTATCTTATGAGAAGCTTCGTTACCTTTGCAAGCGGTTTCTTGAAGTTGGTGATGTGATTATGTTGGTGACGAGGCATTGGCTACCTTAAGAGAGTCATAGTGCTTTCTGCCAGTTGCTCACACAAATACAAATTTTGAGATACTGTGGCCAGTCTGCCTGAAGCGATACGCCACTAGTTGTGTATCTTAAGAGAAACATCGTTACTCTTGCCAGCGGTTTCTTGACTTTGAAGATGTGATTATACTGGTGACTAGATATTGGCTACCCTAAGAGAGTCACAGTGTTTCCTGCCAGTTGCTCACCCAAATACACATTTTTTAGATACTGTTTCCAGTGTGCCTGAAGCGATACGCCACTAGTTGTGTATCTTAAGAGAAACATCGTTACTTTTGAAAGGGGTTTCTAGAAGTTGCTGATTTGATTCTGCTGGTGACGAAGCATTGGCTACCTCAAGAGAGTCATAGAGATTCCTGTCAGTTCTTCACCCAAATACACATTTTTTAGATATTCTTTCCAGTCTGCCTGATAGCTACGCCACTAGTTGTGTATCTTAAGAGTCATTGTAACTTTTGCCAGGGGTTTCTTGAAGTTGCTGATGTGATTATGCTGGTGACGAGGCATTGGCTACCCTATGAGTGTCATAGTGATTCCTGCTAGTTGCTCACCCAAATACACATTTTTTTGATACTTTGGCCAGTCTGCCTCAAGTGACACCCCACTAGCTGTGTATCTTATGAGAAGCTTCGTTACCTTTGCAAGCGGTTTCTTGAAGTTGGTGATGTGATTATGTTGGTGACGAGGCATTGGCTACCTTAAGAGAGTCATAGTGCTTTCTGCCAGTTGCTCACACAAATACAAATTTTGAGATACTGTGGCCAGTCTGCCTGAAGCGATACGCCACTAGTTGTGTATCTTAAGAGAAACATCGTTACTCTTGCCAGCGGTTTCTTGACTTTGAAGATGTGATTATACTGGTGACTAGATATTGGCTACCCTAAGAGAGTCACAGTGTTTCCTGCCAGTTGCTCACCCAAATACACATTTTTTAGATACTGTTTCCAGTGTGCCTGAAGCGATACGCCACTAGTTGTGTATCTTAAGAGAAACATCGTTACTTTTGAAAGGGGTTTCTAGAAGTTGCTGATTTGATTCTGCTGGTGACGAAGCATTGGCTACCTCAAGAGAGACATAGAGATTCCTGTCAGTTCTTCACCCAAATACACATTTTTTAGATATTCTTTCCAGTCTGCCTGATAGCTACGCCACTAGTTGTGTATCTTAAGAGTCATTGTAACTTTTGCCAGGGGTTTCTTGAAGTTGCTGATGTGATTATGCTGGTGACGAGGCATTGGCTACCCTATGAGTGTCATAGTGATTCCTGCTAGTTGCTCACCCAAATACACATTTTTTTGATACTTTGGCCAGTCTGCCTCAAGTGACACCCCACTAGCTGTGTATCTTATGAGAAGCTTCGTTACCTTTGCAAGCGGTTTCTTGAAGTTGGTGATGCGATTATGTTGGTGACGAGGCATTGACTACCTTAAGACAGTCATAGTGCTTTCTGCCAGTTGCTCACCCAAATACACATTTTGAGATACTGTGGCCAGTCTGCCTGAAGCGATACGCCACTAGTTGTGTATCTTAAGAGAAACATCTTTACTCTTGCCAGTGGTTTCTTGACTTTCAAGATGTGATTATACTGGTGACGAGATATTGGCTACCCTAAGAGAGTCACAGTGTTTCCTGCCAGTTGCTCACCCAAATACACATTTTTTAGATACTGTTTCCAGTGTGCCTGAAGCGATACGCCACTAGTTGTGTATCTGAAGAGAAACATCGTTACTTTTGAAAGGGGTTTCTAGAAGTTGCTGATTTGATTCTGCTGGTGACGAAGCATTGGCTACCTCAAGAGAGTCATAGAGATTCCTGTCAGTTCTTCACCCAAATACACATTTTTTAGATATTCTTTCCAGTCTGCCTGATAGCTACGCCACTAGTTGTGTATCTTAAGAGTCATTGTAACTTTTGCCAGGGGTTTCTTGAAGTTGCTGATGTGATTATGCTGGTGACGAGGCATTGGCTACCCTATGAGTGTCATAGTGATTCCTGCTAGTTGCTCACCCAAATACACATTTTTTTGATACTTTGGCCAGTCTGCCTCAAGTGACACCCCACTAGCTGTGTATCTTATGAGAAGCTTCGTTACCTTTGCAAGCGGTTTCTTGAAGTTGGTGATGTGATTATGTTGGTGACGAGGCATTGGCTACCTTAAGAGAGTCATAGTGCTTTCTGCCAGTTGCTCACACAAATACAAATTTTGAGATACTGTGGCCAGTCTGCCTGAAGCGATACGCCACTAGTTGTGTATCTTAAGAGAAACATCGTTACTCTTGCCAGCGGTTTCTTGACTTTGAAGATGTGATTATACTGGTGACTAGATATTGGCTACCCTAAGAGAGTCACAGTGTTTCCTGCCAGTTGCTCACCCAAATACACATTTTTTAGATACTGTTTCCAGTGTGCCTGAAGCGATACGCCACTAGTTGTGTATCTTAAGAGAAACATCGTTACTTTTGAAAGGGGTTTCTAGAAGTTGCTGATTTGATTCTGCTGGTGACGAAGCATTGGCTACCTCAAGAGAGTCATAGAGATTCCTGTCAGTTCTTCACCCAAATACACATTTTTTAGATATTCTTTCCAGTCTGCCTGATAGCTACGCCACTAGTTGTGTATCTTAAGAGTCATTGTAACTTTTGCCAGGGGTTTCTTGAAGTTGCTGATGTGATTATGCTGGTGACGAGGCATTGGCTACCCTATGAGTGTCATAGTGATTCCTGCTAGTTGCTCACCCAAATACACATTTTTTTGATACTTTGGCCAGTCTGCCTCAAGTGACACCCCACTAGCTGTGTATCTTATGAGAAGCTTCGTTACCTTTGCAAGCGGTTTCTTGAAGTTGGTGATGCGATTATGTTGGTGACGAGGCATTGACTACCTTAAGACAGTCATAGTGCTTTCTGCCAGTTGCTCACCCAAATACACATTTTGAGATACTGTGGCCAGTCTGCCTGAAGCGATACGCCACTAGTTGTGTATCTTAAGAGAAACATCTTTACTCTTGCCAGTGGTTTCTTGACTTTCAAGATGTGATTATACTGGTGACGAGATATTGGTTACCCTAAGAGAGTCACAGTGTTTCGTGCCAGTTGCTCACCCAAATACACATTTTTTAGATACTGTTTCCAGTGTGCCTGAAGCGATACGCCACTAGTTGAGTATCTTAAGAGAAACATCGTTACTTTTGCCAGGGGTTTATAGAAGTTGCTGATTTGATTCTGCTGGTGACGAGGCATTGGCTACCTCAAGAGAGTCATAGAGATTCCTGCCAGTTCTTCACCCAAATACACATTTTTTAGATACTCATTCCAGTCTGCCTGATAGCTACGCCACTAGTTGTGCATCTTAAGAGTCATTGTAACTTTTGCCAGGGGTTTCTTGAAGTTGCTGATGTGATTATGCTGGTGACGAGGCATTGGCTACCCTATGAGTGTCATAGTGATTCCTGCTAGTTGCTCACCCAAATACACATTTTTTTGATACTTTGGCCAGTCTGCCTCAAGTGACACCCCACTAGCTGCGTATCTTATGAGAAGCTTCGTTACCTTTGCAAGCGGTTTCTTGAAGTTGGTGATGTGATTATGTTGGTGACGAGGCATTGGCTACCTTAAGAGAGTCATAGTGCTTTCTGCCAGTTGCTCACACAAATACAAATTTTGAGATACTGTGGCCAGTCTGCCTGAAGCGATACGCCACTAGTTGTGTATCTTAAGAGAAACATCGTTACTCTTGCCAGCGGTTTCTTGACTTTGAAGATGTGATTATACTGGTGACTAGATATTGGCTACCCTAAGAGAGTCACAGTGTTTCCTGCCAGTTGCTCACCCAAATACACATTTTTTAGATACTGTTTCCAGTGCGCCTGAAGCGATACGCCACTAGTTGTGTATCTTAAGAGAAACATCGTTACTTTTGAAAGGGGTTTCTAGAAGTTGCTGATTTGATTCTGCGGGTGACGAGGCATTGGCTACCTCATGAGAGTCATAGAGATTCCTGCAAGTTCTTCACCCAAATACACATTTTTTAGATACTCATTCCAGTCTGCCTGATAGCTACGCCACTAGTTGTGCATCTTAAGAGTCATTGTAACTTTTGCCAGGGGTTTCTTGAAGTTGCTGATGTGATTATGCTGGTGACGAGGCATTGGCTATCCTATGAGTGTCATAGTGATTCCTGCTAGTTGCTCACCCAAATACACATTTTTTTGATACTTTGGCCAGTCTGCCTCAAGTGACACCCCACTAGCTGTGTATCTTATGAGAAGCTTCGTTACCTTTGCAAGCGGTTTCTTGAAGTTGGTGATGTGATTATGTTGGTGACGAGGCATTGGCTACCTTAAGAGAGTCATAGTGCTTTCTGCCAGTTGCTCACACAAATACAAATTTTGAGATACTGTGGCCAGTCTGCCTGAAGCGATACGCCACTAGTTGTGTATCTTAAGAGAAACATCGTTACTCTTGCCAGCGGTTTCTTGACTTTGAAGATGTGATTATACTGGTGACTAGATATTGGCTACCCTAAGAGAGTCACAGTGTTTCCTGCCAGTTGCTCACCCAAATACACATTTTTTAGATACTGTTTCCAGTGTGCCTGAAGCGATACGCCACTAGTTGTGTATCTTAAGAGAAACATCGTTACTTTTGAAAGGGGTTTCTAGAAGTTGCTGATTTGATTCTGCTGGTGACGAAGCATTGGCTACCTCAAGAGAGTCATAGAGATTCCTGTCAGTTCTTCACCCAAATACACATTTTTTAGATATTCTTTCCAGTCTGCCTGATAGCTACGCCACTAGTTGTGTATCTTAAGAGTCATTGTAACTTTTGCCAGGGGTTTCTTGAAGTTGCTGATGTGATTATGCTGGTGACGAGGCATTGGCTACCCTATGAGTGTCATAGTGATTCCTGCTAGTTGCTCACCCAAATACACATTTTTTTGATACTTTGGCCAGTCTGCCTCAAGTGACACCCCACTAGCTGTGTATCTTATGAGAAGCTTCGTTACCTTTGCAAGCGGTTTCTTGAAGTTGGTGATGTGATTATGTTGGTGACGAGGCATTGGCTACCTTAAGAGAGTCATAGTGCTTTCTGCCAGTTGCTCACACAAATACAAATTTTGAGATACTGTGGCCAGTCTGCCTGAAGCGATACGCCACTAGTTGTGTATCTTAAGAGAAACATCGTTACTCTTGCCAGCGGTTTCTTGACTTTGAAGATGTGATTATACTGGTGACTAGATATTGGCTACCCTAAGAGAGTCACAGTGTTTCCTGCCAGTTGCTCACCCAAATACACATTTTTTAGATACTGTTTCCAGTGTGCCTGAAGCGATACGCCACTAGTTGTGTATCTTAAGAGAAACATCGTTACTTTTGAAAGGGGTTTCTAGAAGTTGCTGATTTGATTCTGCTGGTGACGAAGCATTGGCTACCTCAAGAGAGTCATAGAGATTCCTGTCAGTTCTTCACCCAAATACACATTTTTTAGATATTCTTTCCAGTCTGCCTGATAGCTACGCCACTAGTTGTGTATCTTAAGAGTCATTGTAACTTTTGCCAGGGGTTTCTTGAAGTTGCTGATGTGATTATGCTGGTGACGAGGCATTGGCTACCCTATGAGTGTCATAGTGATTCCTGCTAGTTGCTCACCCAAATACACATTTTTTTGATACTTTGGCCAGTCTGCCTCAAGTGACACCCCACTAGCTGTGTATCTTATGAGAAGCTTCGTTACCTTTGCAAGCGGTTTCTTGAAGTTGGTGATGTGATTATGTTGGTGACGAGGCATTGGCTACCTTAAGAGAGTCATAGTGCTTTCTGCCAGTTGCTCACACAAATACAAATTTTGAGATACTGTGGCCAGTCTGCCTGAAGCGATACGCCACTAGTTGTGTATCTTAAGAGAAACATCGTTACTCTTGCCAGCGGTTTCTTGACTTTGAAGATGTGATTATACTGGTGACTAGATATTGGCTACCCTAAGAGAGTCACAGTGTTTCCTGCCAGTTGCTCACCCAAATACACATTTTTTAGATACTGTTTCCAGTGTGCCTGAAGCGATACGCCACTAGTTGTGTATCTTAAGAGAAACATCGTTACTTTTGAAAGGGGTTTCTAGAAGTTGCTGATTTGATTCTGCTGGTGACGAAGCATTGGCTACCTCAAGAGAGTCATAGAGATTCCTGTCAGTTCTTCACCCAAATACACATTTTTTAGATATTCTTTCCAGTCTGCCTGATAGCTACGCCACTAGTTGTGTATCTTAAGAGTCATTGTAACTTTTGCCAGGGGTTTCTTGAAGTTGCTGATGTGATTATGCTGGTGACGAGGCATTGGCTACCCTATGAGTGTCATAGTGATTCCTGCTAGTTGCTCACCCAAATACACATTTTTTTGATACTTTGGCCAGTCTGCCTCAAGTGACACCCCACTAGCTGTGTATCTTATGAGAAGCTTCGTTACCTTTGCAAGCGGTTTCTTGAAGTTGGTGATGCGATTATGTTGGTGACGAGGCATTGACTACCTTAAGACAGTCATAGTGCTTTCTGCCAGTTGCTCACCCAAATACACATTTTGAGATACTGTGGCCAGTCTGCCTGAAGCGATACGCCACTAGTTGTGTATCTTAAGAGAAACATCTTTACTCTTGCCAGTGGTTTCTTGACTTTCAAGATGTGATTATACTGGTGACGAGATATTGGCTACCCTAAGAGAGTCACAGTGTTTCCTGCCAGTTGCTCACCCAAATACACATTTTTTAGATACTGTTTCCAGTGTGCCTGAAGCGATACGCCACTAGTTGTGTATCTGAAGAGAAACATCGTTACTTTTGAAAGGGGTTTCTAGAAGTTGCTGATTTGATTCTGCTGGTGACGAAGCATTGGCTACCTCAAGAGAGTCATAGAGATTCCTGTCAGTTCTTCACCCAAATACACATTTTTTAGATATTCTTTCCAGTCTGCCTGATAGCTACGCCACTAGTTGTGTATCTTAAGAGTCATTGTAACTTTTGCCAGGGGTTTCTTGAAGTTGCTGATGTGATTATGCTGGTGACGAGGCATTGGCTACCCTATGAGTGTCATAGTGATTCCTGCTAGTTGCTCACCCAAATACACATTTTTTTGATACTTTGGCCAGTCTGCCTCAAGTGACACCCCACTAGCTGTGTATCTTATGAGAAGCTTCGTTACCTTTGCAAGCGGTTTCTTGAAGTTGGTGATGTGATTATGTTGGTGACGAGGCATTGGCTACCTTAAGAGAGTCATAGTGCTTTCTGCCAGTTGCTCACACAAATACAAATTTTGAGATACTGTGGCCAGTCTGCCTGAAGCGATACGCCACTAGTTGTGTATCTTAAGAGAAACATCGTTACTCTTGCCAGCGGTTTCTTGACTTTGAAGATGTGATTATACTGGTGACTAGATATTGGCTACCCTAAGAGAGTCACAGTGTTTCCTGCCAGTTGCTCACCCAAATACACATTTTTTAGATACTGTTTCCAGTGTGCCTGAAGCGATACGCCACTAGTTGTGTATCTTAAGAGAAACATCGTTACTTTTGAAAGGGGTTTCTAGAAGTTGCTGATTTGATTCTGCTGGTGACGAAGCATTGGCTACCTCAAGAGAGTCATAGAGATTCCTGTCAGTTCTTCACCCAAATACACATTTTTTAGATATTCTTTCCAGTCTGCCTGATAGCTACGCCACTAGTTGTGTATCTTAAGAGTCATTGTAACTTTTGCCAGGGGTTTCTTGAAGTTGCTGATGTGATTATGCTGGTGACGAGGCATTGGCTACCCTATGAGTGTCATAGTGATTCCTGCTAGTTGCTCACCCAAATACACATTTTTTTGATACTTTGGCCAGTCTGCCTCAAGTGACACCCCACTAGCTGTGTATCTTATGAGAAGCTTCGTTACCTTTGCAAGCGGTTTCTTGAAGTTGGTGATGCGATTATGTTGGTGACGAGGCATTGACTACCTTAAGACAGTCATAGTGCTTTCTGCCAGTTGCTCACCCAAATACACATTTTGAGATACTGTGGCCAGTCTGCCTGAAGCGATACGCCACTAGTTGTGTATCTTAAGAGAAACATCTTTACTCTTGCCAGTGGTTTCTTGACTTTCAAGATGTGATTATACTGGTGACGAGATATTGGCTACCCTAAGAGAGTCACAGTGTTTCCTGCCAGTTGCT
Source organism: Schistocerca nitens (assembly GCF_023898315.1). Lineage (NCBI taxonomy): Eukaryota > Metazoa > Arthropoda > Insecta > Orthoptera > Acrididae > Schistocerca > Schistocerca nitens. The sequence continues at coordinate 178,668,796 of NC_064623.1, forward strand.
CACCCAAATACACATTTTTTAGATACTGTTTCCAGTGTGCCTGAAGCGATACGCCACTAGTTGTGTATCTGAAGAGAAACATCGTTACTTTTGAAAGGGGTTTCTAGAAGTTGCTGATTTGATTCTGCTGGTGACGAAGCATTGGCTACCTCAAGAGAGTCATAGAGATTCCTGTCAGTTCTTCACCCAAATACACATTTTTTAGATATTCTTTCCAGTCTGCCTGATAGCTACGCCACTAGTTGTGTATCTTAAGAGTCATTGTAACTTTTGCCAGGGGTTTCTTGAAGTTGCTGATGTGATTATGCTGGTGACGAGGCATTGGCTACCCTATGAGTGTCATAGTGATTCCTGCTAGTTGCTCACCCAAATACACATTTTTTTGATACTTTGGCCAGTCTGCCTCAAGTGACACCCCACTAGCTGTGTATCTTATGAGAAGCTTCGTTACCTTTGCAAGCGGTTTCTTGAAGTTGGTGATGTGATTATGTTGGTGACGAGGCATTGGCTACCTTAAGAGAGTCATAGTGCTTTCTGCCAGTTGCTCACACAAATACAAATTTTGAGATACTGTGGCCAGTCTGCCTGAAGCGATACGCCACTAGTTGTGTATCTTAAGAGAAACATCGTTACTCTTGCCAGCGGTTTCTTGACTTTGAAGATGTGATTATACTGGTGACTAGATATTGGCTACCCTAAGAGAGTCACAGTGTTTCCTGCCAGTTGCTCACCCAAATACACATTTTTTAGATACTGTTTCCAGTGTGCCTGAAGCGATACGCCACTAGTTGTGTATCTTAAGAGAAACATCGTTACTTTTGAAAGGGGTTTCTAGAAGTTGCTGATTTGATTCTGCTGGTGACGAAGCATTGGCTACCTCAAGAGAGTCATAGAGATTCCTGTCAGTTCTTCACCCAAATACACATTTTTTAGATATTCTTTCCAGTCTGCCTGATAGCTACGCCACTAGTTGTGTATCTTAAGAGTCATTGTAACTTTTGCCAGGGGTTTCTTGAAGTTGCTGATGTGATTATGCTGGTGACGAGGCATTGGCTACCCTATGAGTGTCATAGTGATTCCTGCTAGTTGCTCACCCAAATACACATTTTTTTGATACTTTGGCCAGTCTGCCTCAAGTGACACCCCACTAGCTGTGTATCTTATGAGAAGCTTCGTTACCTTTGCAAGCGGTTTCTTGAAGTTGGTGATGCGATTATGTTGGTGACGAGGCATTGACTACCTTAAGACAGTCATAGTGCTTTCTGCCAGTTGCTCACCCAAATACACATTTTGAGATACTGTGGCCAGTCTGCCTGAAGCGATACGCCACTAGTTGTGTATCTTAAGAGAAACATCTTTACTCTTGCCAGTGGTTTCTTGACTTTCAAGATGTGATTATACTGGTGACGAGATATTGGTTACCCTAAGAGAGTCACAGTGTTTCGTGCCAGTTGCTCACCCAAATACACATTTTTTAGATACTGTTTCCAGTGTGCCTGAAGCGATACGCCACTAGTTGAGTATCTTAAGAGAAACATCGTTACTTTTGCCAGGGGTTTATAGAAGTTGCTGATTTGATTCTGCTGGTGACGAGGCATTGGCTACCTCAAGAGAGTCATAGAGATTCCTGCCAGTTCTTCACCCAAATACACATTTTTTAGATACTCATTCCAGTCTGCCTGATAGCTACGCCACTAGTTGTGCATCTTAAGAGTCATTGTAACTTTTGCCAGGGGTTTCTTGAAGTTGCTGATGTGATTATGCTGGTGACGAGGCATTGGCTACCCTATGAGTGTCATAGTGATTCCTGCTAGTTGCTCACCCAAATACACATTTTTTTGATACTTTGGCCAGTCTGCCTCAAGTGACACCCCACTAGCTGCGTATCTTATGAGAAGCTTCGTTACCTTTGCAAGCGGTTTCTTGAAGTTGGTGATGTGATTATGTTGGTGACGAGGCATTGGCTACCTTAAGAGAGTCATAGTGCTTTCTGCCAGTTGCTCACACAAATACAAATTTTGAGATACTGTGGCCAGTCTGCCTGAAGCGATACGCCACTAGTTGTGTATCTTAAGAGAAACATCGTTACTCTTGCCAGCGGTTTCTTGACTTTGAAGATGTGATTATACTGGTGACTAGATATTGGCTACCCTAAGAGAGTCACAGTGTTTCCTGCCAGTTGCTCACCCAAATACACATTTTTTAGATACTGTTTCCAGTGCGCCTGAAGCGATACGCCACTAGTTGTGTATCTTAAGAGAAACATCGTTACTTTTGAAAGGGGTTTCTAGAAGTTGCTGATTTGATTCTGCGGGTGACGAGGCATTGGCTACCTCATGAGAGTCATAGAGATTCCTGCAAGTTCTTCACCCAAATACACATTTTTTAGATACTCATTCCAGTCTGCCTGATAGCTACGCCACTAGTTGTGCATCTTAAGAGTCATTGTAACTTTTGCCAGGGGTTTCTTGAAGTTGCTGATGTGATTATGCTGGTGACGAGGCATTGGCTATCCTATGAGTGTCATAGTGATTCCTGCTAGTTGCTCACCCAAATACACATTTTTTTGATACTTTGGCCAGTCTGCCTCAAGTGACACCCCACTAGCTGTGTATCTTATGAGAAGCTTCGTTACCTTTGCAAGCGGTTTCTTGAAGTTGGTGATGTGATTATGTTGGTGACGAGGCATTGGCTACCTTAAGAGAGTCATAGTGCTTTCTGCCAGTTGCTCACACAAATACAAATTTTGAGATACTGTGGCCAGTCTGCCTGAAGCGATACGCCACTAGTTGTGTATCTTAAGAGAAACATCGTTACTCTTGCCAGCGGTTTCTTGACTTTGAAGATGTGATTATACTGGTGACTAGATATTGGCTACCCTAAGAGAGTCACAGTGTTTCCTGCCAGTTGCTCACCCAAATACACATTTTTTAGATACTGTTTCCAGTGTGCCTGAAGCGATACGCCACTAGTTGTGTATCTTAAGAGAAACATCGTTACTTTTGAAAGGGGTTTCTAGAAGTTGCTGATTTGATTCTGCTGGTGACGAAGCATTGGCTACCTCAAGAGAGTCATAGAGATTCCTGTCAGTTCTTCACCCAAATACACATTTTTTAGATATTCTTTCCAGTCTGCCTGATAGCTACGCCACTAGTTGTGTATCTTAAGAGTCATTGTAACTTTTGCCAGGGGTTTCTTGAAGTTGCTGATGTGATTATGCTGGTGACGAGGCATTGGCTACCCTATGAGTGTCATAGTGATTCCTGCTAGTTGCTCACCCAAATACACATTTTTTTGATACTTTGGCCAGTCTGCCTCAAGTGACACCCCACTAGCTGTGTATCTTATGAGAAGCTTCGTTACCTTTGCAAGCGGTTTCTTGAAGTTGGTGATGTGATTATGTTGGTGACGAGGCATTGGCTACCTTAAGAGAGTCATAGTGCTTTCTGCCAGTTGCTCACACAAATACAAATTTTGAGATACTGTGGCCAGTCTGCCTGAAGCGATACGCCACTAGTTGTGTATCTTAAGAGAAACATCGTTACTCTTGCCAGCGGTTTCTTGACTTTGAAGATGTGATTATACTGGTGACTAGATATTGGCTACCCTAAGAGAGTCACAGTGTTTCCTGCCAGTTGCTCACCCAAATACACATTTTTTAGATACTGTTTCCAGTGTGCCTGAAGCGATACGCCACTAGTTGTGTATCTTAAGAGAAACATCGTTACTTTTGAAAGGGGTTTCTAGAAGTTGCTGATTTGATTCTGCTGGTGACGAAGCATTGGCTACCTCAAGAGAGTCATAGAGATTCCTGTCAGTTCTTCACCCAAATACACATTTTTTAGATATTCTTTCCAGTCTGCCTGATAGCTACGCCACTAGTTGTGTATCTTAAGAGTCATTGTAACTTTTGCCAGGGGTTTCTTGAAGTTGCTGATGTGATTATGCTGGTGACGAGGCATTGGCTACCCTATGAGTGTCATAGTGATTCCTGCTAGTTGCTCACCCAAATACACATTTTTTTGATACTTTGGCCAGTCTGCCTCAAGTGACACCCCACTAGCTGTGTATCTTATGAGAAGCTTCGTTACCTTTGCAAGCGGTTTCTTGAAGTTGGTGATGCGATTATGTTGGTGACGAGGCATTGACTACCTTAAGACAGTCATAGTGCTTTCTGCCAGTTGCTCACCCAAATACACATTTTGAGATACTGTGGCCAGTCTGCCTGAAGCGATACGCCACTAGTTGTGTATCTTAAGAGAAACATCGTTACTCTTGCCAGTGGTTTCTTGACTTTGAAGATGTGATTATACTGGTGACTAGATATTGGCTACCCTAAGAGAGTCACAGTGTTTCCTGCCAGTTGCTCACCCAAATACACATTTTTTAGATACTGTTTCCAGTGTGCCTGAAGCGATACGCCACTAGTTGTGTATCTTAAGAGAAACATCGTTACTTTTGAAAGGGGTTTCTAGAAGTTGCTGATTTGATTCTGCTGGTGACGAAGCATTGGCTACCTCAAGAGAGTCATAGAGATTCCTGTCAGTTCTTCACCCAAATACACATTTTTTAGATATTCTTTCCAGTCTGCCTGATAGCTACGCCACTAGTTGTGTATCTTAAGAGTCATTGTAACTTTTGCCAGGGGTTTCTTGAAGTTGCTGATGTGATTATGCTGGTGACGAGGCATTGGCTACCTTAAGAGAGTCATAGTGATTCCTGCTAGTTGCTCACCCAAATACACATTTTTTTGATACTTTGGCCAGTCTGCCTCAAGTGACACCCCACTAGCTGTGTATCTTATGAGAAGCTTCGTTACCTTTGCAAGCGGTTTCTTGAAGTTGGTGATGTGATTATGTTGGTGACGAGGCATTGGCTACCTTAAGAGAGTCATAGTGCTTTCTGCCAGTTGCTCACACAAATACAAATTTTGAGATACTGTGGCCAGTCTGCCTGAAGCGATACGCCACTAGTTGTGTATCTTAAGAGAAACATCGTTACTCTTGCCAGCGGTTTCTTGACTTTGAAGATGTGATTATACTGGTGACTAGATATTGGCTACCCTAAGAGAGTCACAGTGTTTCCTGCCAGTTGCTCACCCAAATACACATTTTTTAGATACTGTTTCCAGTGTGCCTGAAGCGATACGCCACTAGTTGTGTATCTTAAGAGAAACATCGTTACTTTTGAAAGGGGTTTCTAGAAGTTGCTGATTTGATTCTGCTGGTGACGAAGCATTGGCTACCTCAAGAGAGTCATAGAGATTCCTGTCAGTTCTTCACCCAAATACACATTTTTTAGATATTCTTTCCAGTCTGCCTGATAGCTACGCCACTAGTTGTGTATCTTAAGAGTCATTGTAACTTTTGCCAGGGGTTTCTTGAAGTTGCTGATGTGATTATGCTGGTGACGAGGCATTGGCTACCCTATGACTGTCATAGTGATTCCTGCTAGTTGCTCACCCAAATACACATTTTTTTGATACTTTGGCCAGTCTGCCTCAAGTGACACCCCACTAGCTGTGTATCTTATGAGAAGCTTCGTTACCTTTGCAAGCGGTTTCTTGAAGTTGGTGATGCGATTATGTTGGTGACGAGGCATTGACTACCTTAAGACAGTCATAGTGCTTTCTGCCAGTTGCTCACCCAAATACACATTTTGAGATACTGTGGCCAGTCTGCCTGAAGCGATACGCCACTAGTTGTGTATCTTAAGAGAAACATCGTTACTCTTGCCAGTGGTTTCTTGACTTTCAAGATGTGATTATACTGGTGACGAGATATTGGTTACCCTAAGAGAGTCACAGTGTTTCGTGCCAGTTGCTCACCCAAATACACATTTTTTAGATACTGTTTCCAGTGTGCCTGAAGCGATACGCCACTAGTTGAGTATCTTAAGAGAAACATCGTTACTTTTGCCAGGGGTTTATAGAAGTTGCTGATTTGATTCTGCTGGTGACGAGGCATTGGCTACCTCAAGAGAGTCATAGAGATTCCTGCCAGTTCTTCACCCAAATACACATTTTTTAGATACTCATTCCAGTCTGCCTGATAGCTACGCCACTAGTTGTGCATCTTAAGAGTCATTGTAACTTTTGCCAGGGGTTTCTTGAAGTTGCTGATGTGATTATGCTGGTGACGAGGCATTGGCTATCCTATGAGTGTCATAGTGATTCCTGCTAGTTGCTCACCCAAATACACATTTTTTTGATACTTTGGCCAGTCTGCCTCAAGTGACACCCCACTAGCTGTGTATCTTATGAGAAGCTTCGTTACCTTTGCAAGCGGTTTCTTGAAGTTGGTGATGTGATTATGTTGGTGACGAGGCATTGGCTACCTTAAGAGAGTCATAGTGCTTTCTGCCAGTTGCTCACACAAATACAAATTTTGAGATACTGTGGCCAGTCTGCCTGAAGCGATACGCCACTAGTTGTGTATCTTAAGAGAAACATCGTTACTCTTGCCAGCGGTTTCTTGACTTTGAAGATGTGATTATACTGGTGACTAGATATTGGCTACCCTAAGAGAGTCACAGTGTTTCCTGCCAGTTGCTCACCCAAATACACATTTTTTAGATACTGTTTCCAGTGTGCCTGAAGCGATACGCCACTAGTTGTGTATCTTAAGAGAAACATCGTTACTTTTGAAAGGGGTTTCTAGAAGTTGCTGATTTGATTCTGCTGGTGACGAAGCATTGGCTACCTCAAGAGAGTCATAGAGATTCCTGTCAGTTCTTCACCCAAATACACATTTTTTAGATATTCTTTCCAGTCTGCCTGATAGCTACGCCACTAGTTGTGTATCTTAAGAGTCATTGTAACTTTTGCCAGGGGTTTCTTGAAGTTGCTGATGTGATTATGCTGGTGACGAGGCATTGGCTACCCTATGAGTGTCATAGTGATTCCTGCTAGTTGCTCACCCAAATACACATTTTTTTGATACTTTGGCCAGTCTGCCTCAAGTGACACCCCACTAGCTGTGTATCTTATGAGAAGCTTCGTTACCTTTGCAAGCGGTTTCTTGAAGTTGGTGATGCGATTATGTTGGTGACGAGGCATTGACTACCTTAAGACAGTCATAGTGCTTTCTGCCAGTTGCTCACCCAAATACACATTTTGAGATACTGTGGCCAGTCTGCCTGAAGCGATACGCCACTAGTTGTGTATCTTAAGAGAAACATCTTTACTCTTGCCAGTGGTTTCTTGACTTTCAAGATGTGATTATACTGGTGACGAGATATTGGCTACCCTAAGAGAGTCACAGTGTTTCCTGCCAGTTGCTCACCCAAATACACATTTTTTAGATACTGTTTCCAGTGTGCCTGAAGCGATACGCCACTAGTTGTGTATCTGAAGAGAAACATCGTTACTTTTGAAAGGGGTTTCTAGAAGTTGCTGATTTGATTCTGCTGGTGACGAAGCATTGGCTACCTCAAGAGAGTCATAGAGATTCCTGTCAGTTCTTCACCCAAATACACATTTTTTAGATATTCTTTCCAGTCTGCCTGATAGCTACGCCACTAGTTGTGTATCTTAAGAGTCATTGTAACTTTTGCCAGGGGTTTCTTGAAGTTGCTGATGTGATTATGCTGGTGACGAGGCATTGGCTACCCTATGAGTGTCATAGTGATTCCTGCTAGTTGCTCACCCAAATACACATTTTTTTGATACTTTGGCCAGTCTGCCTCAAGTGACACCCCACTAGCTGTGTATCTTATGAGAAGCTTCGTTACCTTTGCAAGCGGTTTCTTGAAGTTGGTGATGTGATTATGTTGGTGACGAGGCATTGGCTACCTTAAGAGAGTCATAGTGCTTTCTGCCAGTTGCTCACACAAATACAAATTTTGAGATACTGTGGCCAGTCTGCCTGAAGCGATACGCCACTAGTTGTGTATCTTAAGAGAAACATCGTTACTCTTGCCAGCGGTTTCTTGACTTTGAAGATGTGATTATACTGGTGACTAGATATTGGCTACCCTAAGAGAGTCACAGTGTTTCCTGCCAGTTGCTCACCCAAATACACATTTTTTAGATACTGTTTCCAGTGTGCCTGAAGCGATACGCCACTAGTTGTGTATCTTAAGAGAAACATCGTTACTTTTGAAAGGGGTTTCTAGAAGTTGCTGATTTGATTCTGCTGGTGACGAAGCATTGGCTACCTCAAGAGAGTCATAGAGATTCCTGTCAGTTCTTCACCCAAATACACATTTTTTAGATATTCTTTCCAGTCTGCCTGATAGCTACGCCACTAGTTGTGTATCTTAAGAGTCATTGTAACTTTTGCCAGGGGTTTCTTGAAGTTGCTGATGTGATTATGCTGGTGACGAGGCATTGGCTACCCTATGAGTGTCATAGTGATTCCTGCTAGTTGCTCACCCAAATACACATTTTTTTGATACTTTGGCCAGTCTGCCTCAAGTGACACCCCACTAGCTGTGTATCTTATGAGAAGCTTCGTTACCTTTGCAAGCGGTTTCTTGAAGTTGGTGATGCGATTATGTTGGTGACGAGGCATTGACTACCTTAAGACAGTCATAGTGCTTTCTGCCAGTTGCTCACCCAAATACACATTTTGAGATACTGTGGCCAGTCTGCCTGAAGCGATACGCCACTATTTGTGTATCTTAAGAGAAACATCTTTACTCTTGCCAGTGGTTTCTTGACTTTCAAGATGTGATTATACTGGTGACGAGATATTGGCTACCCTAAGAGAGTCACAGTGTTTCCTGCCAGTTGCTCACCCAAATACACATTTTTTAGATACTGTTTCCAGTGTGCCTGAAGCGATACGCCACTAGTTGTGTATCTGAAGAGAAACATCGTTACTTTTGAAAGGGGTTTCTAGAAGTTGCTGATTTGATTCTGCTGGTGACGAAGCATTGGCTACCTCAAGAGAGTCATAGAGATTCCTGTCAGTTCTTCACCCAAATACACATTTTTTAGATATTCTTTCCAGTCTGCCTGATAGCTACGCCACTAGTTGTGTATCTTAAGAGTCATTGTAACTTTTGCCAGGGGTTTCTTGAAGTTGCTGATGTGATTATGCTGGTGACGAGGCATTGGCTACCCTATGAGTGTCATAGTGATTCCTGCTAGTTGCTCACCCAAATACACATTTTTTTGATACTTTGGCCAGTCTGCCTCAAGTGACACCCCACTAGCTGTGTATCTTATGAGAAGCTTCGTTACCTTTGCAAGCGGTTTCTTGAAGTTGGTGATGTGATTATGTTGGTGACGAGGCATTGGCTACCTTAAGAGAGTCATAGTGCTTTCTGCCAGTTGCTCACACAAATACAAATTTTGAGATACTGTGGCCAGTCTGCCTGAAGCGATACGCCACTAGTTGTGTATCTTAAGAGAAACATCGTTACTCTTGCCAGCGGTTTCTTGACTTTGAAGATGTGATTATACTGGTGACTAGATATTGGCTACCCTAAGAGAGTCACAGTGTTTCCTGCCAGTTGCTCACCCAAATACACATTTTTTAGATACTGTTTCCAGTGTGCCTGAAGCGATACGCCACTAGTTGTGTATCTTAAGAGAAACATCGTTACTTTTGAAAGGGGTTTCTAGAAGTTGCTGATTTGATTCTGCTGGTGACGAAGCATTGGCTACCTCAAGAGAGTCATAGAGATTCCTGTCAGTTCTTCACCCAAATACACATTTTTTAGATATTCTTTCCAGTCTGCCTGATAGCTACGCCACTAGTTGTGTATCTTAAGAGTCATTGTAACTTTTGCCAGGGGTTTCTTGAAGTTGCTGATGTGATTATGCTGGTGACGAGGCATTGGCTACCCTATGAGTGTCATAGTGATTCCTGCTAGTTGCTCACCCAAATACACATTTTTTTGATACTTTGGCCAGTCTGCCTCAAGTGACACCCCACTAGCTGTGTATCTTATGAGAAGCTTCGTTACCTTTGCAAGCGGTTTCTTGAAGTTGGTGATGCGATTATGTTGGTGACGAGGCATTGACTACCTTAAGACAGTCATAGTGCTTTCTGCCAGTTGCTCACCCAAATACACATTTTGAGATACTGTGGCCAGTCTGCCTGAAGCGATACGCCACTAGTTGTGTATCTTAAGAGAAACATCTTTACTCTTGCCAGTGGTTTCTTGACTTTCAAGATGTGATTATACTGGTGACGAGATATTGGTTACCCTAAGAGAGTCACAGTGTTTCGTGCCAGTTGCTCACCCAAATACACATTTTTTAGATACTGTTTCCAGTGTGCCTGAAGCGATACGCCACTAGTTGAGTATCTTAAGAGAAACATCGTTACTTTTGCCAGGGGTTTATAGAAGTTGCTGATTTGATTCTGCTGGTGACGAGGCATTGGCTACCTCAAGAGAGTCATAGAGATTCCTGCCAGTTCTTCACCCAAATACACATTTTTTAGATACTCATTCCAGTCTGCCTGATAGCTACGCCACTAGTTGTGCATCTTAAGAGTCATTGTAACTTTTGCCAGGGGTTTCTTGAAGTTGCTGATGTGATTATGCTGGTGACGAGGCATTGGCTACCCTATGAGTGTCATAGTGATTCCTGCTAGTTGCTCACCCAAATACACATTTTTTTGATACTTTGGCCAGTCTGCCTCAAGTGACACCCCACTAGCTGCGTATCTTATGAGAAGCTTCGTTACCTTTGCAAGCGGTTTCTTGAAGTTGGTGATGTGATTATGTTGGTGACGAGGCATTGGCTACCTTAAGAGAGTCATAGTGCTTTCTGCCAGTTGCTCACACAAATACAAATTTTGAGATACTGTGGCCAGTCTGCCTGAAGCGATACGCCACTAGTTGTGTATCTTAAGAGAAACATCGTTACTCTTGCCAGCGGTTTCTTGACTTTGAAGATGTGATTATACTGGTGACTAGATATTGGCTACCCTAAGAGAGTCACAGTGTTTCCTGCCAGTTGCTCACCCAAATACACATTTTTTAGATACTGTTTCCAGTGTGCCTGAAGCGATACGCCACTAGTTGTGTATCTTAAGAGAAACATCGTTACTTTTGAAAGGGGTTTCTAGAAGTTGCTGATTTGATTCTGCTGGTGACGAAGCATTGGCTACCTCAAGAGAGTCATAGAGATTCCTGTCAGTTCTTCACCCAAATACACATTTTTTAGATATTCTTTCCAGTCTGCCTGATAGCTACGCCACTAGTTGTGTATCTTAAGAGTCATTGTAACTTTTGCCAGGGGTTTCTTGAAGTTGCTGATGTGATTATGCTGGTGACGAGGCATTGGCTACCCTATGAGTGTCATAGTGATTCCTGCTAGTTGCTCACCCAAATACACATTTTTTTGATACTTTGGCCAGTCTGCCTCAAGTGACACCCCACTAGCTGTGTATCTTATGAGAAGCTTCGTTACCTTTGCAAGCGGTTTCTTGAAGTTGGTGATGTGATTATGTTGGTGACGAGGCATTGGCTACCTTAAGAGAGTCATAGTGCTTTCTGCCAGTTGCTCACACAAATACAAATTTTGAGATACTGTGGCCAGTCTGCCTGAAGCGATACGCCACTAGTTGTGTATCTTAAGAGAAACATCGTTACTCTTGCCAGCGGTTTCTTGACTTTGAAGATGTGATTATACTGGTGACTAGATATTGGCTACCCTAAGAGAGTCACAGTGTTTCCTGCCAGTTGCTCACCCAAATACACATTTTTTAGATACTGTTTCCAGTGTGCCTGAAGCGATACGCCACTAGTTGTGTATCTTAAGAGAAACATCGTTACTTTTGAAAGGGGTTTCTAGAAGTTGCTGATTTGATTCTGCTGGTGACGAAGCATTGGCTACCTCAAGAGAGTCATAGAGATTCCTGTCAGTTCTTCACCCAAATACACATTTTTTAGATATTCTTTCCAGTCTGCCTGATAGCTACGCCACTAGTTGTGTATCTTAAGAGTCATTGTAACTTTTGCCAGGGGTTTCTTGAAGTTGCTGATGTGATTATGCTGGTGACGAGGCATTGGCTACCCTATGAGTGTCATAGTGATTCCTGCTAGTTGCTCACCCAAATACACATTTTTTTGATACTTTGGCCAGTCTGCCTCAAGTGACACCCCACTAGCTGTGTATCTTATGAGAAGCTTCGTTACCTTTGCAAGCGGTTTCTTGAAGTTGGTGATGCGATTATGTTGGTGACGAGGCATTGACTACCTTAAGACAGTCATAGTGCTTTCTGCCAGTTGCTCACCCAAATACACATTTTGAGATACTGTGGCCAGTCTGCCTGAAGCGATACGCCACTAGTTGTGTATCTTAAGAGAAACATCGTTACTCTTGCCAGTGGTTTCTTGACTTTGAAGATGTGATTATACTGGTGACTAGATATTGGCTACCCTAAGAGAGTCACAGTGTTTCCTGCCAGTTGCTCACCCAAATACACATTTTTTAGATACTGTTTCCAGTGTGCCTGAAGCGATACGCCACTAGTTGTGTATCTTAAGAGAAACATCGTTACTTTTGAAAGGGGTTTCTAGAAGTTGCTGATTTGATTCTGCTGGTGACGAAGCATTGGCTACCTCAAGAGAGTCATAGAGATTCCTGTCAGTTCTTCACCCAAATACACATTTTTTAGATATTCTTTCCAGTCTGCCTGATAGCTACGCCACTAGTTGTGTATCTTAAGAGTCATTGTAACTTTTGCCAGGGGTTTCTTGAAGTTGCTGATGTGATTATGCTGGTGACGAGGCATTGGCTACCTTAAGAGAGTCATAGTGATTCCTGCTAGTTGCTCACCCAAATACACATTTTTTTGATACTTTGGCCAGTCTGCCTCAAGTGACACCCCACTAGCTGTGTATCTTATGAGAAGCTTCGTTACCTTTGCAAGCGGTTTCTTGAAGTTGGTGATGTGATTATGTTGGTGACGAGGCATTGGCTACCTTAAGAGAGTCATAGTGCTTTCTGCCAGTTGCTCACACAAATACAAATTTTGAGATACTGTGGCCAGTCTGCCTGAAGCGATACGCCACTAGTTGTGTATCTTAAGAGAAACATCGTTACTCTTGCCAGCGGTTTCTTGACTTTGAAGATGTGATTATACTGGTGACTAGATATTGGCTACCCTAAGAGAGTCACAGTGTTTCCTGCCAGTTGCTCACCCAAATACACATTTTTTAGATACTGTTTCCAGTGTGCCTGAAGCGATACGCCACTAGTTGTGTATCTTAAGAGAAACATCGTTACTTTTGAAAGGGGTTTCTAGAAGTTGCTGATTTGATTCTGCTGGTGACGAAGCATTGGCTACCTCAAGAGAGTCATAGAGATTCCTGTCAGTTCTTCACCCAAATACACATTTTTTAGATATTCTTTCCAGTCTGCCTGATAGCTACGCCACTAGTTGTGTATCTTAAGAGTCATTGTAACTTTTGCCAGGGGTTTCTTGAAGTTGCTGATGTGATTATGCTGGTGACGAGGCATTGGCTACCCTATGAGTGTCATAGTGATTCCTGCTAGTTGCTCACCCAAATACACATTTTTTTGATACTTTGGCCAGTCTGCCTCAAGTGACACCCCACTAGCTGTGTATCTTATGAGAAGCTTCGTTACCTTTGCAAGCGGTTTCTTGAAGTTGGTGATGCGATTATGTTGGTGACGAGGCATTGACTACCTTAAGACAGTCATAGTGCTTTCTGCCAGTTGCTCACCCAAATACACATTTTGAGATACTGTGGCCAGTCTGCCTGAAGCGATACGCCACTAGTTGTGTATCTTAAGAGAAACATCGTTACTCTTGCCAGTGGTTTCTTGACTTTGAAGATGTGATTATACTGGTGACTAGATATTGGCTACCCTAAGAGAGTCACAGTGTTTCCTGCCAGTTGCTCACCCAAATACACATTTTTTAGATACTGTTTCCAGTGTGCCTGAAGCGATACGCCACTAGTTGTGTATCTTAAGAGAAACATCGTTACTTTTGAAAGGGGTTTCTAGAAGTTGCTGATTTGATTCTGCTGGTGACGAAGCATTGGCTACCTCAAGAGAGTCATAGAGATTCCTGTCAGTTCTTCACCCAAATACACATTTTTTAGATATTCTTTCCAGTCTGCCTGATAGCTACGCCACTAGTTGTGTATCTTAAGAGTCATTGTAACTTTTGCCAGGGGTTTCTTGAAGTTGCTGATGTGATTATGCTGGTGACGAGGCATTGGCTACCTTAAGAGAGTCATAGTGATTCCTGCTAGTTGCTCACCCAAATACACATTTTTTTGATACTTTGGCCAGTCTGCCTCAAGTGACACCCCACTAGCTGTGTATCTTATGAGAAGCTTCGTTACCTTTGCAAGCGGTTTCTTGAAGTTGGTGATGTGATTATGTTGGTGACGAGGCATTGGCTACCTTAAGAGAGTCATAGTGCTTTCTCCCAGTTGCTCACACAAATACAAATTTTGAGATACTGTGGCCAGTCTGCCTGAAGCGATACGCCACTAGTTGTGTATCTTAAGAGAAACATCGTTACTCTTGCCAGCGGTTTCTTGACTTTGAAGATGTGATTATACTGGTGACTAGATATTGGCTACCCTAAGAGAGTCACAGTGTTTCCTGCCAGTTGCTCACCCAAATACACATTTTTTAGATACTGTTTCCAGTGTGCCTGAAGCGATACGCCACTAGTTGTGTATCTTAAGAGAAACATCGTTACTTTTGAAAGGGGTTTCTAGAAGTTGCTGATTTGATTCTGCTGGTGACGAAGCATTGGCTACCTCAAGAGAGTCATAGAGATTCCTGTCAGTTCTTCACCCAAATACACATTTTTTAGATATTCTTTCCAGTCTGCCTGATAGCTACGCCACTAGTTGTGTATCTTAAGAGTCATTGTAACTTTTGCCAGGGGTTTCTTGAAGTTGCTGATGTGATTATGCTGGTGACGAGGCATTGGCTACCCTATGAGTGTCATAGTGATTCCTGCTAGTTGCTCACCCAAATACACATTTTTTTGATACTTTGGCCAGTCTGCCTCAAGTGACACCCCACTAGCTGTGTATCTTATGAGAAGCTTCGTTACCTTTGCAAGCGGTTTCTTGAAGTTGGTGATGTGATTATGTTGGTGACGAGGCATTGGCTACCTTAAGAGAGTCATAGTGCTTTCTGCCAGTTGCTCACACAAATACAAATTTTGAGATACTGTGGCCAGTCTGCCTGAAGCGATACGCCACTAGTTGTGTATCTTAAGAGAAACATCGTTACTCTTGCCAGCGGTTTCTTGACTTTGAAGATGTGATTATACTGGTGACTAGATATTGGCTACCCTAAGAGAGTCACAGTGTTTCCTGCCAGTTGCTCACCCAAATACACATTTTTTAGATACTGTTTCCAGTGTGCCTGAAGCGATACGCCACTAGTTGTGTATCTTAAGAGAAACATCGTTACTTTTGAAAGGGGTTTCTAGAAGTTGCTGATTTGATTCTGCTGGTGACGAAGCATTGGCTACCTCAAGAGAGTCATAGAGATTCCCGTCAGTTCTTCACCCAAATACACATTTTTTAGATATTCTTTCCAGTCTGCCTGATAGCTACGCCACTAGTTGTGTATCTTAAGAGTCATTGTAACTTTTGCCAGGGGTTTCTTGAAGTTGCTGATGTGATTATGCTGGTGACGAGGCATTGGCTACCCTATGAGTGTCATAGTGATTCCTGCTAGTTGCTCACCCAAATACACATTTTTTTGATACTTTGGCCAGTCTGCCTCAAGTGACACCCCACTAGCTGTGTATCTTATGAGAAGCTTCGTTACCTTTGCAAGCGGTTTCTTGAAGTTGGTGATGCGATTATGTTGGTGACGAGGCATTGACTACCTTAAGACAGTCATAGTGCTTTCTGCCAGTTGCTCACCCAAATACACATTTTGAGATACTGTGGCCAGTCTGCCTGAAGCGATACGCCACTAGTTGTGTATCTTAAGAGAAACATCGTTACTCTTGCCAGTGGTTTCTTGACTTTGAAGATGTGATTATACTGGTGACTAGATATTGGCTACCCTAAGAGAGTCACAGTGTTTCCTGCCAGTTGCTCACCCAAATACACATTTTTTAGATACTGTTTCCAGTGTGCCTGAAGCGATACGCCACTAGTTGTGTATCTTAAGAGAAACATCGTTACTTTTGAAAGGGGTTTCTAGAAGTTGCTGATTTGATTCTGCTGGTGACGAAGCATTGGCTACCTCAAGAGAGTCATAGAGATTCCTGTCAGTTCTTCACCCAAATACACATTTTTTAGATATTCTTTCCAGTCTGCCTGATAGCTACGCCACTAGTTGTGTATCTTAAGAGTCATTGTAACTTTTGCCAGGGGTTTCTTGAAGTTGCTGATGTGATTATGCTGGTGACGAGGCATTGGCTACCTTAAGAGAGTCATAGTGATTCCTGCTAGTTGCTCACCCAAATACACATTTTTTTGATACTTTGGCCAGTCTGCCTCAAGTGACACCCCACTAGCTGTGTATCTTATGAGAAGCTTCGTTACCTTTGCAAGCGGTTTCTTGAAGTTGGTGATGTGATTATGTTGGTGACGAGGCATTGGCTACCTTAAGAGAGTCATAGTGCTTTCTGCCAGTTGCTCACACAAATACAAATTTTGAGATACTGTGGCCAGTCTGCCTGAAGCGATACGCCACTAGTTGTGTATCTTAAGAGAAACATCGTTACTCTTGCCAGCGGTTTCTTGACTTTGAAGATGTGATTATACTGGTGACTAGATATTGGCTACCCTAAGAGAGTCACAGTGTTTCCTGCCAGTTGCTCACCCAAATACACATTTTTTAGATACTGTTTCCAGTGTGCCTGAAGCGATACGCCACTAGTTGTGTATCTTAAGAGAAACATCGTTACTTTTGAAAGGGGTTTCTAGAAGTTGCTGATTTGATTCTGCTGGTGACGAAGCATTGGCTACCTCAAGAGAGTCATAGAGATTCCTGTCAGTTCTTCACCCAAATACACATTTTTTAGATATTCTTTCCAGTCTGCCTGATAGCTACGCCACTAGTTGTGTATCTTAAGAGTCATTGTAACTTTTGCCAGGGGTTTCTTGAAGTTGCTGATGTGATTATGCTGGTGACGAGGCATTGGCTACCCTATGAGTGTCATAGTGATTCCTGCTAGTTGCTCACCCAAATACACATTTTTTTGATACTTTGGCCAGTCTGCCTCAAGTGACACCCCACTAGCTGTGTATCTTATGAGAAGCTTCGTTACCTTTGCAAGCGGTTTCTTGAAGTTGGTGATGCGATTATGTTGGTGACGAGGCATTGACTACCTTAAGACAGTCATAGTGCTTTCTGCCAGTTGCTCACCCAAATACACATTTTGAGATACTGTGGCCAGTCTGCCTGAAGCGATACGCCACTAGTTGTGTATCTTAAGAGAAACATCTTTACTCTTGCCAGTGGTTTCTTGACTTTCAAGATGTGATTATACTGGTGACGAGATATTGGTTACCCTAAGAGAGTCACAGTGTTTCGTGCCAGTTGCTCACCCAAATACACATTTTTTAGATACTGTTTCCAGTGTGCCTGAAGCGATACGCCACTAGTTGAGTATCTTAAGAGAAACATCGTTACTTTTGCCAGGGGTTTATAGAAGTTGCTGATTTGATTCTGCTGGTGACGAGGCATTGGCTACCTCAAGAGAGTCATAGAGATTCCTGCCAGTTCTTCACCCAAATACACATTTTTTAGATACTCATTCCAGTCTGCCTGATAGCTACGCCACTAGTTGTGCATCTTAAGAGTCATTGTAACTTTTGCCAGGGGTTTCTTGAAGTTGCTGATGTGATTATGCTGGTGACGAGGCATTGGCTACCCTATGAGTGTCATAGTGATTCCTGCTAGTTGCTCACCCAAATACACATTTTTTTGATACTTTGGCCAGTCTGCCTCAAGTGACACCCCACTAGCTGCGTATCTTATGAGAAGCTTCGTTACCTTTGCAAGCGGTTTCTTGAAGTTGGTGATGTGATTATGTTGGTGACGAGGCATTGGCTACCTTAAGAGAGTCATAGTGCTTTCTGCCAGTTGCTCACACAAATACAAATTTTGAGATACTGTGGCCAGTCTGCCTGAAGCGATACGCCACTAGTTGTGTATCTTAAGAGAAACATCGTTACTCTTGCCAGCGGTTTCTTGACTTTGAAGATGTGATTATACTGGTGACTAGATATTGGCTACCCTAAGAGAGTCACAGTGTTTCCTGCCAGTTGCTCACCCAAATACACATTTTTTAGATACTGTTTCCAGTGCGCCTGAAGCGATACGCCACTAGTTGTGTATCTTAAGAGAAACATCGTTACTTTTGAAAGGGGTTTCTAGAAGTTGCTGATTTGATTCTGCGGGTGACGAGGCATTGGCTACCTCATGAGAGTCATAGAGATTCCTGCAAGTTCTTCACCCAAATACACATTTTTTAGATACTCATTCCAGTCTGCCTGATAGCTACGCCACTAGTTGTGCATCTTAAGAGTCATTGTAACTTTTGCCAGGGGTTTCTTGAAGTTGCTGATGTGATTATGCTGGTGACGAGGCATTGGCTATCCTATGAGTGTCATAGTGATTCCTGCTAGTTGCTCACCCAAATACACATTTTTTTGATACTTTGGCCAGTCTGCCTCAAGTGACACCCCACTAGCTGTGTATCTTATGAGAAGCTTCGTTACCTTTGCAAGCGGTTTCTTGAAGTTGGTGATGTGATTATGTTGGTGACGAGGCATTGGCTACCTTAAGAGAGTCATAGTGCTTTCTGCCAGTTGCTCACACAAATACAAATTTTGAGATACTGTGGCCAGTCTGCCTGAAGCGATACGCCACTAGTTGTGTATCTTAAGAGAAACATCGTTACTCTTGCCAGCGGTTTCTTGACTTTGAAGATGTGATTATACTGGTGACTAGATATTGGCTACCCTAAGAGAGTCACAGTGTTTCCTGCCAGTTGCTCACCCAAATACACATTTTTTAGATACTGTTTCCAGTGTGCCTGAAGCGATACGCCACTAGTTGTGTATCTTAAGAGAAACATCGTTACTTTTGAAAGGGGTTTCTAGAAGTTGCTGATTTGATTCTGCTGGTGACGAAGCATTGGCTACCTCAAGAGAGTCATAGAGATTCCTGTCAGTTCTTCACCCAAATACACATTTTTTAGATATTCTTTCCAGTCTGCCTGATAGCTACGCCACTAGTTGTGTATCTTAAGAGTCATTGTAACTTTTGCCAGGGGTTTCTTGAAGTTGCTGATGTGATTATGCTGGTGACGAGGCATTGGCTACCCTATGAGTGTCATAGTGATTCCTGCTAGTTGCTCACCCAAATACACATTTTTTTGATACTTTGGCCAGTCTGCCTCAAGTGACACCCCACTAGCTGTGTATCTTATGAGAAGCTTCGTTACCTTTGCAAGCGGTTTCTTGAAGTTGGTGATGTGATTATGTTGGTGACGAGGCATTGGCTACCTTAAGAGAGTCATAGTGCTTTCTGCCAGTTGCTCACACAAATACAAATTTTGAGATACTGTGGCCAGTCTGCCTGAAGCGATACGCCACTAGTTGTGTATCTTAAGAGAAACATCGTTACTCTTGCCAGCGGTTTCTTGACTTTGAAGATGTGATTATACTGGTGACTAGATATTGGCTACCCTAAGAGAGTCACAGTGTTTCCTGCCAGTTGCTCACCCAAATACACATTTTTTAGATACTGTTTCCAGTGTGCCTGAAGCGATACGCCACTAGTTGTGTATCTTAAGAGAAACATCGTTACTTTTGAAAGGGGTTTCTAGAAGTTGCTGATTTGATTCTGCTGGTGACGAAGCATTGGCTACCTCAAGAGAGTCATAGAGATTCCTGTCAGTTCTTCACCCAAATACACATTTTTTAGATATTCTTTCCAGTCTGCCTGATAGCTACGCCACTAGTTGTGTATCTTAAGAGTCATTGTAACTTTTGCCAGGGGTTTCTTGAAGTTGCTGATGTGATTATGCTGGTGACGAGGCATTGGCTACCCTATGAGTGTCATAGTGATTCCTGCTAGTTGCTCACCCAAATACACATTTTTTTGATACTTTGGCCAGTCTGCCTCAAGTGACACCCCACTAGCTGTGTATCTTATGAGAAGCTTCGTTACCTTTGCAAGCGGTTTCTTGAAGTTGGTGATGCGATTATGTTGGTGACGAGGCATTGACTACCTTAAGACAGTCATAGTGCTTTCTGCCAGTTGCTCACCCAAATACACATTTTGAGATACTGTGGCCAGTCTGCCTGAAGCGATACGCCACTAGTTGTGTATCTTAAGAGAAACATCGTTACTCTTGCCAGTGGTTTCTTGACTTTGAAGATGTGATTATACTGGTGACTAGATATTGGCTACCCTAAGAGAGTCACAGTGTTTCCTGCCAGTTGCTCACCCAAATACACATTTTTTAGATACTGTTTCCAGTGTGCCTGAAGCGATACGCCACTAGTTGTGTATCTTAAGAGAAACATCGTTACTTTTGAAAGGGGTTTCTAGAAGTTGCTGATTTGATTCTGCTGGTGACGAAGCATTGGCTACCTCAAGAGAGTCATAGAGATTCCTGTCAGTTCTTCACCCAAATACACATTTTTTAGATATTCTTTCCAGTCTGCCTGATAGCTACGCCACTAGTTGTGTATCTTAAGAGTCATTGTAACTTTTGCCAGGGGTTTCTTGAAGTTGCTGATGTGATTATGCTGGTGACGAGGCATTGGCTACCTTAAGAGAGTCATAGTGATTCCTGCTAGTTGCTCACCCAAATACACATTTTTTTGATACTTTGGCCAGTCTGCCTCAAGTGACACCCCACTAGCTGTGTATCTTATGAGAAGCTTCGTTACCTTTGCAAGCGGTTTCTTGAAGTTGGTGATGTGATTATGTTGGTGACGAGGCATTGGCTACCTTAAGAGAGTCATAGTGCTTTCTGCCAGTTGCTCACACAAATACAAATTTTGAGATACTGTGGCCAGTCTGCCTGAAGCGATACGCCACTAGTTGTGTATCTTAAGAGAAACATCGTTACTCTTGCCAGCGGTTTCTTGACTTTGAAGATGTGATTATACTGGTGACTAGATATTGGCTACCCTAAGAGAGTCACAGTGTTTCCTGCCAGTTGCTCACCCAAATACACATTTTTTAGATACTGTTTCCAGTGTGCCTGAAGCGATACGCCACTAGTTGTGTATCTTAAGAGAAACATCGTTACTTTTGAAAGGGGTTTCTAGAAGTTGCTGATTTGATTCTGCTGGTGACGAAGCATTGGCTACCTCAAGAGAGTCATAGAGATTCCTGTCAGTTCTTCACCCAAATACACATTTTTTAGATATTCTTTCCAGTCTGCCTGATAGCTACGCCACTAGTTGTGTATCTTAAGAGTCATTGTAACTTTTGCCAGGGGTTTCTTGAAGTTGCTGATGTGATTATGCTGGTGACGAGGCATTGGCTACCCTATGACTGTCATAGTGATTCCTGCTAGTTGCTCACCCAAATACACATTTTTTTGATACTTTGGCCAGTCTGCCTCAAGTGACACCCCACTAGCTGTGTATCTTATGAGAAGCTTCGTTACCTTTGCAAGCGGTTTCTTGAAGTTGGTGATGCGATTATGTTGGTGACGAGGCATTGACTACCTTAAGACAGTCATAGTGCTTTCTGCCAGTTGCTCACCCAAATACACATTTTGAGATACTGTGGCCAGTCTGCCTGAAGCGATACGCCACTAGTTGTGTATCTTAAGAGAAACATCGTTACTCTTGCCAGTGGTTTCTTGACTTTCAAGATGTGATTATACTGGTGACGAGATATTGGTTACCCTAAGAGAGTCACAGTGTTTCGTGCCAGTTGCTCACCCAAATACACATTTTTTAGATACTGTTTCCAGTGTGCCTGAAGCGATACGCCACTAGTTGAGTATCTTAAGAGAAACATCGTTACTGTTGCCAGGGGTTTATAGAAGTTGCTGATTTGATTCTGCTGGTGACGAGGCATTGGCTACCTCAAGAGAGTCATAGAGATTCCTGCCAGTTCTTCACCCAAATACACATTTTTTAGATACTCATTCCAGTCTGCCTGATAGCTACGCCACTAGTTGTGCATCTTAAGAGTCATTGTAACTTTTGCCAGGGGTTTCTTGAAGTTGCTGATGTGATTATGCTGGTGACGAGGCATTGGCTATCCTATGAGTGTCATAGTGATTCCTGCTAGTTGCTCACCCAAATACACATTTTTTTGATACTTTGGCCAGTCTGCCTCAAGTGACACCCCACTAGCTGTGTATCTTATGAGAAGCTTCGTTACCTTTGCAAGCGGTTTCTTGAAGTTGGTGATGTGATTATGTTGGTGACGAGGCATTGGCTACCTTAAGAGAGTCATAGTGCTTTCTGCCAGTTGCTCACACAAATACAAATTTTGAGATACTGTGGCCAGTCTGCCTGAAGCGATACGCCACTAGTTGTGTATCTTAAGAGAAACATCGTTACTCTTGCCAGCGGTTTCTTGACTTTGAAGATGTGATTATACTGGTGACTAGATATTGGCTACCCTAAGAGAGTCACAGTGTTTCCTGCCAGTTGCTCACCCAAATACACATTTTTTAGATACTGTTTCCAGTGTGCCTGAAGCGATACGCCACTAGTTGTGTATCTTAAGAGAAACATCGTTACTTTTGAAAGGGGTTTCTAGAAGTTGCTGATTTGATTCTGCTGGTGACGAAGCATTGGCTACCTCAAGAGAGTCATAGAGATTCCTGTCAGTTCTTCACCCAAATACACATTTTTTAGATATTCTTTCCAGTCTGCCTGATAGCTACGCCACTAGTTGTGTATCTTAAGAGTCATTGTAACTTTTGCCAGGGGTTTCTTGAAGTTGCTGATGTGATTATGCTGGTGACGAGGCATTGGCTACCCTATGAGTGTCATAGTGATTCCTGCTAGTTGCTCACCCAAATACACATTTTTTTGATACTTTGGCCAGTCTGCCTCAAGTGACACCCCACTAGCTGTGTATCTTATGAGAAGCTTCGTTACCTTTGCAAGCGGTTTCTTGAAGTTGGTGATGCGATTATGTTGGTGACGAGGCATTGACTACCTTAAGACAGTCATAGTGCTTTCTGCCAGTTGCTCACCCAAATACACATTTTGAGATACTGTGGCCAGTCTGCCTGAAGCGATACGCCACTAGTTGTGTATCTTAAGAGAAACATCGTTACTCTTGCCAGTGGTTTCTTGACTTTCAAGATGTGATTATACTGGTGACGAGATATTGGTTACCCTAAGAGAGTCACAGTGTTTCCTGCCAGTTGCTCACCCAAATACACATTTTTTAGATACTGTTTCCAGTGTGCCTGAAGCGATACGCCACTAGTTGAGTATCTTAAGAGAAACATCGTTACTTTTGCCAGGGGTTTATAGAAGTTGCTGATTTGATTCTGCTGGTGACGAGGCATTGGCTACCTCAAGAGAGTCATAGAGATTCCTGCCAGTTCTTCACCCAAATACACATTTTTTAGATACTCATTCCAGTCTGCCTGATAGCTACGCCACTAGTTGTGCATCTTAAGAGTCATTGTAACTTTTGCCAGGGGTTTCTTGAAGTTGCTGATGTGATTATGCTGGTGACGAGGCATTGGCTATCCTATGAGTGTCATAGTGATTCCTGCTAGTTGCTCACCCAAATACACATTTTTTTGATACTTTGGCCAGTCTGCCTCAAGTGACACCCCACTAGCTGTGTATCTTATGAGAAGCTTCGTTACCTTTGCAAGCGGTTTCTTGAAGTTGGTGATGTGATTATGTTGGTGACGAGGCATTGGCTACCTTAAGAGAGTCATAGTGCTTTCTGCCAGTTGCTCACACAAATACAAATTTTGAGATACTGTGGCCAGTCTGCCTGAAGCGATACGCCACTAGTTGTGTATCTTAAGAGAAACATCGTTACTCTTGCCAGCGGTTTCTTGACTTTGAAGATGTGATTATACTGGTGACTAGATATTGGCTACCCTAAGAGAGTCACAGTGTTTCCTGCCAGTTGCTCACCCAAATACACATTTTTTAGATACTGTTTCCAGTGCGCCTGAAGCGATACGCCACTAGTTGTGTATCTTAAGAGAAACATCGTTACTTTTGAAAGGGGTTTCTAGAAGTTGCTGATTTGATTCTGCTGGTGACGAGGCATTGGCTACCTCATGAGAGTCATAGAGATTCCTGCAAGTTCTTCACCCAAATACACATTTTTTAGATACTCATTCCAGTCTGCCGGATAGCTACGCCACTAGTTGTGCATCTTAAGAGTCATTGTAACTTTTGCCAGGGGTTTCTTGAAGTTGCTGATGTGATTATGCTGGTGACGAGGCATTGGCTATCCTATGAGTGTCATAGTGATTCCTGCTAGTTGCTCACCCAAATACACATTTTTTTGATACTTTGGCCAGTCTGCCTCAAGTGACACCCCACTAGCTGTGTATCTTATGAGAAGCTTCGTTACCTTTGCAAGCGGTTTCTTGAAGTTGGTGATGTGATTATGTTGGTGACGAGGCATTGGCTACCTTAAGAGAGTCATAGTGCTTTCTGCCAGTTGCTCACACAAATACAAATTTTGAGATACTGTGGCCAGTCTGCCTGAAGCGATACGCCACTAGTTGTGTATCTTAAGAGAAACATCGTTACTCTTGCCAGTGGTTTCTTGACTTTCAAGATGTGATTATACTGGTGACGAGATATTGGTTACCCTAAGAGAGTCACAGTGTTTCCTGCCAGTTGCTCACCCAAATACACATTTTTTAGATACTGTTTCCAGTGTGCCTGAAGCGATACGCCACTAGTTGAGTATCTTAAGAGAAACATCGTTACTTTTGCCAGGGGTTTATAGAAGTTGCTGATTTGATTCTGCTGGTGACGAGGCATTGGCTACCTCAAGAGAGTCATAGAGATTCCTGCCAGTTCTTCACCCAAATACACATTTTTTAGATACTCATTCCAGTCTGCCTGATAGCTACGCCACTAGTTGTGCATCTTAAGAGTCATTGTAACTTTTGCCAGGGGTTTCTTGAAGTTGCTGATGTGATTATGCTGGTGACGAGGCATTGGCTATCCTATGAGTGTCATAGTGATTCCTGCTAGTTGCTCACCCAAATACACATTTTTTTGATACTTTGGCCAGTCTGCCTCAAGTGACACCCCACTAGCTGTGTATCTTATGAGAAGCTTCGTTACCTTTGCAAGCGGTTTCTTGAAGTTGGTGATGTGATTATGTTGGTGACGAGGCATTGGCTACCTTAAGAGAGTCATAGTGCTTTCTGCCAGTTGCTCACACAAATACAAATTTTGAGATACTGTGGCCAGTCTGCCTGAAGCGATACGCCACTAGTTGTGTATCTTAAGAGAAACATCGTTACTCTTGCCAGCGGTTTCTTGACTTTGAAGATGTGATTATACTGGTGACTAGATATTGGCTACCCTAAGAGAGTCACAGTGTTTCCTGCCAGTTGCTCACCCAAATACACATTTTTTAGATACTGTTTCCAGTGCGCCTGAAGCGATACGCCACTAGTTGTGTATCTTAAGAGAAACATCGTTACTTTTGAAAGGGGTTTCTAGAAGTTGCTGATTTGATTCTGCTGGTGACGAGGCATTGGCTACCTCATGAGAGTCATAGAGATTCCTGCAAGTTCTTCACCCAAATACACATTTTTTAGATACTCATTCCAGTCTGCCGGATAGCTACGCCACTAGTTGTGCATCTTAAGAGTCATTGTAACTTTTGCCAGGGGTTTCTTGAAGTTGCTGATGTGATTATGCTGGTGACGAGGCATTGGCTATCCTATGAGTGTCATAGTGATTCCTGCTAGTTGCTCACCCAAATACACATTTTTTTGATACTTTGGCCAGTCTGCCTCAAGTGACACCCCACTAGCTGTGTATCTTATGAGAAGCTTCGTTACCTTTGCAAGCGGTTTCTTGAAGTTGGTGATGTGATTATGTTGGTGACGAGGCATTGGCTACCTTAAGAGAGTCATAGTGCTTTCTGCCAGTTGCTCACACAAATACAAATTTTGAGATACTGTGGCCAGTCTGCCTGAAGCGATACGCCACTAGTTGTGTATCTTAAGAGAAACATCGTTACTCTTGCCAGTGGTTTCTTGACTTTCAAGATGTGATTATACTGGTGACGAGATATTGGTTACCCTAAGAGAGTCACAGTGTTTCGTGGCAGTTGCTCACCCAAATACACATTTTTTAGATACTGTTTCCAGTGTGCCTGAAGCGATACGCCACTAGTTGAGTATCTTAAGAGAAACATCGTTACTTTTGCCAGGGGTTTATAGAAGTTGCTGATTTGATTCTGCTGGTGACGAGGCATTGGCTACCTCAAGAGAGTCATAGAGATTCCTGTCAGTTCTTCACCCAAATACACATTTTTTAGATACTCATTCCAGTCTGCCTGATAGCTACGCCACTAGTTGTGCATCTTAAGAGTCATTGTAACTTTTGCCAGGGGTTTCTTGAAGTTGCTGATGTGATTATGCTGGTGACGAGGCATTGGCTATCCTATGAGTGTCATAGTGATTCCTGCTAGTTGCTCACCCAAATACACATTTTTTTGATACTTTGGCCAGTCTGCCTCAAGTGACACCCCACTAGCTGTGTATCTTATGAGAAGCTTCGTTACCTTTGCAAGCGGTTTCTTGAAGTTGGTGATGTGATTATGTTGGTGACGAGGCATTGGCTACCTTAAGAGAGTCATAGTGCTTTCTGCCAGTTGCTCACACAAATACAAATTTTGAGATACTGTGGCCAGTCTGCCTGAAGCGATACGCCACTAGTTGTGTATCTTAAGAGAAACATCGTTACTCTTGCCAGCGGTTTCTTGACTTTGAAGATGTGATTATACTGGTGACTAGATATTGGCTACCCTAAGAGAGTCACAGTGTTTCCTGCCAGTTGCTCACCCAAATACACATTTTTTAGATACTGTTTCCAGTGTGCCTGAAGCGATACGCCACTAGTTGTGTATCTTAAGAGAAACATCGTTACTTTTGAAAGGGGTTTCTAGAAGTTGCTGATTTGATTCTGCTGGTGACGAAGCATTGGCTACCTCAAGAGAGTCATAGAGATTCCTGTCAGTTCTTCACCCAAATACACATTTTTTAGATATTCTTTCCAGTCTGCCTGATAGCTACGCCACTAGTTGTGTATCTTAAGAGTCATTGTAACTTTTGCCAGGGGTTTCTTGAAGTTGCTGATGTGATTATGCTGGTGACGAGGCATTGGCTACCCTATGAGTGTCATAGTGATTCCTGCTAGTTGCTCACCCAAATACACATTTTTTTGATACTTTGGCCAGTCTGCCTCAAGTGACACCCCACTAGCTGTGTATCTTATGAGAAGCTTCGTTACCTTTGCAAGCGGTTTCTTGAAGTTGGTGATGCGATTATGTTGGTGACGAGGCATTGACTACCTTAAGACAGTCATAGTGCTTTCTGCCAGTTGCTCACCCAAATACACATTTTGAGATACTGTGGCCAGTCTGCCTGAAGCGATACGCCACTAGTTGTGTATCTTAAGAGAAACATCGTTACTCTTGCCAGTGGTTTCTTGACTTTCAAGATGTGATTATACTGGTGACGAGATATTGGTTACCCTAAGAGAGTCACAGTGTTTCGTGCCAGTTGCTCACCCAAATACACATTTTTTAGATACTGTTTCCAGTGTGCCTGAAGCGATACGCCACTAGTTGAGTATCTTAAGAGAAACATCGTTACTTTTGCCAGGGGTTTATAGAAGTTGCTGATTTGATTCTGCTGGTGACGAGGCATTGGCTACCTCAAGAGAGTCATAGAGATTCCTGCCAGTTCTTCACCCAAATACACATTTTTTAGATACTCATTCCAGTCTGCCTGATAGCTACGCCACTAGTTGTGCATCTTAAGAGTCATTGTAACTTTTGCCAGGGGTTTCTTGAAGTTGCTGATGTGATTATGCTGGTGACGAGGCATTGGCTACCCTATGAGTGTCATAGTGATTCCTGCTAGTTGCTCACCCAAATACACATTATTTTGATACTTTGGCCAGTCTGCCTCAAGTGACACCCCACTAGCTGCGTATCTTATGAGAAGCTTCGTTACCTTTGCAAGCGGTTTCTTGAAGTTGGTGATGTGATTATGTTGGTGACGAGGCATTGGCTACCTTAAGAGAGTCATAGTGCTTTCTGCCAGTTGCTCACACAAATACAAATTTTGAGATACTGTGGCCAGTCTGCCTGAAGCGATACGCCACTAGTTGTGTATCTTAAGAGAAACATCGTTACTCTTGCCAGCGGTTTCTTGACTTTGAAGATGTGATTATACTGGTGACTAGATATTGGCTACCCTAAGAGAGTCACAGTGTTTCCTGCCAGTTGCTCACCCAAATACACATTTTTTAGATACTGTTTCCAGTGCGCCTGAAGCGATACGCCACTAGTTGTGTATCTTAAGAGAAACATCGTTACTTTTGAAAGGGGTTTCTAGAAGTTGCTGATTTGATTCTGCTGGTGACGAGGCATTGGCTACCGCATGAGAGTCATAGAGATTCCTGCAAGTTCTTCACCCAAATACACATTTTTTAGATACTCATTCCAGTCTGCCTGATAGCTACGCCACTAGTTGTGCATCTTAAGAGTCATTGTAACTTTTGCCAGGGGTTTCTTGAAGTTGCTGATGTGATTATGCTGGTGACGAGGCATTGGCTATCCTATGAGTGTCATAGTGATTCCTGCTAGTTGCTCACCCAAATACACATTTTTTTGATACTTTGGCCAGTCTGCCTCAAGTGACACCCCACTAGCTGTGTATCTTATGAGAAGCTTCGTTACCTTTGCAAGCGGTTTCTTGAAGTTGGTGATGTGATTATGTTGGTGACGAGGCATTGGCTACCTTAAGAGAGTCATAGTGCTTTCTGCCAGTTGCTCACACAAATACAAATTTTGAGATACTGTGGCCAGTCTGCCTGAAGCGATACGCCACTAGTTGTGTATCTTAAGAGAAACATCGTTACTCTTGCCAGCGGTTTCTTGACTTTGAAGATGTGATTATACTGGTGACTAGATATTGGCTACCCTAAGAGAGTCACAGTGTTTCCTGCCAGTTGCTCACCCAAATACACATTTTTTAGATACTGTTTCCAGTGTGCCTGAAGCGATACGCCACTAGTTGTGTATCTTAAGAGAAACATCGTTACTTTTGAAAGGGGTTTCTAGAAGTTGCTGATTTGATTCTGCTGGTGACGAAGCATTGGCTACCTCAAGAGAGTCATAGAGATTCCTGTCAGTTCTTCACCCAAATACACATTTTTTAGATATTCTTTCCAGTCTGCCTGATAGCTACGCCACTAGTTGTGTATCTTAAGAGTCATTGTAACTTTTGCCAGGGGTTTCTTGAAGTTGCTGATGTGATTATGCTGGTGACGAGGCATTGGCTACCCTATGAGTGTCATAGTGATTCCTGCTAGTTGCTCACCCAAATACACATTTTTTTGATACTTTGGCCAGTCTGCCTCAAGTGACACCCCACTAGCTGTGTATCTTATGAGAAGCTTCGTTACCTTTGCAAGCGGTTTCTTGAAGTTGGTGATGCGATTATGTTGGTGACGAGGCATTGACTACCTTAAGACAGTCATAGTGCTTTCTGCCAGTTGCTCACCCAAATACACATTTTGAGATACTGTGGCCAGTCTGCCTGAAGCGATACGCCACTAGTTGTGTATCTTAAGAGAAACATCGTTACTCTTGCCAGTGGTTTCTTGACTTTCAAGATGTGATTATACTGGTGACGAGATATTGGTTACCCTAAGAGAGTCACAGTGTTTCGTGCCAGTTGCTCACCCAAATACACATTTTTTAGATACTGTTTCCAGTGTGCCTGAAGCGATACGCCACTAGTTGAGTATCTTAAGAGAAACATCGTTACTTTTGCCAGGGGTTTATAGAAGTTGCTGATTTGATTCTGCTGGTGACGAGGCATTGGCTACCTCAAGAGAGTCATAGAGATTCCTGCCAGTTCTTCACCCAAATACACATTTTTTAGATACTCATTCCAGTCTGCCTGATAGCTACGCCACTAGTTGTGCATCTTAAGAGTCATTGTAACTTTTGCCAGGGGTTTCTTGAAGTTGCTGATGTGATTATGCTGGTGACGAGGCATTGGCTACCCTATGAGTGTCATAGTGATTCCTGCTAGTTGCTCACCCAAATACACATTATTTTGATACTTTGGCCAGTCTGCCTCAAGTGACACCCCACTAGCTGCGTATCTTATGAGAAGCTTCGTTACCTTTGCAAGCGGTTTCTTGAAGTTGGTGATGTGATTATGTTGGTGACGAGGCATTGGCTACCTTAAGAGAGTCATAGTGCTTTCTGCCAGTTGCTCACACAAATACAAATTTTGAGATACTGTGGCCAGTCTGCCTGAAGCGATACGCCACTAGTTGTGTATCTTAAGAGAAACATCGTTACTCTTGCCAGCGGTTTCTTGACTTTGAAGATGTGATTATACTGGTGACTAGATATTGGCTACCCTAAGAGAGTCACAGTGTTTCCTGCCAGTTGCTCACCCAAATACACATTTTTTAGATACTGTTTCCAGTGCGCCTGAAGCGATACGCCACTAGTTGTGTATCTTAAGAGAAACATCGTTACTTTTGAAAGGGGTTTCTAGAAGTTGCTGATTTGATTCTGCTGGTGACGAGGCATTGGCTACCGCATGAGAGTCATAGAGATTCCTGCAAGTTCTTCACCCAAATACACATTTTTTAGATACTCATTCCAGTCTGCCTGATAGCTACGCCACTAGTTGTGCATCTTAAGAGTCATTGTAACTTTTGCCAGGGGTTTCTTGAAGTTGCTGATGTGATTATGCTGGTGACGAGGCATTGGCTATCCTATGAGTGTCATAGTGATTCCTGCTAGTTGCTCACCCAAATACACATTTTTTTGATACTTTGGCCAGTCTGCCTCAAGTGACACCCCACTAGCTGTGTATCTTATGAGAAGCTTCGTTACCTTTGCAAGCGGTTTCTTGAAGTTGGTGATGTGATTATGTTGGTGACGAGGCATTGGCTACCTTAAGAGAGTCATAGTGCTTTCTGCCAGTTGCTCACACAAATACAAATTTTGAGATACTGTGGCCAGTCTGCCTGAAGCGATACGCCACTAGTTGTGTATCTTAAGAGAAACATCGTTACTCTTGCCAGCGGTTTCTTGACTTTGAAGATGTGATTATACTGGTGACTAGATATTGGCTACCCTAAGAGAGTCACAGTGTTTCCTGCCAGTTGCTCACCCAAATACACATTTTTTAGATACTGTTTCCAGTGTGCCTGAAGCGATACGCCACTAGTTGTGTATCTTAAGAGAAACATCGTTACTTTTGAAAGGGGTTTCTAGAAGTTGCTGATTTGATTCTGCTGGTGACGAAGCATTGGCTACCTCAAGAGAGTCATAGAGATTCCTGTCAGTTCTTCACCCAAATACACATTTTTTAGATATTCTTTCCAGTCTGCCTGATAGCTACGCCACTAGTTGTGTATCTTAAGAGTCATTGTAACTTTTGCCAGGGGTTTCTTGAAGTTGCTGATGTGATTATGCTGGTGACGAGGCATTGGCTACCCTATGAGTGTCATAGTGATTCCTGCTAGTTGCTCACCCAAATACACATTTTTTTGATACTTTGGCCAGTCTGCCTCAAGTGACACCCCACTAGCTGTGTATCTTATGAGAAGCTTCGTTACCTTTGCAAGCGGTTTCTTGAAGTTGGTGATGCGATTATGTTGGTGACGAGGCATTGACTACCTTAAGACAGTCATAGTGCTTTCTGCCAGTTGCTCACCCAAATACACATTTTGAGATACTGTGGCCAGTCTGCCTGAAGCGATACGCCACTAGTTGTGTATCTTAAGAGAAACATCGTTACTCTTGCCAGTGGTTTCTTGACTTTCAAGATGTGATTATACTGGTGACGAGATATTGGTTACCCTAAGAGAGTCACAGTGTTTCGTGCCAGTTGCTCACCCAAATACACATTTTTTAGATACTGTTTCCAGTGTGCCTGAAGCGATACGCCACTAGTTGAGTATCTTAAGAGAAACATCGTTACTTTTGCCAGGGGTTTATAGAAGTTGCTGATTTGATTCTGCTGGTGACGAGGCATTGGCTACCTCAAGAGAGTCATAGAGATTCCTGCCAGTTCTTCACCCAAATACACATTTTTTAGATACTCATTCCAGTCTGCCTGATAGCTACGCCACTAGTTGTGCATCTTAAGAGTCATTGTAACTTTTGCCAGGGGTTTCTTGAAGTTGCTGATGTGATTATGCTGGTGACGAGGCATTGGCTACCCTATGAGTGTCATAGTGATTCCTGCTAGTTGCTCACCCAAATACACATTATTTTGATACTTTGGCCAGTCTGCCTCAAGTGACACCCCACTAGCTGCGTATCTTATGAGAAGCTTCGTTACCTTTGCAAGCGGTTTCTTGAAGTTGGTGATGTGATTATGTTGGTGACGAGGCATTGGCTACCTTAAGAGAGTCATAGTGCTTTCTGCCAGTTGCTCACACAAATACAAATTTTGAGATACTGTGGCCAGTCTGCCTGAAGCGATACGCCACTAGTTGTGTATCTTAAGAGAAACATCGTTACTCTTGCCAGCGGTTTCTTGACTTTGAAGATGTGATTATACTGGTGACTAGATATTGGCTACCCTAAGAGAGTCACAGTGTTTCCTGCCAGTTGCTCACCCAAATACACATTTTTTAGATACTGTTTCCAGTGCGCCTGAAGCGATACGCCACTAGTTGTGTATCTTAAGAGAAACATCGTTACTTTTGAAAGGGGTTTCTAGAAGTTGCTGATTTGATTCTGCTGGTGACGAGGCATTGGCTACCGCATGAGAGTCATAGAGATTCCTGCCAGTTCTTCACCCAAATACACATTTTTTAGATACTCATTCCAGTCTGCCTGATAGCTACGCCACTAGTTGTGCATCTTAAGAGTCATTGTAACTTTTGCCAGGGGTTTCTTGAAGTTGCTGATGTGATTATGCTGGTGACGAGGCATTGGCTATCCTATGAGTGTCATAGTGATTCCTGCTAGTTGCTCACCCAAATACACATTTTTTTGATACTTTGGCCAGTCTGCCTCAAGTGACACCCCACTAGCTGTGTATCTTATGAGAAGCTTCGTTACCTTTGCAAGCGGTTTCTTGAAGTTGGTGATGTGATTATGTTGGTGACGAGGCATTGGCTACCTTAAGAGAGTCATAGTGCTTTCTGCCAGTTGCTCACACAAATACAAATTTTGAGATACTGTGGCCAGTCTGCCTGAAGCGATACGCCACTAGTTGTGTATCTTAAGAGAAACATCGTTACTCTTGCCAGCGGTTTCTTGACTTTGAAGATGTGATTATACTGGTGACTAGATATTGGCTACCCTAAGAGAGTCACAGTGTTTCCTGCCAGTTGCTCACCCAAATACACATTTTTTAGATACTGTTTCCAGTGTGCCTGAAGC
This sequence comes from Schistocerca nitens, assembly GCF_023898315.1. Classification (NCBI taxonomy): domain Eukaryota; kingdom Metazoa; phylum Arthropoda; class Insecta; order Orthoptera; family Acrididae; genus Schistocerca; species Schistocerca nitens. The sequence goes on from NC_064623.1 coordinate 178,702,331, forward strand.
GATACGCCACTAGTTGTGTATCTTAAGAGAAACATCGTTACTTTTGAAAGGGGTTTCTAGAAGTTGCTGATTTGATTCTGCTGGTGACGAAGCATTGGCTACCTCAAGAGAGTCATAGAGATTCCTGTCAGTTCTTCACCCAAATACACATTTTTTAGATATTCTTTCCAGTCTGCCTGATAGCTACGCCACTAGTTGTGTATCTTAAGAGTCATTGTAACTTTTGCCAGGGGTTTCTTGAAGTTGCTGATGTGATTATGCTGGTGACGAGGCATTGGCTACCCTATGAGTGTCATAGTGATTCCTGCTAGTTGCTCACCCAAATACACATTATTTTGATACTTTGGCCAGTCTGCCTCAAGTGACACCCCACTAGCTGCGTATCTTATGAGAAGCTTCGTTACCTTTGCAAGCGGTTTCTTGAAGTTGGTGATGTGATTATGTTGGTGACGAGGCATTGGCTACCTTAAGAGAGTCATAGTGCTTTCTGCCAGTTGCTCACACAAATACAAATTTTGAGATACTGTGGCCAGTCTGCCTGAAGCGATACGCCACTAGTTGTGTATCTTAAGAGAAACATCGTTACTCTTGCCAGCGGTTTCTTGACTTTGAAGATGTGATTATACTGGTGACTAGATATTGGCTACCCTAAGAGAGTCACAGTGTTTCCTGCCAGTTGCTCACCCAAATACACATTTTTTAGATACTGTTTCCAGTGCGCCTGAAGCGATACGCCACTAGTTGTGTATCTTAAGAGAAACATCGTTACTTTTGAAAGGGGTTTCTAGAAGTTGCTGATTTGATTCTGCTGGTGACGAGGCATTGGCTACCGCATGAGAGTCATAGAGATTCCTGCCAGTTCTTCACCCAAATACACATTTTTTAGATACTCATTCCAGTCTGCCTGATAGCTACGCCACTAGTTGTGCATCTTAAGAGTCATTGTAACTTTTGCCAGGGGTTTCTTGAAGTTGCTGATGTGATTATGCTGGTGACGAGGCATTGGCTATCCTATGAGTGTCATAGTGATTCCTGCTAGTTGCTCACCCAAATACACATTTTTTTGATACTTTGGCCAGTCTGCCTCAAGTGACACCCCACTAGCTGTGTATCTTATGAGAAGCTTCGTTACCTTTGCAAGCGGTTTCTTGAAGTTGGTGATGCGATTATGTTGGTGACGAGGCATTGACTACCTTAAGACAGTCATAGTGCTTTCTGCCAGTTGCTCACCCAAATACACATTTTGAGATACTGTGGCCAGTCTGCCTGAAGCGATACGCCACTAGTTGTGTATCTTAAGAGAAACATCGTTACTCTTGCCAGTGGTTTCTTGACTTTCAAGATGTGATTATACTGGTGACGAGATATTGGTTACCCTAAGAGAGTCACAGTGTTTCGTGCCAGTTGCTCACCCAAATACACATTTTTTAGATACTGTTTCCAGTGTGCCTGAAGCGATACGCCACTAGTTGAGTATCTTAAGAGAAACATCGTTACTTTTGCCAGGGGTTTATAGAAGTTGCTGATTTGATTCTGCTGGTGACGAGGCATTGGCTACCTCAAGAGAGTCATAGAGATTCCTGCCAGTTCTTCACCCAAATACACATTTTTTAGATACTCATTCCAGTCTGCCTGATAGCTACGCCACTAGTTGTGCATCTTAAGAGTCATTGTAACTTTTGCCAGGGGTTTCTTGAAGTTGCTGATGTGATTATGCTGGTGACGAGGCATTGGCTACCCTATGAGTGTCATAGTGATTCCTGCTAGTTGCTCACCCAAATACACATTATTTTGATACTTTGGCCAGTCTGCCTCAAGTGACACCCCACTAGCTGCGTATCTTATGAGAAGCTTCGTTACCTTTGCAAGCGGTTTCTTGAAGTTGGTGATGTGATTATGTTGGTGACGAGGCATTGGCTACCTTAAGAGAGTCATAGTGCTTTCTGCCAGTTGCTCACACAAATACAAATTTTGAGATACTGTGGCCAGTCTGCCTGAAGCGATACGCCACTAGTTGTGTATCTTAAGAGAAACATCGTTACTCTTGCCAGCGGTTTCTTGACTTTGAAGATGTGATTATACTGGTGACTAGATATTGGCTACCCTAAGAGAGTCACAGTGTTTCCTGCCAGTTGCTCACCCAAATACACATTTTTTAGATACTGTTTCCAGTGCGCCTGAAGCGATACGCCACTAGTTGTGTATCTTAAGAGAAACATCGTTACTTTTGAAAGGGGTTTCTAGAAGTTGCTGATTTGATTCTGCTGGTGACGAGGCATTGGCTACCGCATGAGAGTCATAGAGATTCCTGCCAGTTCTTCACCCAAATACACATTTTTTAGATACTCATTCCAGTCTGCCTGATAGCTACGCCACTAGTTGTGCATCTTAAGAGTCATTGTAACTTTTGCCAGGGGTTTCTTGAAGTTGCTGATGTGATTATGCTGGTGACGAGGCATTGGCTATCCTATGAGTGTCATAGTGATTCCTGCTAGTTGCTCACCCAAATACACATTTTTTTGATACTTTGGCCAGTCTGCCTCAAGTGACACCCCACTAGCTGTGTATCTTATGAGAAGCTTCGTTACCTTTGCAAGCGGTTTCTTGAAGTTGGTGATGCGATTATGTTGGTGACGAGGCATTGACTACCTTAAGACAGTCATAGTGCTTTCTGCCAGTTGCTCACCCAAATACACATTTTGAGATACTGTGGCCAGTCTGCCTGAAGCGATACGCCACTAGTTGTGTATCTTAAGAGAAACATCGTTACTCTTGCCAGTGGTTTCTTGACTTTCAAGATGTGATTATACTGGTGACGAGATATTGGTTACCCTAAGAGAGTCACAGTGTTTCGTGCCAGTTGCTCACCCAAATACACATTTTTTAGATACTGTTTCCAGTGTGCCTGAAGCGATACGCCACTAGTTGAGTATCTTAAGAGAAACATCGTTACTTTTGCCAGGGGTTTATAGAAGTTGCTGATTTGATTCTGCTGGTGACGAGGCATTGGCTACCTCAAGAGAGTCATAGAGATTCCTGCCAGTTCTTCACCCAAATACACATTTTTTAGATACTCATTCCAGTCTGCCTGATAGCTACGCCACTAGTTGTGCATCTTAAGAGTCATTGTAACTTTTGCCAGGGGTTTCTTGAAGTTGCTGATGTGATTATGCTGGTGACGAGGCATTGGCTACCCTATGAGTGTCATAGTGATTCCTGCTAGTTGCTCACCCAAATACACATTATTTTGATACTTTGGCCAGTCTGCCTCAAGTGACACCCCACTAGCTGCGTATCTTATGAGAAGCTTCGTTACCTTTGCAAGCGGTTTCTTGAAGTTGGTGATGTGATTATGTTGGTGACGAGGCATTGGCTACCTTAAGAGAGTCATAGTGCTTTCTGCCAGTTGCTCACACAAATACAAATTTTGAGATACTGTGGCCAGTCTGCCTGAAGCGATACGCCACTAGTTGTGTATCTTAAGAGAAACATCGTTACTCTTGCCAGCGGTTTCTTGACTTTGAAGATGTGATTATACTGGTGACTAGATATTGGCTACCCTAAGAGAGTCACAGTGTTTCCTGCCAGTTGCTCACCCAAATACACATTTTTTAGATACTGTTTCCAGTGCGCCTGAAGCGATACGCCACTAGTTGTGTATCTTAAGAGAAACATCGTTACTTTTGAAAGGGGTTTCTAGAAGTTGCTGATTTGATTCTGCTGGTGACGAGGCATTGGCTACCGCATGAGAGTCATAGAGATTCCTGCCAGTTCTTCACCCAAATACACATTTTTTAGATACTCATTCCAGTCTGCCTGATAGCTACGCCACTAGTTGTGCATCTTAAGAGTCATTGTAACTTTTGCCAGGGGTTTCTTGAAGTTGCTGATGTGATTATGCTGGTGACGAGGCATTGGCTATCCTATGAGTGTCATAGTGATTCCTGCTAGTTGCTCACCCAAATACACATTTTTTTGATACTTTGGCCAGTCTGCCTCAAGTGACACCCCACTAGCTGTGTATCTTATGAGAAGCTTCGTTACCTTTGCAAGCGGTTTCTTGAAGTTGGTGATGTGATTATGTTGGTGACGAGGCATTGGCTACCTTAAGAGAGTCATAGTGCTTTCTGCCAGTTGCTCACACAAATACAAATTTTGAGATACTGTGGCCAGTCTGCCTGAAGCGATACGCCACTAGTTGTGTATCTTAAGAGAAACATCGTTACTCTTGCCAGCGGTTTCTTGACTTTGAAGATGTGATTATACTGGTGACTAGATATTGGCTACCCTAAGAGAGTCACAGTGTTTCCTGCCAGTTGCTCACCCAAATACACATTTTTTAGATACTGTTTCCAGTGTGCCTGAAGCGATACGCCACTAGTTGTGTATCTTAAGAGAAACATCGTTACTTTTGAAAGGGGTTTCTAGAAGTTGCTGATTTGATTCTGCTGGTGACGAAGCATTGGCTACCTCAAGAGAGTCATAGAGATTCCTGTCAGTTCTTCACCCAAATACACATTTTTTAGATATTCTTTCCAGTCTGCCTGATAGCTACGCCACTAGTTGTGTATCTTAAGAGTCATTGTAACTTTTGCCAGGGGTTTCTTGAAGTTGCTGATGTGATTATGCTGGTGACGAGGCATTGGCTACCCTATGAGTGTCATAGTGATTCCTGCTAGTTGCTCACCCAAATACACATTATTTTGATACTTTGGCCAGTCTGCCTCAAGTGACACCCCACTAGCTGCGTATCTTATGAGAAGCTTCGTTACCTTTGCAAGCGGTTTCTTGAAGTTGGTGATGTGATTATGTTGGTGACGAGGCATTGGCTACCTTAAGAGAGTCATAGTGCTTTCTGCCAGTTGCTCACACAAATACAAATTTTGAGATACTGTGGCCAGTCTGCCTGAAGCGATACGCCACTAGTTGTGTATCTTAAGAGAAACATCGTTACTCTTGCCAGCGGTTTCTTGACTTTGAAGATGTGATTATACTGGTGACTAGATATTGGCTACCCTAAGAGAGTCACAGTGTTTCCTGCCAGTTGCTCACCCAAATACACATTTTTTAGATACTGTTTCCAGTGCGCCTGAAGCGATACGCCACTAGTTGTGTATCTTAAGAGAAACATCGTTACTTTTGAAAGGGGTTTCTAGAAGTTGCTGATTTGATTCTGCTGGTGACGAGGCATTGGCTACCGCATGAGAGTCATAGAGATTCCTGCCAGTTCTTCACCCAAATACACATTTTTTAGATACTCATTCCAGTCTGCCTGATAGCTACGCCACTAGTTGTGCATCTTAAGAGTCATTGTAACTTTTGCCAGGGGTTTCTTGAAGTTGCTGATGTGATTATGCTGGTGACGAGGCATTGGCTATCCTATGAGTGTCATAGTGATTCCTGCTAGTTGCTCACCCAAATACACATTTTTTTGATACTTTGGCCAGTCTGCCTCAAGTGACACCCCACTAGCTGTGTATCTTATGAGAAGCTTCGTTACCTTTGCAAGCGGTTTCTTGAAGTTGGTGATGTGATTATGTTGGTGACGAGGCATTGGCTACCTTAAGAGAGTCATAGTGCTTTCTGCCAGTTGCTCACACAAATACAAATTTTGAGATACTGTGGCCAGTCTGCCTGAAGCGATACGCCACTAGTTGTGTATCTTAAGAGAAACATCGTTACTCTTGCCAGCGGTTTCTTGACTTTGAAGATGTGATTATACTGGTGACTAGATATTGGCTACCCTAAGAGAGTCACAGTGTTTCCTGCCAGTTGCTCACCCAAATACACATTTTTTAGATACTGTTTCCAGTGTGCCTGAAGCGATACGCCACTAGTTGTGTATCTTAAGAGAAACATCGTTACTTTTGAAAGGGGTTTCTAGAAGTTGCTGATTTGATTCTGCTGGTGACGAAGCATTGGCTACCTCAAGAGAGTCATAGAGATTCCTGTCAGTTCTTCACCCAAATACACATTTTTTAGATATTCTTTCCAGTCTGCCTGATAGCTACGCCACTAGTTGTGTATCTTAAGAGTCATTGTAACTTTTGCCAGGGGTTTCTTGAAGTTGCTGATGTGATTATGCTGGTGACGAGGCATTGGCTACCCTATGAGTGTCATAGTGATTCCTGCTAGTTGCTCACCCAAATACACATTTTTTTGATACTTTGGCCAGTCTGCCTCAAGTGACACCCCACTAGCTGTGTATCTTATGAGAAGCTTCGTTACCTTTGCAAGCGGTTTCTTGAAGTTGGTGATGCGATTATGTTGGTGACGAGGCATTGACTACCTTAAGACAGTCATAGTGCTTTCTGCCAGTTGCTCACCCAAATACACATTTTGAGATACTGTGGCCAGTCTGCCTGAAGCGATACGCCACTAGTTGTGTATCTTAAGAGAAACATCGTTACTCTTGCCAGTGGTTTCTTGACTTTCAAGATGTGATTATACTGGTGACGAGATATTGGTTACCCTAAGAGAGTCACAGTGTTTCGTGCCAGTTGCTCACCCAAATACACATTTTTTAGATACTGTTTCCAGTGTGCCTGAAGCGATACGCCACTAGTTGAGTATCTTAAGAGAAACATCGTTACTTTTGCCAGGGGTTTATAGAAGTTGCTGATTTGATTCTGCTGGTGACGAGGCATTGGCTACCTCAAGAGAGTCATAGAGATTCCTGCCAGTTCTTCACCCAAATACACATTTTTTAGATACTCATTCCAGTCTGCCTGATAGCTACGCCACTAGTTGTGCATCTTAAGAGTCATTGTAACTTTTGCCAGGGGTTTCTTGAAGTTGCTGATGTGATTATGCTGGTGACGAGGCATTGGCTACCCTATGAGTGTCATAGTGATTCCTGCTAGTTGCTCACCCAAATACACATTATTTTGATACTTTGGCCAGTCTGCCTCAAGTGACACCCCACTAGCTGCGTATCTTATGAGAAGCTTCGTTACCTTTGCAAGCGGTTTCTTGAAGTTGGTGATGTGATTATGTTGGTGACGAGGCATTGGCTACCTTAAGAGAGTCATAGTGCTTTCTGCCAGTTGCTCACACAAATACAAATTTTGAGATACTGTGGCCAGTCTGCCTGAAGCGATACGCCACTAGTTGTGTATCTTAAGAGAAACATCGTTACTCTTGCCAGCGGTTTCTTGACTTTGAAGATGTGATTATACTGGTGACTAGATATTGGCTACCCTAAGAGAGTCACAGTGTTTCCTGCCAGTTGCTCACCCAAATACACATTTTTTAGATACTGTTTCCAGTGCGCCTGAAGCGATACGCCACTAGTTGTGTATCTTAAGAGAAACATCGTTACTTTTGAAAGGGGTTTCTAGAAGTTGCTGATTTGATTCTGCTGGTGACGAGGCATTGGCTACCGCATGAGAGTCATAGAGATTCCTGCAAGTTCTTCACCCAAATACACATTTTTTAGATACTCATTCCAGTCTGCCTGATAGCTACGCCACTAGTTGTGCATCTTAAGAGTCATTGTAACTTTTGCCAGGGGTTTCTTGAAGTTGCTGATGTGATTATGCTGGTGACGAGGCATTGGCTATCCTATGAGTGTCATAGTGATTCCTGCTAGTTGCTCACCCAAATACACATTTTTTTGATACTTTGGCCAGTCTGCCTCAAGTGACACCCCACTAGCTGTGTATCTTATGAGAAGCTTCGTTACCTTTGCAAGCGGTTTCTTGAAGTTGGTGATGTGATTATGTTGGTGACGAGGCATTGGCTACCTTAAGAGAGTCATAGTGCTTTCTGCCAGTTGCTCACACAAATACAAATTTTGAGATACTGTGGCCAGTCTGCCTGAAGCGATACGCCACTAGTTGTGTATCTTAAGAGAAACATCGTTACTCTTGCCAGCGGTTTCTTGACTTTGAAGATGTGATTATACTGGTGACTAGATATTGGCTACCCTAAGAGAGTCACAGTGTTTCCTGCCAGTTGCTCACCCAAATACACATTTTTTAGATACTGTTTCCAGTGTGCCTGAAGCGATACGCCACTAGTTGTGTATCTTAAGAGAAACATCGTTACTTTTGAAAGGGGTTTCTAGAAGTTGCTGATTTGATTCTGCTGGTGACGAAGCATTGGCTACCTCAAGAGAGTCATAGAGATTCCTGTCAGTTCTTCACCCAAATACACATTTTTTAGATATTCTTTCCAGTCTGCCTGATAGCTACGCCACTAGTTGTGTATCTTAAGAGTCATTGTAACTTTTGCCAGGGGTTTCTTGAAGTTGCTGATGTGATTATGCTGGTGACGAGGCATTGGCTACCCTATGAGTGTCATAGTGATTCCTGCTAGTTGCTCACCCAAATACACATTTTTTTGATACTTTGGCCAGTCTGCCTCAAGTGACACCCCACTAGCTGTGTATCTTATGAGAAGCTTCGTTACCTTTGCAAGCGGTTTCTTGAAGTTGGTGATGCGATTATGTTGGTGACGAGGCATTGACTACCTTAAGACAGTCATAGTGCTTTCTGCCAGTTGCTCACCCAAATACACATTTTGAGATACTGTGGCCAGTCTGCCTGAAGCGATACGCCACTAGTTGTGTATCTTAAGAGAAACATCGTTACTCTTGCCAGTGGTTTCTTGACTTTCAAGATGTGATTATACTGGTGACGAGATATTGGTTACCCTAAGAGAGTCACAGTGTTTCGTGCCAGTTGCTCACCCAAATACACATTTTTTAGATACTGTTTCCCAGTGTGCCTGAAGCGATACGCCACTAGTTGAGTATCTTAAGAGAAACATCGTTACTTTTGCCAGGGGTTTATAGAAGTTGCTGATTTGATTCTGCTGGTGACGAGGCATTGGCTACCTCAAGAGAGTCATAGAGATTCCTGCCAGTTCTTCACCCAAATACACATTTTTTAGATACTCATTCCAGTCTGCCTGATAGCTACGCCACTAGTTGTGCATCTTAAGAGTCATTGTAACTTTTGCCAGGGGTTTCTTGAAGTTGCTGATGTGATTATGCTGGTGACGAGGCATTGGCTACCCTATGAGTGTCATAGTGATTCCTGCTAGTTGCTCACCCAAATACACATTTTTTTGATACTTTGGCCAGTCTGCCTCAAGTGACACCCCACTAGCTGCGTATCTTATGAGAAGCTTCGTTACCTTTGCAAGCGGTTTCTTGAAGTTGGTGATGTGATTATGTTGGTGACGAGGCATTGGCTACCTTAAGAGAGTCATAGTGCTTTCTGCCAGTTGCTCACACAAATACAAATTTTGAGATACTGTGGCCAGTCTGCCTGAAGCGATACGCCACTAGTTGTGTATCTTAAGAGAAACATCGTTACTCTTGCCAGCGGTTTCTTGACTTTGAAGATGTGATTATACTGGTGACTAGATATTGGCTACCCTAAGAGAGTCACAGTGTTTCCTGCCAGTTGCTCACCCAAATACACATTTTTTTGATACTGTTTCCAGTGCGCCTGAAGCGATACGCCACTAGTTGTGTATCTTAAGAGAAACATCGTTACTTTTGAAAGGGGTTTCTAGAAGTTGCTGATTTGATTCTGCTGGTGACGAGGCATTGGCTACCTCATGAGAGTCATAGAGATTCCTGTCAGTTCTTCACCCAAATACACATTTTTTAGATATTCTTTCCAGTCTGCCTGATAGCTACGCCACTAGTTGTGTATCTTAAGAGTCATTGTAACTTTTGCCAGGGGTTTCTTGAAGTTGCTGATGTGATTATGCTGGTGACGAGGCATTGGCTACCCTATGAGTGTCATAGTGATTCCTGCTAGTTGCTCACCCAAATACACATTTTTTTGATACTTTGGCCAGTCTGCCTCAAGTGACACCCCACTAGCTGTGTATCTTATGAGAAGCTTCGTTACCTTTGCAAGCGGTTTCTTGAAGTTGGTGATGCGATTATGTTGGTGACGAGGCATTGACTACCTTAAGACAGTCATAGTGCTTTCTGCCAGTTGCTCACCCAAATACACATTTTGAGATACTGTGGCCAGTCTGCCTGAAGCGATACGCCACTAGTTGTGTATCTTAAGAGAAACATCGTTACTCTTGCCAGTGGTTTCTTGACTTTCAAGATGTGATTATACTGGTGACGAGATATTGGTTACCCTAAGAGAGTCACAGTGTTTCGTGCCAGTTGCTCGCCCAAATACACATTTTTTAGATACTGTTTCCAGTGTGCCTGAAGCGATACGCCACTAGTTGAGTATCTTAAGAGAAACATCGTTACTTTTGCCAGGGGTTTATAGAAGTTGCTGATTTGATTCTGCTGGTGACGAGGCATTGGCTACCTCAAGAGAGTCATAGAGATTCCTGCCAGTTCTTCACCCAAATACACATTTTTTAGATACTCATTCCAGTCTGCCTGATAGCTACGCCACTAGTTGTGCATCTTAAGAGTCATTGTAACTTTTGCCAGGGGTTTCTTGAAGTTGCTGATGTGATTATGCTGGTGACGAGGCATTGGCTACCCTATGAGTGTCATAGTGATTCCTGCAAGTTGCTCACCCAAATACACATTTTTTTGATACTTTGGCCAGTCTGCCTCAAGTGACACCCCACTAGCTGTGTATCTTATGAGAAGCTTCGTTACCTTTGCAAGCGGTTTCTTGAAGTTGGTGATGTGATTATGTTGGTGACGAGGCATTGGCTACCTTAAGAGAGTCATAGTGCTTTCTGCCAGTTGCTCACACAAATACAAATTTTGAGATACTGTGGCCAGTCTGCCTGAAGCGATACGCCACTAGTTGTGTATCTTAAGAGAAACATCGTTACTCTTGCCAGCGGTTTCTTGACTTTGAAGATGTGATTATACTGGTGACTAGATATTGGCTACCCTAAGAGAGTCACAGTGTTTCCTGCCAGTTGCTCACCCAAATACACATTTTTTAGATACTGTTTCCAGTGTGCCTGAAGCGATACGCCACTAGTTGTGTATCTTAAGAGAAACATCGTTACTTTTGAAAGGGGTTTCTAGAAGTTGCTGATTTGATTCTGCTGGTGACGAGGCATTGGCTACCTCAAGAGAGTCATAGAGATTCCTGCCAGTTCTTCACCCAAATACACATTTTTTAGATACTCATTCCAGTCTGCCTGATAGCTACGCCACTAGTTGTGCATCTTAAGAGTCATTGTAACTTTTGCCAGGGGTTTCTTGAAGTTGCTGATGTGATTATGCTGGTGACGAGGCATTGGCTACCCTATGAGTGTCATAGTGATTCCTGCTAGTTGCTCACCCAAATACACATTTTTTTGATACTTTGGCCAGTCTGCCTCAAGTGACACCCCACTAGCTGCGTATCTTATGAGAAGCTTCGTTACCTTTGCAAGCGGTTTCTTGAAGTTGGTGATGTGATTATGTTGGTAACGAGGCATTGGCTACCTTAAGAGAGTCATAGTGCTTTCTGCCAGTTGCTCACACAAATACAAATTTTGAGATACTGTGGCCAGTCTGCCTGAAGCGATACGCCACTAGTTGTGTATCTTAAGAGAAACATCGTTACTCTTGCCAGCGGTTTCTTGACTTTGAAGATGTGATTATACTGGTGACTAGATATTGGCTACCCTAAGAGAGTCACAGTGTTTCCTGCCAGTTGCTCACCCAAATACACATTTTTTAGATACTGTTTCCAGTGTGCCTGAAGCGATACGCCACTAGTTGTGTATCTTAAGAGAAACATCGTTACTTTTGAAAGGGGTTTCTAGAAGTTGCTGATTTGATTCTGCTGGTGACGAGGCATTGGCTACCTCATGAGAGTCATAGAGATTCCTGTCAGTTCTTCACCCAAATACACATTTTTTAGATATTCTTTCCAGTCTGCCTGATAGCTACGCCACTAGTTGTGTATCTTAAGAGTCATTGTAACTTTTGCCAGGGGTTTCTTGAAGTTGCTGATGTGATTATGCTGGTGACGAGGCATTGGCTACCCTATGAGTGTCATAGTGATTCCTGCTAGTTGCTCACCCAAATACACATTTTTTTGATACTTTGGCCAGTCTGCCTCAAGTGACACCCCACTAGCTGTGTATCTTATGAGAAGCTTCGTTACCTTTGCAAGCGGTTTCTTGAAGTTGGTGATGCGATTATGTTGGTGACGAGGCATTGACTACCTTAAGACAGTCATAGTGCTTTCTGCCAGTTGCTCACCCAAATACACATTTTGAGATACTGTGGCCAGTCTGCCTGAAGCGATACGCCACTAGTTGTGTATCTTAAGAGAAACATCGTTACTCTTGCCAGTGGTTTCTTGACTTTCAAGATGTGATTATACTGGTGACGAGATATTGGTTACCCTAAGAGAGTCACAGTGTTTCGTGCCAGTTGCTCGCCCAAATACACATTTTTTAGATACTGTTTCCAGTGTGCCTGAAGCGATACGCCACTAGTTGAGTATCTTAAGAGAAACATCGTTACTTTTGCCAGGGGTTTATAGAAGTTGCTGATTTGATTCTGCTGGTGACGAGGCATTGGCTACCTCAAGAGAGTCATAGAGATTCCTGCCAGTTCTTCACCCAAATACACATTTTTTAGATACTCATTCCAGTCTGCCTGATAGCTACGCCACTAGTTGTGCATCTTAAGAGTCATTGTAACTTTTGCCAGGGGTTTCTTGAAGTTGCTGATGTGATTATGCTGGTGACGAGGCATTGGCTACCCTATGAGTGTCATAGTGATTCCTGCAAGTTGCTCACCCAAATACACATTTTTTTGATACTTTGGCCAGTCTGCCTCAAGTGACACCCCACTAGCTGTGTATCTTATGAGAAGCTTCGTTACCTTTGCAAGCGGTTTCTTGAAGTTGGTGATGTGATTATGTTGGTGACGAGGCATTGGCTACCTTAAGAGAGTCATAGTGCTTTCTGCCAGTTGCTCACACAAATACAAATTTTGAGATACTGTGGCCAGTCTGCCTGAAGCGATACGCCACTAGTTGTGTATCTTAAGAGAAACATCGTTACTCTTGCCAGCGGTTTCTTGACTTTGAAGATGTGATTATACTGGTGACTAGATATTGGCTACCCTAAGAGAGTCACAGTGTTTCCTGCCAGTTGCTCACCCAAATACACATTTTTTAGATACTGTTTCCAGTGTGCCTGAAGCGATACGCCACTAGTTGTGTATCTTAAGAGAAACATCGTTACTTTTGAAAGGGGTTTCTAGAAGTTGCTGATTTGATTCTGCTGGTGACGAGGCATTGGCTACCTCAAGAGAGTCATAGAGATTCCTGCCAGTTCTTCACCCAAATACACATTTTTTAGATACTCATTCCAGTCTGCCTGATAGCTACGCCACTAGTTGTGCATCTTAAGAGTCATTGTAACTTTTGCCAGGGGTTTCTTGAAGTTGCTGATGTGATTATGCTGGTGACGAGGCATTGGCTACCCTATGAGTGTCATAGTGATTCCTGCTAGTTGCTCACCCAAATACACATTTTTTTGATACTTTGGCCAGTCTGCCTCAAGTGACACCCCACTAGCTGCGTATCTTATGAGAAGCTTCGTTACCTTTGCAAGCGGTTTCTTGAAGTTGGTGATGTGATTATGTTGGTAACGAGGCATTGGCTACCTTAAGAGAGTCATAGTGCTTTCTGCCAGTTGCTCACACAAATACAAATTTTGAGATACTGTGGCCAGTCTGCCTGAAGCGATACGCCACTAGTTGTGTATCTTAAGAGAAACATCGTTACTCTTGCCAGCGGTTTCTTGACTTTGAAGATGTGATTATACTGGTGACTAGATATTGGCTACCCTAAGAGAGTCACAGTGTTTCCTGCCAGTTGCTCACCCAAATACACATTTTTTAGATACTGTTTCCAGTGTGCCTGAAGCGATACGCCACTAGTTGTGTATCTTAAGAGAAACATCGTTACTTTTGAAAGGGGTTTCTAGAAGTTGCTGATTTGATTCTGCTGGTGACGAGGCATTGGCTACCTCAAGAGAGTCATAGAGATTCCTGCCAGTTCTTCACCCAAATACACATTTTTTAGATACTCATTCCAGTCTGCCTGATAGCTACGCCACTAGTTGTGCATCTTAAGAGTCATTGTAACTTTTGCCAGGGGTTTCTTGAAGTTGCTGATGTGATTATGCTGGTGACGAGGCATTGGCTACCCTATGAGTGTCATAGTGATTCCTGCTAGTTGCTCACCCAAATACACATTTTTTTGATACTTTGGCCAGTCTGCCTCAAGTGACACCCCACTAGCTGCGTATCTTATGAGAAGCTTCGTTACCTTTGCAAGCGGTTTCTTGAAGTTGGTGATGTGATTATGTTGGTGACGAGGCATTGGCTACCTTAAGAGAGTCATAGTGCTTTCTGCCAGTTGCTCACACAAATACAAATTTTGAGATACTGTGGCCAGTCTGCCTGAAGCGATACGCCACTAGTTGTGTATCTTAAGAGAAACATCGTTACTCTTGCCAGCGGTTTCTTGACTTTGAAGATGTGATTATACTGGTGACTAGATATTGGCTACCCTAAGAGAGTCACAGTGTTTCCTGCCAGTTGCTCACCCAAATACCCATTTTTTAGATACTGTTTCCAGTGCGCCTGAAGCGATACGCCACTAGTTGTGTATCTTAAGAGAAACATCGTTACTTTTGAAAGGAGTTTCTAGAAGTTGCTGATTTGATTCTGCTGGTGACGAAGCATTGGCTACCTCAAGAGAGTCATAGAGATTCCTGTCAGTTCTTCACCCAAATACACATTTTTTAGATATTCTTTCCAGTCTGCCTGATAGCTACGCCACTAGTTGTGTATCTTAAGAGTCATTGTAACTTTTGCCAGGGGTTTCTTGAAGTTGCTGATGTGATTATGCTGGTGACGAGGCATTGGCTACCCTATGAGTGTCATAGTGATTCCTGCTAGTTGCTCACCCAAATACACATTTTTTTGATACTTTGGCCAGTCTGCCTCAAGTGACACCCCACTAGCTGTGTATCTTATGAGAAGCTTCGTTACCTTTGCAAGCGGTTTCTTGAAGTTGGTGATGTGATTATGTTGGTGACGAGGCATTGGCTACTTTAAGAGAGTCATAGTGCTTTCTGCCAGTTGCTCACACAAATACAAATTTTGAGATACTGTGGCCAGTCTGCCTGAAGCGATACGCCACTAGTTGTGTATCTTAAGAGAAACATCGTTACTCTTGCCAGCGGTTTCTTGACTTTGAAGATGTGATTATACTGGTGACTAGATATTGGCTACCCTAAGAGAGTCACAGTGTTTCCTGCCAGTTGCTCACCCAAATACACATTTTTTAGATACTGTTTCCAGTGTGCCTGAAGCGATACGCCACTAATTGTGTATCTTAAGAGAAACATCGTTACTTTTGAAAGGGGTTTCTAGAAGTTGCTGATTTGATTCTGCTGGTGACGAAGCATTGGCTACCTCAAGAGAGTCATAGAGATTCCTGTCAGTTCTTCACCCAAATACACATTTTTTAGATATTCTTTCCAGTCTGCCTGATAGCTACGCCACTAGTTGTGTATCTTAAGAGTCATTGTAACTTTTGCCAGGGGTTTCTTGAAGTTGCTGATGTGATTATGCTGGTGACGAGGCATTGGCTACCCTATGAGTGTCATAGTGATTCCTGCTAGTTGCTCACCCAAATACACATTTTTTTGATACTTTGGCCAGTCTGCCTCAAGTGACACCCCACTAGCTGTGTATCTTATGAGAAGCTTCGTTACCTTTGCAAGCGGTTTCTTGAAGTTGGTGATGTGATTATGTTGGTGACGAGGCATTGGCTACTTTAAGAGAGTCATAGTGCTTTCTGCCAGTTGCTCACACAAATACAAATTTTGAGATACTGTGGCCAGTCTGCCTGAAGCGATACGCCACTAGTTGTGTATCTTAAGAGAAACATCGTTACTCTTGCCAGCGGTTTCTTGACTTTGAAGATGTGATTATACTGGTGACTAGATATTGGCTACCCTAAGAGAGTCACAGTGTTTCCTGCCAGTTGCTCACCCAAATACACATTTTTTAGATACTGTTTCCAGTGTGCCTGAAGCGATACGCCACTAGTTGTGTATCATAAGAGAAACATCGTTACTTTTGAAAGGGGTTTCTAGAAGTTGCTGATTTGATTCTGCTGGTGACGAAGCATTGGCTACCTCAAGAGAGTCATAGAGATTCCTGTCAGTTCTTCACCCAAATACACATTTTTTAGATATTCTTTCCAGTCTGCCTGATAGCTACGCCACTAGTTGTGTATCTTAAGAGTCATTGTAACTTTTGCCAGGGGTTTCTTGAAGTTGCTGATGTGATTATGCTGGTGACGAGGCATTGGCTACCCTATGAGTGTCATAGTGATTCCTGCTAGTTGCTCACCCAAATACACATTTTTTTGATACTTTGGCCAGTCTGCCTCAAGTGACACCCCACTAGCTGTGTATCTTATGAGAAGCTTCGTTACCTTTGCAAGCGGTTTCTTGAAGTTGGTGATGCGATTATGTTGGTGACGAGGCTTTGACTACCTTAAGACAGTCATAGTGCTTTCTGCCAGTTGCTCACCCAAATACACATTTTGAGATACTGTGGCCAGTCTGCCTGAAGCGATACGCCACTAGTTGTGTATCTTAAGAGAAACATCGTTACTCTTGCCAGTGGTTTCTTGACTTTGAAGATGTGATTATACTGGTGACTAGATATTGGCTACCCTAAGAGAGTCACAGTGTTTCCTGCCAGTTGCTCACCCAAATACACATTTTTTAGATACTGTTTCCAGTGCGCCTGAAGCGATACGCCACTAGTTGTGTATCTTAAGAGAAACATCGTTACTTTTGAAAGGGGTTTCTAGAAGTTGCTGATTTGATTCTGCGGGTGACGAGGCATTGGCTACCTCATGAGAGTCATAGAGATTCCTGCAAGTTCTTCACCCAAATACACATTTTTTAGATACTCATTCCAGTCTGCCTGATAGCTACGCCACTAGTTGTGCATCTTAAGAGTCATTGTAACTTTTGCCAGGGGTTTCTTGAAGTTGCTGATGTGATTATGCTGGTGACGAGGCATTGGCTATCCTATGAGTGTCATAGTGATTCCTGCTAGTTGCTCACCCAAATACACATTTTTTTGATACTTTGGCCAGTCTGCCTCAAGTGACACCCCACTAGCTGTGTATCTTATGAGAAGCTTCGTTACCTTTGCAAGCGGTTTCTTGAAGTTGGTGATGTGATTATGTTGGTGACGAGGCATTGGCTACCTTAAGAGAGTCATAGTGCTTTCTGCCAGTTGCTCACACAAATACAAATTTTGAGATACTGTGGCCAGTCTGCCTGAAGCGATACGCCACTAGTTGTGTATCTTAAGAGAAACATCGTTACTCTTGCCAGCGGTTTCTTGACTTTGAAGATGTGATTATACTGGTGACTAGATATTGGCTACCCTAAGAGAGTCACAGTGTTTCCTGCCAGTTGCTCACCCAAATACACATTTTTTAGATACTGTTTCCAGTGTGCCTGAAGCGATACGCCACTAGTTGTGTATCTTAAGAGAAACATCGTTACTTTTGAAAGGGGTTTCTAGAAGTTGCTGATTTGATTCTGCTGGTGACGAAGCATTGGCTACCTCAAGAGAGTCATAGAGATTCCTGTCAGTTCTTCACCCAAATACACATTTTTTAGATATTCTTTCCAGTCTGCCTGATAGCTACGCCACTAGTTGTGTATCTTAAGAGTCATTGTAACTTTTGCCAGGGGTTTCTTGAAGTTGCTGATGTGATTATGCTGGTGACGAGGCATTGGCTACCCTATGAGTGTCATAGTGATTCCTGCTAGTTGCTCACCCAAATACACATTTTTTTGATACTTTGGCCAGTCTGCCTCAAGTGACACCCCACTAGCTGTGTATCTTATGAGAAGCTTCGTTACCTTTGCAAGCGGTTTCTTGAAGTTGGTGATGTGATTATGTTGGTGACGAGGCATTGGCTACCTTAAGAGAGTCATAGTGCTTTCTGCCAGTTGCTCACACAAATACAAATTTTGAGATACTGTGGCCAGTCTGCCTGAAGCGATACGCCACTAGTTGTGTATCTTAAGAGAAACATCGTTACTCTTGCCAGCGGTTTCTTGACTTTGAAGATGTGATTATACTGGTGACTAGATATTGGCTACCCTAAGAGAGTCACAGTGTTTCCTGCCAGTTGCTCACCCAAATACACATTTTTTAGATACTGTTTCCAGTGTGCCTGAAGCGATACGCCACTAGTTGTGTATCTTAAGAGAAACATCGTTACTTTTGAAAGGGGTTTCTAGAAGTTGCTGATTTGATTCTGCTGGTGACGAAGCATTGGCTACCTCAAGAGAGTCATAGAGATTCCTGTCAGTTCTTCACCCAAATACACATTTTTTAGATATTCTTTCCAGTCTGCCTGATAGCTACGCCACTAGTTGTGTATCTTAAGAGTCATTGTAACTTTTGCCAGGGGTTTCTTGAAGTTGCTGATGTGATTATGCTGGTGACGAGGCATTGGCTACCCTATGAGTGTCATAGTGATTCCTGCTAGTTGCTCACCCAAATACACATTTTTTTGATACTTTGGCCAGTCTGCCTCAAGTGACACCCCACTAGCTGTGTATCTTATGAGAAGCTTCGTTACCTTTGCAAGCGGTTTCTTGAAGTTGGTGATGCGATTATGTTGGTGACGAGGCATTGACTACCTTAAGACAGTCATAGTGCTTTCTGCCAGTTGCTCACCCAAATACACATTTTGAGATACTGTGGCCAGTCTGCCTGAAGCGATACGCCACTAGTTGTGTATCTTAAGAGAAACATCGTTACTCTTGCCAGTGGTTTCTTGACTTTGAAGATGTGATTATACTGGTGACTAGATATTGGCTACCCTAAGAGAGTCACAGTGTTTCCTGCCAGTTGCTCACCCAAATACACATTTTTTAGATACTGTTTCCAGTGTGCCTGAAGCGATACGCCACTAGTTGTGTATCTTAAGAGAAACATCGTTACTTTTGAAAGGGGTTTCTAGAAGTTGCTGATTTGATTCTGCTGGTGACGAAGCATTGGCTACCTCAAGAGAGTCATAGAGATTCCTGTCAGTTCTTCACCCAAATACACATTTTTTAGATATTCTTTCCAGTCTGCCTGATAGCTACGCCACTAGTTGTGTATCTTAAGAGTCATTGTAACTTTTGCCAGGGGTTTCTTGAAGTTGCTGATGTGATTATGCTGGTGACGAGGCATTGGCTACCTTAAGAGAGTCATAGTGATTCCTGCTAGTTGCTCACCCAAATACACATTTTTTTGATACTTTGGCCAGTCTGCCTCAAGTGACACCCCACTAGCTGTGTATCTTATGAGAAGCTTCGTTACCTTTGCAAGCGGTTTCTTGAAGTTGGTGATGTGATTATGTTGGTGACGAGGCATTGGCTACCTTAAGAGAGTCATAGTGCTTTCTGCCAGTTGCTCACACAAATACAAATTTTGAGATACTGTGGCCAGTCTGCCTGAAGCGATACGCCACTAGTTGTGTATCTTAAGAGAAACATCGTTACTCTTGCCAGCGGTTTCTTGACTTTGAAGATGTGATTATACTGGTGACTAGATATTGGCTACCCTAAGAGAGTCACAGTGTTTCCTGCCAGTTGCTCACCCAAATACACATTTTTTAGATACTGTTTCCAGTGTGCCTGAAGCGATACGCCACTAGTTGTGTATCTTAAGAGAAACATCGTTACTTTTGAAAGGGGTTTCTAGAAGTTGCTGATTTGATTCTGCTGGTGACGAAGCATTGGCTACCTCAAGAGAGTCATAGAGATTCCTGTCAGTTCTTCACCCAAATACACATTTTTTAGATATTCTTTCCAGTCTGCCTGATAGCTACGCCACTAGTTGTGTATCTTAAGAGTCATTGTAACTTTTGCCAGGGGTTTCTTGAAGTTGCTGATGTGATTATGCTGGTGACGAGGCATTGGCTACCCTATGAGTGTCATAGTGATTCCTGCTAGTTGCTCACCCAAATACACATTTTTTTGATACTTTGGCCAGTCTGCCTCAAGTGACACCCCACTAGCTGTGTATCTTATGAGAAGCTTCGTTACCTTTGCAAGCGGTTTCTTGAAGTTGGTGATGCGATTATGTTGGTGACGAGGCATTGACTACCTTAAGACAGTCATAGTGCTTTCTGCCAGTTGCTCACCCAAATACACATTTTGAGATACTGTGGCCAGTCTGCCTGAAGCGATACGCCACTAGTTGTGTATCTTAAGAGAAACATCGTTACTCTTGCCAGTGGTTTCTTGACTTTCAAGATGTGATTATACTGGTGACGAGATATTGGTTACCCTAAGAGAGTCACAGTGTTTCGTGCCAGTTGCTCACCCAAATACACATTTTTTAGATACTGTTTCCAGTGTGCCTGAAGCGATACGCCACTAGTTGAGTATCTTAAGAGAAACATCGTTACTTTTGCCAGGGGTTTATAGAAGTTGCTGATTTGATTCTGCTGGTGACGAGGCATTGGCTACCTCAAGAGAGTCATAGAGATTCCTGCCAGTTCTTCACCCAAATACACATTTTTTAGATACTCATTCCAGTCTGCCTGATAGCTACGCCACTAGTTGTGCATCTTAAGAGTCATTGTAACTTTTGCCAGGGGTTTCTTGAAGTTGCTGATGTGATTATGCTGGTGACGAGGCATTGGCTACCCTATGAGTGTCATAGTGATTCCTGCTAGTTACTCACCCAAATACACATTTTTTTGATACTTTGGCCAGTCTGCCTCAAGTGACACCCCACTAGCTGCGTATCTTATGAGAAGCTTCGTTACCTTTGCAAGCGGTTTCTTGAAGTTGGTGATGTGATTATGTTGGTGACAAGGCATTGGCTACCTTAAGAGAGTCATAGTGCTTTCTGCCAGTTGCTCACACAAATACAAATTTTGAGATACTGTGGCCAGTCTGCCTGAAGCGATACGCCACTAGTTGTGTATCTTAAGAGAAACATCGTTACTCTTGCCAGCGGTTTCTTGACTTTGAAGATGTGTTTATACTGGTGACTAGATATTGGCTACCCTAAGAGAGTCACAGTGTTTCCTGCCAGTTGCTCACCCAAATACACATTTTTTAGATACTGTTTCCAGTGCGCCTGAAGCGATACGCCACTAGTTGTGTATCTTAAGAGAAACATCGTTACTTTTGAAAGGGGTTTCTAGAAGTTGCTGATTTGATTCTGCTGGTGACGAGGCATTGGCTACCTCATGAGAGTCATAGAGATTCCTGCAAGTTCTTCACCCAAATACACATTTTTTAGATACTCATTCCAGTCTGCCTGATAGCTACGCCACTAGTTGTGCATCTTAAGAGTCATTGTAACTTTTGCCAGGGGTTTCTTGAAGTTGCTGATGTGATTATGCTGGTGACGAGGCATTGGCTATGCTATGAGTGTCATAGTGATTCCTGCTAGTTGCTCACCCAAATACACATTTTTTTGATACTTTGGCCAGTCTGCCTCAAGTGACACCCCACTAGCTGTGTATCTTATGAGAAGCTTCGTTACCTTTGCAAGCGGTTTCTTGAAGTTGGTGATGTGATTATGTTGGTGACGAGGCATTGGCTACCTTAAGAGAGTCATAGTGCTTTCTGCCAGTTGCTCACACAAATACAAATTTTGAGATACTGTGGCCAGTCTGCCTGAAGCGATACGCCACTAGTTGTGTATCTTAAGAGAAACATCGTTACTCTTGCCAGCGGTTTCTTGACTTTGAAGATGTGATTATACTGGTGACTAGATATTGGCTACCCTAAGAGAGTCACAGTGTTTCCTGCCAGTTGCTCACCCAAATACACATTTTTTAGATACTGTTTCCAGTGTGCCTGAAGCGATACGCCACTAGTTGTGTATCTTAAGAGAAACATCGTTACTTTTGAAAGGGGTTTCTAGAAGTTGCTGATTTGATTCTGCTGGTGACGAAGCATTGGCTACCTCAAGAGAGTCATAGAGATTCCTGTCAGTTCTTCACCCAAATACACATTTTTTAGATATTCTTTCCAGTCTGCCTGATAGCTACGCCACTAGTTGTGTATCTTAAGAGTCATTGTAACTTTTGCCAGGGGTTTTTTGAAGTTGCTGATGTGATTATGCTGGTGACGAGGCATTGGCTACCCTATGAGTGTCATAGTGATTCCTGCTAGTTGCTCACCCAAATACACATTTTTTTGATACTTTGGCCAGTCTGCCTCAAGTGACACCCCACTAGCTGTGTATCTTATGAGAAGCTTCGTTACCTTTGCAAGCGGTTTCTTGAAGTTGGTGATGCGATTATGTTGGTGACGAGGCATTGACTACCTTAAGACAGTCATAGTGCTTTCTGCCAGTTGCTCACCCAAATACACATTTTGAGATACTGTGGCCAGTCTGCCTGAAGCGATACGCCACTAGTTGTGTATCTTAAGAGAAACATCGTTACTCTTGCCAGTGGTTTCTTGACTTTCAAGATGTGATTATACTGGTGACGAGATATTGGTTACCCTAAGAGAGTCACAGTGTTTCGTGCCAGTTGCTCACCCAAATACACATTTTTTAGATACTGTTTCCAGTGTGCCTGAAGCGATACGCCACTAGTTGAGTATCTTAAGAGAAACATCGTTACTTTTGCCAGGGGTTTATAGAAGTTGCTGATTTGATTCTGCTGGTGACGAGGCATTGGCTACCTCAAGAGAGTCATAGAGATTCCTGCCAGTTCTTCACCCAAATACACATTTTTTAGATACTCATTCCAGTCTGCCTGATAGCTACGCCACTAGTTGTGCATCTTAAGAGTCATTGTAACTTTTGCCAGGGGTTTCTTGAAGTTGCTGATGTGATTATGCTGGTGACGAGGCATTGGCTACCCTATGAGTGTCATAGTGATTCCTGCTAGTTGCTCACCCAAATACACATTATTTTGATACTTTGGCCAGTCTGCCTCAAGTGACACCCCACTAGCTGCGTATCTTATGAGAAGCTTCGTTACCTTTGCAAGCGGTTTCTTGAAGTTGGTGATGTGATTATGTTGGTGACGAGGCATTGGCTACCTTAAGAGAGTCATAGTGCTTTCTGCCAGTTGCTCACACAAATACAAATTTTGAGATACTGTGGCCAGTCTGCCTGAAGCGATACGCCACTAGTTGTGTATCTTAAGAGAAACATCGTTACTCTTGCCAGCGGTTTCTTGACTTTGAAGATGTGATTATACTGGTGACTAGATATTGGCTACCCTAAGAGAGTCACAGTGTTTCCTGCCAGTTGCTCACCCAAATACACATTTTTTAGATACTGTTTCCAGTGCGCCTGAAGCGATACGCCACTAGTTGTGTATCTTAAGAGAAACATCGTTACTTTTGAAAGGGGTTTCTAGAAGTTGCTGATTTGATTCTGCTGGTGACGAGGCATTGGCTACCTCATGAGAGTCATAGAGATTCCTGCAAGTTCTTCACCCAAATACACATTTTTTAGATACTCATTCCAGTCTGCCTGATAGCTACGCCACTAGTTGTGCATCTTAAGAGTCATTGTAACTTTTGCCAGGGGTTTCTTGAAGTTGCTGATGTGATTATGCTGGTGACGAGGCATTGGCTATCCTATGAGTGTCATAGTGATTCCTGCTAGTTGCTCACCCAAATACACATTTTTTTGATACTTTGGCCAGTCTGCCTCAAGTGACACCCCACTAGCTGTGTATCTTATGAGAAGCTTCGTTACCTTTGCAAGCGGTTTCTTGAAGTTGGTGATGTGATTATGTTGGTGACGAGGCATTGGCTACCTTAAGAGAGTCATAGTGCTTTCTGCCAGTTGCTCACACAAATACAAATTTTGAGATACTGTGGCCAGTCTGCCTGAAGCGATACGCCACTAGTTGTGTATCTTAAGAGAAACATCGTTACTCTTGCCAGCGGTTTCTTGACTTTGAAGATGTGATTATACTGGTGACTAGATATTGGCTACCCTAAGAGAGTCACAGTGTTTCCTGCCAGTTGCTCACCCAAATACACATTTTTTAGATACTGTTTCCAGTGTGCCTGAAGCGATACGCCACTAGTTGTGTATCTTAAGAGAAACATCGTTACTTTTGAAAGGGGTTTCTAGAAGTTGCTGATTTGATTCTGCTGGTGACGAAGCATTGGCTACCTCAAGAGAGTCATAGAGATTCCTGTCAGTTCTTCACCCAAATACACATTTTTTAGATATTCTTTCCAGTCTGCCTGATAGCTACGCCACTAGTTGTGTATCTTAAGAGTCATTGTAACTTTTGCCAGGGGTTTCTTGAAGTTGCTGATGTGATTATGCTGGTGACGAGGCATTGGCTACCCTATGAGTGTCATAGTGATTCCTGCTAGTTGCTCACCCAAATACACATTTTTTTGATACTTTGGCCAGTCTGCCTCAAGTGACACCCCACTAGCTGTGTATCTTATGAGAAGCTTCGTTACCTTTGCAAGCGGTTTCTTGAAGTTGGTGATGCGATTATGTTGGTGACGAGGCATTGACTACCTTAAGACAGTCATAGTGCTTTCTGCCAGTTGCTCACCCAAATACACATTTTGAGATACTGTGGCCAGTCTGCCTGAAGCGATACGCCACTAGTTGTGTATCTTAAGAGAAACATCGTTACTCTTGCCAGTGGTTTCTTGACTTTCAAGATGTGATTATACTGGTGACGAGATATTGGTTACCCTAAGAGAGTCACAGTGTTTCGTGCCAGTTGCTCACCCAAATACACATTTTTTAGATACTGTTTCCAGTGTGCCTGAAGCGATACGCCACTAGTTGAGTATCTTAAGAGAAACATCGTTACTTTTGCCAGGGGTTTATAGAAGTTGCTGATTTGATTCTGCTGGTGACGAGGCATTGGCTACCTCAAGAGAGTCATAGAGATTCCTGCCAGTTCTTCACCCAAATACACATTTTTTAGATACTCATTCCAGTCTGCCTGATAGCTACGCCACTAGTTGTGCATCTTAAGAGTCATTGTAACTTTTGCCAGGGGTTTCTTGAAGTTGCTGATGTGATTATGCTGGTGACGAGGCATTGGCTACCCTATGAGTGTCATAGTGATTCCTGCTAGTTGCTCACCCAAATACACATTATTTTGATACTTTGGCCAGTCTGCCTCAAGTGACACCCCACTAGCTGCGTATCTTATGAGAAGCTTCGTTACCTTTGCAAGCGGTTTCTTGAAGTTGGTGATGTGATTATGTTGGTGACGAGGCATTGGCTACCTTAAGAGAGTCATAGTGCTTTCTGCCAGTTGCTCACACAAATACAAATTTTGAGATACTGTGGCCAGTCTGCCTGAAGCGATACGCCACTAGTTGTGTATCTTAAGAGAAACATCGTTACTCTTGCCAGCGGTTTCTTGACTTTGAAGATGTGATTATACTGGTGACTAGATATTGGCTACCCTAAGAGAGTCACAGTGTTTCCTGCCAGTTGCTCACCCAAATACACATTTTTTAGATACTGTTTCCAGTGCGCCTGAAGCGATACGCCACTAGTTGTGTATCTTAAGAGAAACATCGTTACTTTTGAAAGGGGTTTCTAGAAGTTGCTGATTTGATTCTGCTGGTGACGAGGCATTGGCTACCTCATGAGAGTCATAGAGATTCCTGCAAGTTCTTCACCCAAATACACATTTTTTAGATACTCATTCCAGTCTGCCTGATAGCTACGCCACTAGTTGTGCATCTTAAGAGTCATTGTAACTTTTGCCAGGGGTTTCTTGAAGTTGCTGATGTGATTATGCTGGTGACGAGGCATTGGCTATCCTATGAGTGTCATAGTGATTCCTGCTAGTTGCTCACCCAAATACACATTTTTTTGATACTTTGGCCAGTCTGCCTCAAGTGACACCCCACTAGCTGTGTATCTTATGAGAAGCTTCGTTACCTTTGCAAGCGGTTTCTTGAAGTTGGTGATGTGATTATGTTGGTGACGAGGCATTGGCTACCTTAAGAGAGTCATAGTGCTTTCTGCCAGTTGCTCACACAAATACAAATTTTGAGATACTGTGGCCAGTCTGCCTGAAGCGATACGCCACTAGTTGTGTATCTTAAGAGAAACATCGTTACTCTTGCCAGCGGTTTCTTGACTTTGAAGATGTGATTATACTGGTGACTAGATATTGGCTACCCTAAGAGAGTCACAGTGTTTCCTGCCAGTTGCTCACCCAAATACACATTTTTTAGATACTGTTTCCAGTGTGCCTGAAGCGATACGCCACTAGTTGTGTATCTTAAGAGAAA